>NW_028289076.1:0-300000 GCF_059628265.1 Tinamus guttatus
TCTCTCTTTCTTTCTCTCTCTCTCTCTCTCTCTTTCTTTCTCTCTTTCTTTCTCTCTTTCTCTTTTTCTCTCTCTCTCTCTCTCTTTCTCTCTCTGTCTCTCTTTCTTTCTCTCTTTCTCTCACTCTCTCTTTCTTTCTTTCTTTGGTGGGGGAGGAGGGAACGGGAAGGAAGGGGCCAGGTTAAGGAAAGAATAAATACAATATGTAGGCAATGAATAGGTCAGTGAGTCTTTCTGTTTTGGGGTTCAAGTTAAGTGAAATTGTTTGTGGTCAACTGCAGTGGCAGGATTTTATTAGGAAATTTTGCATCTCTAATATCAAGCAGATAAGTTAATAAGGGCTTCCATCCATGCTAAATAACAGTCAGCCTTGTATACCAGGAGAGGCTGTTCCAGTGAAAGGTCTATTTAGCAGGCAAAAGTCTTCAAGTAGTAGACACATGACCTTCAAAATGGGTAGCAATATTGCATAGTAGTAACTTCTGTGAACTATGTGCATCCTCGTTGCTCCCGCCACTGGCTAAGTGTGAGTTAAGGCACTGCTGGTCGAACACAGTTTGCTACTCTGCCATACCAAGCACTCACAATAACTTGCATTCAGGCCAGCGTTTCCTATTCACGCAGGTCTTTAATCTTAAAATGTGTCACTCATGAGAACATGCAAAGTGAATAACTAGCTTCAAAGATTTCCCGAACAGCTTTCTCTCCAGCAGCATCCAGGTAATGGAAAGTTTCAAAAATATGTGTGAGAAAGAGGCACGATAGATTGGTGCTTGACCCTGTTTATCTTCCTTGCTATTGCTCTCTGACTTATGTTCCTTTCCTATCATATCTTCTCAATTTCCAGCAGCTTAGAGACCTCTGCAGTAGAAAGCTGCATCAAGACTATTGTATATTGATCGTCTATCAGTTTGCCCAGTTTCTTGTTGAAAGCACTGACATTTGGAGTCTCCCAAAGATCCCGTGGCAGAATTCCACAGTTCACAGTCCACATGACAAAGAAATACTTTTTACTTTGTACTAGATGCTTGGCAAATTTTCAAAGCAAATAAAATGCTTGTAAAAATGTACTACATCTTCTACTGACTTTTGGTGACAAGGCATCTTTTTAGGAATTTACTGATTGCCTTCTGGCATACAGTCTGAGCAAGGTGTATTGCATCAGATCCATACTCGTTCTAATTTAATGCCTGATTTCCTCTAGGATGCATCTAATTTCAGGGTATCTTGTGCTAGCAAAGCAGAGCTTGATAGAGAACTGTCCCATAAATAACTTAGGCTTTCCTCCACTGCTGGTCACTAAGCTTGCCTACCTTGACAGGGTGTTTGGAAGCTGCTGAATGATGGTTTCCTTTGCCATGGTAAGCTGAGAAGAAGAGCCAGTAGCAAGGTCTGCCACTTGCTGACTGGGAAAACAAGACTTGCAGAAGTTCCTTTTGTCCTTTTCTCACTGGCCATTTGCCCCACTTTCAAGAATGCAAAAAAAATTTTTTTGGTAAACTGCTGAAGCAAATTTTTATCTCCTTGTCCTTCTCGGCATGCTTCTTTTAACGGAAAGGCAATCTAGAAGCAGCAACAAAGCTTCTCTTGTATATGTGAATTTATCTCAGTGACCTATCTATATGTTCTTCCTTCCTCTCCAAGTCTATTTATCCAGCTGCTCAAGAAAATTCATATCCTTAAGCAGAAATGGATGAGTTTGTCATCCTTTAGATCTTTGGGGGAAGTCAAAAACCTTCCATCTCCAGCAATCTTAAATCTTGCTAATGAGCATTTCAAACTCCTAATTACTGTTTCTGTGCATTAAATACATAAATGCATATTTTTGTGGCTGTTCTTCTTTGTCTAAAGAAACAGTTGTTTAAATCACTGAAAGTTATTTAAGAGCCTAGGCTCTGGAACTGTGAAGAAATGAACATTCTGGTTCCCTGTTTAAGATTTTTTCTTAGAATTGTCACTGTATTAGTGAAAATCAGTTTGGAAAGAGTTAGTCTGTGTCCAGTAATGGAAGTACCTATTTTTCAGTGGCAGAAAGAACTTGTTTTGCCCTCTTGCTTGACCTAGTTTCCATCTGCACAGGAATGTAGTAACGAGGCAACTCATCAGTCTGGCTGTAAATCAAAACAGCAACATTTTACACCTACTTTGAACAGGTGTAAATACTGCAAAGCGTTACAGAATCAGACATTTCCAGGATAGAAAAATGATTCTTATTCCTGCTCAAAAAGCAAGCTTTTCAAAAGTTGCTAATCATTTTAGGCAGGTAATTTAAGAGAAAGGCAGCAGAACTTCAATTCAACTTCCCAGCTGTTATGGATGTGTGGCTCTGAGCACACTGGGATGCGGGACTGCTTCAGCACTGCTTCCCATGTGGAGGGAGCCATTTGATGGGAGTGTCTCTACTCTGTTATAAACCTGATCCAGCATCCTATAACACCGGAAAGAGACTGGGCTGGACACAGTTTAGGTCCAGCTTCCCTTCTTCACTAACTGGGTTCATGTGGATGCTAAAGGAGCTGCATCCTGTCCTTGTGGTCAATGTCTTCCCACTGTGTTGGGTCCAGACACTCAGATGGCTTCTGTGTCAGCAGCGAAGGAAGGCAAGGACAGAGTGTTTCTGGCTGTGGAGCTCTCTCTGGCTGTGGCCAGGGACTGTGTGAGCCTGTTATGCCACTGGCTTTCTCACTAAAACAGTGGAAGAAGCATGTACTGATGCTTTCCATGAGCAAAAGATATCCCCACTCACTCTGCAGAAGAAAGGAGAACAGATTCCTCCTTCAGGGTTTTAGGAAGAGCTGTGATTTTCCTAATGTAGCCCAGGATGCTGTTGTTCTCCTCCACTGCAAGGGCACACTACTGGCACATTTGACAGACCACTTCCAGGTAGGTAGGTCTTCCTCCATACATTTATTACAGCTCCGATCCAATTGTTTCTTCTGGGCTCTTGAAAAGCTCTCTGAAAGCACTTGTGATACAGTGTAAAAATGGTGGCTCTCCTGTTATGTTCTTTTTGCATACAAGAAATTGCACGAAATGGCTCAAGTAAATGCTCTTTTAAGTGATGATCATTCATTATGTTGGTTTGTGTCCCAGGTGCATTTCCATCTCGATGCTCAAGATAGATGCTAAGAGGATTATGCAATTGGATGAAAGAAATGAGTTGGCCTGTTCAAAACTGGCACCATGCTTCAGACCTCACACTTTTCTGGGCTCTTGGCTCTTATCTGATGGAGAACCTGATACATCCGGAAGTGCTGGTGCTCCCTGTTCTTGCATCTAGAGGTGGAAGGGGTCACATTTCATGGCATCTTATTGCCTTTCCACAGTTACTGTATACTTTGTCACTACTTCAGTGTCCAGCTGCAGAGAAGGGTGTTTCATCAAGAGAAGCATTTGAAATTTCCATTTTTATGAATACAGAGCTCCGAGGATGATCTTAGTGGATCAGTATACTTGTAAAATGAGTCATTTTTCACATATCAGGAGTAACACTACACTGGATACAAGGGATTAAACTGGACTGACAGTGTCTCAGATATGCATGTACTGGTTATTATCAGCTTATATTTGGGATGGACAGCACTGAACACATATGCATATAATGATTAAAAATTCAATTATATCAGTAGGGAGAGATGCACATAATTTCTAAACCTAGCACTGCTCACTACAGTTAAGGAAGGGATGGCAAAAAGTTGCCCACTGCAAACTTGTGATCCTGGGTTGCTCAGAGATCTTCCAGTCTCTTGGTAGGTTTTGAAGCAATCAAAAATCTTTAAGGACAAAGAGTGTGATGAGCATTAGCATTCAGAAATGCAGATGCATATCCTAGCTTTCTAAGACTGCAGCTGGCAAACTCAGCAGCTGCTATCTTTCTCCCAGTTCTTTGTGCCCTTGTGAATATAACTTGTGATTTCCTGGTGCCCCCAAAGGACTAGATTCTCAGCTAGCCTAGATTACAAAGACTATCCTGCCATCAGATCACTTCTCAGATAGGGGGCCAGTGTCCTTAATTTACAAGGTAATGCATCCTTCCACTGCCAAACAGTGCCTTCAATACCATGGGATAGTTCCACTTGGGGCAAAAAAAAAAAAAGAAACAAAATGATGTCTCTTTTTCCTGCAACTCTTGTGGCAAAATGTCATATGAAGTCCCCAGTGCTGTTCGGACTTAAGGAAAGCACACAAATGCACAAGTCTTTTTGTTCTCCTTGAGAATGGGCAACGCACACATCACACATCCCAAGAGCTCTCTACACCATTGTTGATCAGGAATTATCAGCTCATGTTTGGACCTTGCCAGGGATGGAAAGTACCAAAAAGATGAACTATTTTGTTTCATCCTTGCTGAGACTCTCTGGGGAATTATTCATTCCAGATATGATTTCTCATGCTCAGTTTCTCTTTTTTTTTTTTTTTTTTGGTCTTGACGTCTGAAAGAGTGTAGCAGAAAAATTTGAAAGGTGTCTGGACTGCCCTATGCTGTAGGAAGCTGACAGCAGAATTCAGTTTTAGCCAGACTGAGTAATGAATATATGTTTTTTTCTCCTAGACCTTAGCAGAAACTGTGTTTTACTTAAAACTTTGTCCAATGCTTCTCTGGATGTAGAGTGTTTTTCAGGAGCCAGAATGTCTATTTGCAGTCGTAGCTAGAAAATTTCTCTGAAATTTCACTTTCTCTACATAGCTAGTAACTTTCCAATTCTGAGCCTCTGTTGCTGACCTATAATTGTACTTTGGCTGGGATTACACTTGAATGTCACTGGGTAACAGCTGCTCATGTGCATTGCAAATGTACAGTTATGAGGCAGTGTTAACTAGTAATCATTACCTCTTTTCTAATTGTTCTGAAGTCTAGTTGTTCTGGCTGCAGCTTAAACCCAAACTTTCTTATGTGAAGTCTTAGAGTGTTTTTGTCCTTGCTGTCTGAGAGCCTTCCCATAATCTTCCATAGCTCTCCTTAATCAGGGTTGTGGTTG
The DNA here is from genome assembly GCF_059628265.1 of Tinamus guttatus. Taxonomy (NCBI): domain Eukaryota; kingdom Metazoa; phylum Chordata; class Aves; order Tinamiformes; family Tinamidae; genus Tinamus; species Tinamus guttatus. Next base: position 4,980 of record NW_028289076.1, read on the forward strand.
AAGTTGCTCCAAAACAACTTCCATCACATTTAAAGGTTAATGTGTTACTATCACCTTTCAACCATTCAGATTCTGTTCTTCTAAATGGTTTTAAACCCAATAAGGAGTTCAGAACCTATACTGGAACATGAGATTTCTTGGCTAGCAGTGGCTTTAGAAGATGGAGTGGAAATAAAAGCGTGACTGCTCCTACTTAAGAAAAGTCAATGTTGCTTGTCTTTGCATTTGACGACCCAAGCGATGATGTGTGTTTGTGCCCCAAGGAGCCCTTTGACATCCCCTGCAGCTACCATGAATTCTTCTGGTTATGAGGATGGTGAGAGAAACAAGAGCAGAAAAGACCTAACATAGGCTCCACCTGGTCTATCCAATGTTCCCATTCATTTCCATGTTTATACCTAAACAACCTTTTTGTACATTTGTCTGTTATGTGCTATTCTGTATGAAAATTCAAAATCAGTGCAAGCAATTATCTGGGAGGATGTAACTGGTTAATATATTCCTGTGCATGTTTTATTTTTTTCCCCTTTAAATCCTAACAATATTCTTCGGCATTAAAACCGCTATCAGATTTCTGGAGTTAATGAGCCAGAGAGACTGGAACACAGCAAATTTTCTTCCACTGGCTTGGAAAAAATGTAGTCATTAAAAGCAAAGACATCCCTTGTTATTCCATGGGTAGAAAAAGGCTATTTATTTATTTATTCACAGAGAAGCACAGGGGGAAGGATGGTAACAGACGGAACATGGGGAGCAGCACGTCTTTGAGGGGTGCTTTGGCTGCACAGGCTGCAGAACCTTCTAGAAGGACAGCGGGTGCCCACTGTGCCATGAGCTCCTCCTGTATCAAAGCAGCCCTCCTGTTACCGAAGGACGAGGGTTTGATGTGGTTGGGTGGCAGTAAGTGCACAAAAGGCCAGAGGCTGTGGTGGGGAGATGATGGCTCCACATTCCTGTCACCACCTCACACAGGAAGGTGCCAAGCCCGGCTTGGGGCAGGTGGGCAAGGAGGTGCATTCCCATCAGCAAATGATGATAATAAACTATCCTTCACTTCGATGTGGAAAAATAAGGGTCAAATTAAGAAAATGCCACTGGTTTTCATAAGAAATTCTTACCAGCCATTCTGAAATTCTCCTTATGGGTCAGTCTGGAAATGACAGTTTCTGAAAGGTAGGACTCACTTTAAAGCCATGGTGTGAAAGCTCAAAACATTGGAACTTTAGCAAGAACAAAACAATGATTTTTTTTTAAATAAAAAGTGCCATGAACTCCTCTGGATTCTTATGTCTAATTGTCAGCATCAGACTCTCAAAAACTGACTAAAATGAAACCTTACTGGGAAAATTTTAATTGTAGCGGAAAAACCATTTTAATTGAACAGATGTTGACTCAATCCAATGCACTTTTTAAAGAGAAAGACACTGAAATGAACAAAGACCCGTTAATTTAGAGAAATGAATTCCATTTTGTTCAGCTAAGCATGTCCCAGAGAGCAGAAGGATAAAACATTGTACAGCCTCACCTCCACAGGGCCTAATATCCAATATATTTTTCCTTAATGGTTTATTAAGCAAAGCTGAGCTAATTTCTGCATGTCTCTTCTTAGAAGGTAACACTGCTGAACTCATTAGGCCTTCTCTCACATCAAAGATATGAAGAAATTAGCTCTGTCTTGTCTTTTTCTGCTGTAGGGGATGAGCTTAGCTGAGCAACAGGGATTCAGTGGTGTTTTATATATTTTAATACAGTACTCTTTAAATTTTTAAAGCATTTTAGTGAATCCGCTGTTCCCAGTACACCATGAGAAGCAGACACTGCCTACACTGCTACAAAAGCCCTCTGGTCAAATGACTTATAGCTTCAGGGGGCCCAATTTACTTGCACTCACTTATAGTTCAAATAACACTCCCCAAGATCCTGCTTGCTCATTTACCAAAACAGCATCTTGTACTTGCATTTGCAAGAATGCAAAGAATTTATTCACTTATGGCTTCTCTGTCATACATAAACTTTACTTTTGTGAGTGCAGATTTCAGGTTATTGCAGACACTAAATGGTTCTATGAACCATTTAAAATGCAAATGACCATATTAGACTTTACGGTGAGAGGCTCAGACCAGACCCAAGAGTTCTCATTCAATACTAATAACATAGATATATTAGGGAAAGACACACATCAGTATGATATTCTTGATGTACAGTATTTGCATACAAGAGCTAAAGTGTTTAACTTCCCTTGACAAGGAAACAAGCAAGCCACTTAGAAAAAAATACTACATTTTCACCAAAGAATCATTTACTGTGTCAGTAATTAATGCCCACGGTTGTTTACAGTGATAAGCTGTTGTTTTTACTATGACGTGTAAATGTTAAATCAATAATGAGAAGTCAACATGCAAAAAATGGGGAGGGGAGATTTTAAGAGATCTGGTTAATGCAATTAAATAAGGTATTCCTGTGTTCCTGCTCTTGTGTGCACATAATTGAGCAACTCTTCTCCCAGTTCTTTTTCATTATTTCATAAATTGATCCCAGGACTCTTCACTACTGGGGATTCCTTGGTCACGGTCATCCAGGCAGGGCCTGGTTCCTCTGTATTACAGCCAATATTGCTCACCTTCTTCACTAGTTGTGAAGGTAGGCAGACCAAGCTGTAAACAGTGCAATCAGACCAAATGTGACCAAAATAATCTTAATTCAAATACTAAAATGGATCGAGCAGGCTGGTGTGCAACAGAACTGCCCAGATGACTTCTGCAGCTCTGTCTTCTGAATGCACTTATTGTTGATAACTTTTGAAAACTAAAATCTGATGCAAAGCCATTATAATATACAGTGCTGGAATCCAGACAAACATGATTTGTCAATACAGCAAGAAGTAGGCAGCACATGGCACACTTCCAAGACAGGTTCTGGTTTTAGTCCTTTGGGGATGAGCACACTTTATTATCAGAAACTATTCTGTCAGCCTGGGGATCCACATAAGAGAAATCCCAGGTGAACAGTGGTAAAGGCAGCTTTACAGCTCCCGTGCTCTGATAAAATAGAGAATAACATCCTGGCCCTGGAATCATAATTCTAAATAGTTGTATTTTTTGTCAGTCTCCTTTGTAGGACTTAGTAAACAGAGACTGGAAATAAATACATGGCCTTCCATGTGTTCTGACAAGAAATGTGCAAGAGGAACTGGGGAAATGTAAAATTGTTATATTTTTCAGAAGATGAAGTATATTTGCTTTGTTCGCATGAAGAGTGTTCAATATGCTATAACAATGGGAAAGGCGTATACTTGTTCTTGGTTACTTCATGGGCTGAAGTACAAGGCTTTCTACCCTACAGCAAGAAGGAAGAGGAATTATATGGGTCAAAAACTCATCTTGTTTATACAAGATGTCTCAGTAACTCTCTGCTGGCCACAGGTGAGAACATATTGAGACACTCTGACAGCTCTGGTTTGAGGCAGAATGAGTTCCTTTGAGCTCCTGGGAAGTATGGCATGGTCCTGCCAGGCTTGACAAGCCCACAGTCTTCTCCTAGGCCACTCAGTTCTGCTCAATGATGTTAGCTGCCCATCAGCTAACGGGGAGGCTGGACTCAGTTCAGATACAACCGTTGCTGAAGAAATGTTGCTACAAATTTTGTGATGGAGCTGGGTAGAGCAAGGCCCTACACAGCGAGGCATTGTGAGTAGAATGGCATGGAGAGGTCCTTGCAACGTGGCATGAAAGGCAGGTTCTCTGAGCAACGAGCAATGATCCTCTCATTCCTCTAATTTCAGAGGTACTTGCTGGCATGCAAAGGATTTTAAGCCCTGAGAGCTTAAGCAGAAAAATTCAAGTCACCACCCAACAAATGGTTGGGTATATTCCATGAGCAAACGTGACTGCTGCATGTCTCCCAGCAGTTCCATCTCTCCAAGTTGCCTCTCTGCTGAAAAGTTTCAGCAACAGAAAAAGCTACTGTGAAGATGGTTCTTTTTTTCTGCTTAAATGAAGCACTCGAAGTCTTCAAATTCAATTTTAAAAGGAAATATCCAAACATAGAAAAATATACATATTTTATTAAGAAAATAAACTCAAATATTCTTACTCGTGTCAACTGAGCATTCATCTGGCTTGGAACTGCTTATATGTTTGTGCTGTATTATGGGATATGCAGTCCGGTAAAAGAGGCTAGCTCGCAGAGAACCATGGGAATTGGGAATTACTTTTAATCACATTTCTCACGAAATATATGGTTCTGGCTTAACAAGGATGCAGCTCAGTATTCAGTAAAAACAAAATTAAATACTTCAAAATTTATGCATAACGCTCATTGAGAAATTTCCATCCTGTAAAAAAATGGGGCATTTCCTTTCCCTTAATTGGTGAAAGATCAAAAATCAATGTATTCGAAATTTCCATACATGCTTAATTTTAACCGCTCCAATGAGTATTAATACTTTACTTTATGTGACGGCTTCGCTGGAAAATGAATTGGCCCACTAGTAGATCTTACTACAACAAGATACAGATGATGTGCAGACAGCCTGACTACTTAGCCTGAGCTCAGTTCTAGGAATAGGAGCATTGTTTCTGATTAGAGCATAACACGAGAGAGCCTGTAGCTCTAGCTAGCTAAGGAGTGCAGAGAAGAACCTAGCAGAACTGCATTTCCTGGGGCTCCTTGCAAGAGGTCTTTGCAGAAACTGGAGCTGGTTTCTGGAGGGAGATCTGAGACCCTGCTAGAGCAGTAGGGTCCAGCAGGCTGGTTAGTTTTAAGAATTTTCTTATAAACTAATGAACAAAATGGCATAACTTAGTGGCATGCAGAAGCTGGTAAGTGGGCCTGAAGATGCAAAGGCTGTTGTGGGTACATTTGTCTAGTTCATAATTGTTCCTTGCATTCTGGAGTCATCTGTGACGCAGATCTCCTATTCTTCAAAGTCTTCAGGCCACCTCTCTAGGGGCATAGCTCAAGGTATGCCCAAGTTACTATGTAGTCCTAATACAAGCTACTTTCTCCTGTTTTCATTAGTTTTCATCCTGTTTTCACCCATATAGTGGATGTGCTATGTACACTATTTTACTATTTTAATTTTTGTCCTAAGACAGTGAAAGCCTTTTCTCTAAACGGACAATAACATGCTCATTTTCCCCTGAGTTAGGATATAATTTCTTTACTTCCATCTACATCAGATCCCAGGGCAGTTACGAGTAAAGCACTCAGCAGCACCTACCATAGCTGGTTCCTGTGCAAGACACGTGGGTGTTACAGAATTAGACAAAAGAAAGTAAACCAGGGCAGTTTAGTTGATCGTGCTGTTTCCTTGTAAGGTTATAGAACGTAACGATGTGTCCTAATGAGAGAAACCTCTCCTTTACCAAGGGAAAACTATTTTTAACAGATTCTTTTAATTGACTTGCTGTAACTCCTTACACAGAGCAGTAAGTACTGAAATCTCTCAAAATGTTCTCCTCTGATTTCTTGTAAAAAAAAATCTAAGAGTATATATCATTTTTTGTATGCTAAATTCAAAATCGAAGTCATGGCTCTTAGCTTTGGTTCTGACTTTAGTCACAGTATCATTCTACAAAAAAATTAAAAGGAAGTGAGGAAGGAATAATCTGTTCCTCTTTTTCATTTTTTGTCCCTTTTGCTCTGTTTGTGAATGTGATGTGGAAGTGATGAAGGCAGATAAGGATCCCAGCAGGACTCAAGAAAAATGTGCTTTATTCTCTTATTTCTGTTACCTCCACTATCTTGATTTTGCTGTATGAGAAGCTATTTGTTTTATCACTCCCTTTTAAGGAGGTTGTCAATAAATGATAATCTCTACAAGCAAAAGTCTGCATTGTGTAGGAACGTGGTGGGAAAGCACGCAATAGAAAAGGATGTGGCAGGAGAAAACACCAATGGAGAGACACAGTGTGAGGGAATGCAATAGGAGAGGATGAAATGGGAGAGGGTCATTCTTCTCCATTGCTGTGGGGTCCATCCAAATCTAACCCAGAAACTGCAGTCAGACAGAGTACTCACCACTCCTGCTCTGTCCCCTAACATCCTACACAGGGATTTTTCCCAAGAGAATAGGGTCTCCTGAGGGGAAACAGTCTTTGATCACACACAGCAGGCTACAAAACAAGGATGTCAGAGGGTAAGGCGTGAGCTGCCTGCCATTCTTATGCTGTATTCTTCTTGCATTGTGAAGGTTTTAAACATTGAAATGTTTCCAAGAGTTTCTAAGAAGCAGAATGCTCACAGGGCTCCTTCTGGGACAGATTGTGCTGTATTGCCCTCTCTTTGAACTAAGCCTTGAAGTTACATTTTAGTCCTATATGACTGAGAAGGAGAATTTTTCCATGCATGAATTTAATATTGTGCCTTCAACTGTGTTGAAGGTAGTGACAAAGCTATTTTCTTTGCTATGCACAGAGGATTTGTCTTGCAACTTTCAATAAAGCAATTAATGTTATGAACTATTAGGTGCATAAATTGCATCCCCTTGATATCAATAACACATTGACTTCATGAGTCTGAAATAGGTTGTACACGTACAGAAAAACTGTCCCCAGGAAAATCACTAAATGAGAATGCATTTTTTTTCTATGAAATTTACCTATAAATCAGAGGCAAAATAGTATATTGTTGTTCATTTATGGAGTCCAGGAATTCCTTGCATTGCATTGAAGCTGACACAAGCTATTTTCAGATAGCTTTTAATAATAAAAATAGACCTCTTCAATTGTGGCACAAGGTTGCAATGTATGCCAGTAAGGAGAACTCACAGCAGAGGACCATACTGAGCAATCTTTTCTCTGCGGAGTAGGAAAGTAGTATGCAACTGACTTAAGAGCTCGAGTATATTGATTTTCAGTTGGGTTCCTTCTCCTAAAGCTCTAAGTCTTGAGATAGTTTTGGGAAGCCTGAACAATGCCTTCACAGCAGACCACCCTCAAAAGGTGCCTGTGGCAAATTCTTGGTGAGACCATCCCTGTAACCCCACTGTGACACACTATCTCAGCCTCTCTGATGTTGCCAGATACAAAGTCCTTGTTGTTCACCTTTCCTGCAAGCTGGAGAAGTCCCTACTGCACAGCAGGAAGTTTCTTTGCGCTGTCTTGGGCTGCTCAGCACACCCTCATGAGAGATATTTGGAAGTGTTACCTGCATGTGGATTGGTTCCCACTCTTCTTTGCCTCAGTGTAGCGCACAGCTTTGTTTGTCCCTTGTCAGCAGATGGGGCAGAGCCATGGTGCTCTGCATGCCCTCCCATGGCCTTACATACTGTCTGCATGTTAATAACATCTAGGAGTGCAAGCTATCCGTGAAATGCAGATGTTTCAAAGATCTTTACAATTAAGGGACTGGGATCTGCATCTTGCTGTGGTCCTGCAAGCCCTGCGGTGCCATGTGGAGCATGTGGTCCATGGAGAACTGCATGTCCATAGGGAGCAGCCTCTGGAGAATGATGACCCTGGAGCTGCCTCTAGTGCTCAGTTCACTCCGAGAGTATGTAATGTAATCTAATGTACATGCATAATGTAATGTACATATGGTATCATCACATAAGTTCTCTGCAACAATATATTATGCATTCTCAGAAATATACAAGATAAAGGGAAAATGCTAAAATAACAAAGTTTTCCCATCCCTCCATATGAACACAGTCCTCTCAACTTTATACCCTCAACCAAAGATCGAACAGTTGTAACATTCTACCCCCAAAGCTAGGACAAGCCAACCAATGCTTTCCTAGAGAGAACTCAACCTCACATAGAGTCAGAACAGAACTTTTTTGCTGTTTTCTGATTTCTGTTAGGTCACAGACATCCTTTTAGTTCTCTGTATTTTTTTCACCACATTATCCCTGGACTTGTCAGTCAAGTCTTATATCAGTTATTTCTGCAAAACATTGCATTACCGTGTCTACAATGTGAACGGAAAATTTTCAGGCAAAATGAAATTGAGCAAAGTTTTTACTCAATATCCCAGATCATTTAGATTACAGAAAAATATTGTGTTTTTTTCCTAGAAAAGATTTCTATACAGAAAGAGGCAAATGGTGATTAGCTTTGCAATGATAATGAGACCAGTAGTTCAGTTCCTAGGGGTATGAAGTCTTCATCTGCTTTTAGAGTACAGTGATTGCAGAAGAGTCATAAAATCTCCTAAATCTGTATATCTGTATAAGTCTGCACATCTCTGTTTCTTGGTAAATATAGAACAACCTTTTAAAATCCCATTTCTCAAATCAGAACTTCTAGATTTTTCCTGCTAATATCACACTTCTCTCCAAACATATTTTTTTTTCCTGGTCTAAAGTAAAACTATAAACAGCCTTTTCCACCAGTTAAATGTATTTACCAAAGACAACTGGAAATACACTCCTATCTTTTTTTAGTTCTGACATCTGTTACAGAAACTTCATTATCCCAAATTTGCTACTACATAGGAAAAGGTAATGCCCTTCCAGTGTCTTCCAAAATTAATTTAAATGCTTGCTCTTTGGAGTAGAATTTCATAGGTTTGACTTTTGGATTCAAACATGGACATCTCTGTGCCCCCTTTCGTCACCCGGAAGGCTTTGCAAAGCAGGTACCTAGAATACTAGAGAAACATTATTGTGGAGAATAAATTGAGAATTAGAGTAGAGAGTAAGGAGAAAATCACCCATAAAGCAAAGAGCTAAAAAGTGAAAATGGGTCATAAAGTGAATGGAATATGCACACAAAGACTAACGTTGACTGAAGTGCTCTATGAGAAAGCAGGAGGTTTGTAGCCAGAGAGGATGCTGTTGTCCAGCGCTTCTGTTTCAAATCCAGACTGAATATGCTCTGACTCGACAGTTTTATACTCTTAGTACAGCAGAGAAATGGTAGATTCTTGATAGCTCTGCCCCTCTTTTTTTACAAGAGGATTGACTGTTTTATTGTTACCTTGATGTGATGCCAGTAACTCACTGGGCTGAAAATTATTTGTTATTGTAGCATCTCTCCTGCACGCTTAGATGACCTACCATGAAGGTATCAGGATATCTCCATTTTTAATATATTGTTCTTCAAAACATTTCTGGAAGGTAAGGAAAGGTTGTTATATTTATTTTACAGCTGAGGAAGCTAAAGACAGAGAAGCTAGGTAATTTGTCAAGGGATGTGTAGGATACCTGCAGCAGAGGAAAGAAACTGATCCCACTTTCCAGTGATTCACTTCATCCCTTGCTCACAGCAGGGATGTGGCTCTTTCCCATAGCACAGCACTGAAGAGATGATGTGCTTCACCAGAAAAGGCATCCTGGACAAAAACATTCCCTAAAGTGTCTGCTGTCAGATAATATTTCATTCTAAATGCTAAATTGAACACAAAGAGTTGGTGATATTTACTTTTTGCACATGGTTTGTTTGATCCAACAGCTGAAGTTTTCATAGTTTTTATTTATATACATGTTTATATAAAAAGACTAAGCAAAATATTAGTCCAGAAATATGTCTGCAACATGAGATGGATTTTACACTGGAGAAGATGAAATGAAATCTTCTGTGCTGTTTTCAAATAAACAGAACCAGTGTGTTCAGATCCAGGGAGTGCTAGCTATGGGTGCAATGGAAAATTACAATCAGCTTTTCATTTTGTCACACATCTGTGGTCTTTGCTAACTAAAAACTTGCAATGTCAGTTTTCTCCTGAATTTGGTTTCACTGTAGCAGACATCATGTAAAAGCATGCGTCTGACTTAGGATCAGGTACTAATATATAATCATAGAAGGCACTATAAGTAATAAGGAAATATGGACCTCTTTTGTTTTGTTTACTTTTTTTTTTGAGAAAAACAACTTTCTCCTTCCCACCATCTCTATATCATAAGAAGAGAAGGTGGTAATGTTAGTAGTCACCTCCCTATTTCTAATTGTTAGTAGCAATGTTAGTCAATCTCTTTTGCGTGTTTAATCTTGTAACCAGTCAGTTCTCAGTCGAAAAGGGTGTGATAGGAGTGTTTCTTTCATGTTCATTGGCCAGCTCATCTTTTTGTTGTGAATATGAGGCAAGTCTTGTTTATATAAGTTCAGTTTTTGTAACTCAGCACCTTTGTCAGCTGTTTTTGTGCTAGTGACATCCGTAGATTTCCAGCTGACACTTTTTATTCTACATGCCAATACTCCTTCTGGAAAGGTGCCTTTACAGCCTTTTTCTGTCAAAATGAGTCTCACTTTTGCATGTTGGTATTAGAGTCCTCCTGGCACATCCAGTCTGTGGTAGCAGTAGGGTGCTAGAGCAATCAGTTTGCTGGGCTTCAGCTGAAGTCATGATATTAAAAAATTCTCAAGATCAAGTATAAAGTCTGTAGAGAATGTGGACAACAGTTTTGGCATATTAAAAAGTATGTCTGAGTCAAATCTGTAGGCTACATTGTTTTTAACAAACCTTTAGAAACAACCAGTCAATATTCTTAAGTGAAGGTTTGTAAAACAAATACTTTATACTTTGAAGACTTTCTTTATGTAAATGTATACTCAAAAGTACACATGTATTATTTAAGAATGTTTCCCACCCTCAACTTTTTTTTTTTTTTTTTTTTAAGTGCAGTGTCAGCAAGATACAAAAAATACTGGCATATCTTTAGGGTTTTTTTGCTGCATGTACAGCAGTCACAGAACTAGTCATAAACAGAGCAAAGCAATGGCAGCCTGGAGTATAACTGTCAGTGAGGAGGTAAGATCTTGAGAATAAAAGGTCATGTCAACTGCAGGATGCAGTTTAGTTTTCCTGTTTTTGAACATCAGATGTAACTAAGTGATCATTAATTTTCGATTTCTTCTGACCAGTCAGCACTTGCCCACTTTATTGCTCTGCTTGCAGTGGGGAGAGCTTGCTAATTTTCTGGTTTATTGTTGGGTGCAGAGGTTGTGGCTGACAGCCCCATTCTCACCAGCCCATGCAGAGGTCAGGAAGGCAGGGCACTGACAGTCCCCAGCAAACTACCAACTTCATGTGAGGGCAATAGCTGAGGAGAAGACCTCTGGAAAATGGAGACCGCGCAAGAAAGAAGGTGAAGTCTCCACCCAAGGCTTGCTTTGTTGTGTATGCTAAAAGATGGCCAGAAGAAAAGCCTCTTGACTGCCAAGCCTGTTGCTGATGTCCTGGGAGCTGTGTGTTTGACAGGGGTGCAGCACAAGAACACACAATATGGTACTGTTTAAAAGTATATAAATATATACTGTGTTCCACCATCCATGGGTGCTTCTTTTCTTCCTACTTTTTCAGAGTGCCCATGTTCTTGGTTGGAGCCATTTCTTTGAAGGGTGGTAAATCATGAAGTGTGTTCTGTTTTTCTAGCAGAGAGTTTAGGGCAACTTCACTCCAAGCTCTGCAAAACATCAGGCGGGATCATGTTGCTGTCTGCTCCGTCAGGCCAAATTATTTTCCTATGACATGTATTTACTAATGTCCTCTCACCTTCTATATCAGGTTCAAATTTGACTTCTCAAACTTTAGTGTCCACGATAGTTTCGCATCTGCCGATAACTCTTCTCATTTTCATTTGCTTCTCTTGCAGTTATTTTGCTACCATGACCAAGTCTGTGGAGACCACATCTTCCAAGTCTATCAATGATGCTTCTCTTCTATGCTTCCTGTTGTGATGGGACCTACATTGTTGGATATATTCGAAAATGAGCTGAAAAAGGGGTTACATAAGTTGTTTTCTGAAAGCACAAAATTATTCACAGTAGTTGAAAGACAGAACTTGCCACAAAAAAATTGCAGAATTATACTGTAAAATTGAACAACTGCTGGGAGTTGCAAGGAAATGCATCAGAGAAACATTAACTATTACTAGTCAAAGATAGATTTATAGTGGGTCATTTTATTAAAATTTTATCTCAATATTCATAAAATTCAAAAATGGAAACAGAAGATTAAGGACTATCATGCAAGGAATAGAGATCCAACCTTTAAACATCATTATGATACCATATAAATCCAATTATGCTCCCATCTCTAAGATACAGAAGAGATACAAGTGAGAGCAACAAGAATGATCAGAGATATGGCATGGCTTTCAAACAAGATGAACTGGAGCTCGCCAAACATAGTTATCCTGTGAAAAGTTTAAAAATAAGCCTTTGTCATGTCATGAAACAAATAAATTCATTGCCAAAATACATTTTGGATTCCAAAATATAAAATCTTTGAAGTATGATTAGATAAAATAAAAGAAGTAAAGTCCATTAAACATGTTTTGAAATATAAAAATTCGGTCTTGCTCAGGAAGTTGGTTCCTACAAGCTAGGAAGATAACTAGAGAAATATTGTTCTTCTTTCTCTTATATTCAATAAATATCCAGCACTAATGTGTAGTACTAAGCTAGATAATCCATGTCTGAACCCAGTACAGATGTTCTTATATCTTAAAGCCTTCATAAAATAAGCCTTTATCAGAAAAGATTATGAAAAGTTTTTCTGTCAAGAAAAAATGAGCACTCACAGTCCCAGTGAAATTCATTCTACATTTCTGGGAGTGGGAACTTCTCTATATCTCTGATGTTATCACTGTCCAGCTATTGAGCAACTTCACCTATTACCCATCCCAAGTGCCTGGTGAAAAGTTATTCAGAGATGTAGTTACACATTTGTAGTGACAGTTAGCTGTGCAGACCACTCTAAGAAAAGGAGCAATATTTGAATAACAGGGCATTACTATCTTGACTACGTTCAATCCATTGTATTTAAGCAGCTGCCTTTTTAATCCCTTCATGCAAATATTTGCTGCTTGATACTTCTGCTTCCCACTAAATACCAAGATTCAGGATCATCTGCCACTAAGGGATTTTTTTTAAAAAAAATCCATGATCCAGGAGAAGCTGTATAAAGACTTATTTCTGTAGGCTTTTAAAAGTTCCTTCTGCTCACAAACAGTGATTTGCTAAAGGAAAAAGAATTATGTCAGGCCTTCTGAATATCCATTTATATATATTCGCAAACATTCTCAGCCCCAAATCAATCTGATTTGTAATCAGTTTACTTTTCTACTCAGCCATGGACAATTGTTTCAGACCTATAAATGAGAGCATTCTGCACCATGATTAAAACTCTTGATGGATCTGAAAGCCTCAGATGCAGACTGCAGGAGGGAAATTATTTCAATGATTTATTTTGATTCCCTTCATTACAGTTGCTTCCCTTTTCATCACGTGGTTGAGTAGCCAATTTAGCTCCGTATGCCTTCCCGTTCGTTCTTTTATCTTCATTCCCCTTGTTTCTTTAGCACGTATTCATTTCTGCAGGAAGCAGGCCAGATCTTTCAGTTCAGTCCAGATAATACTCAAGTAAAATCTCATACGACGTGCAATGACTTCCAAAGACTGGTGCAAAGGCCAGTATTGTACCAGAGGGACTTGGTAGGTGCTCACAGCTGTCCCACAGAGCCAGGGGAGCCCAGCATATTTTCAGTTAAAATTCTCATGATGTGGGACTGCAGAAGTCTGGGCAGGGACTGAGGGACATATTCACCCCAGTGCTAGACTTTTGTGAGCACTGTTGCTGATTACCCTTTCAGGCATCCCCTGGGACAGACACTGCAGATTTGTCACCTCAGTTTCAAAGTTCAGATCAAGGAATCAGGACTGGGCTTAACTTTCTATTGCATATTATGCTTCTATAAATATATCGGCTTTACAGATGCAAGTATTACAGTCATGCCAAACGCTTTCGGAAAGAACAATATTCTTTTTCACTATTCTGTTTCATAAGGTTGTACGTCTAATTTTAAAGTAACTATAGCAACGGGACAGCTTTATATGTATGGTGAACTGTCTTTTGGAAACTTTTCAAAATGAAAACATACAGAGCTCTAGGCTGGATTTCAGTGATCTGCTAGTGCTCGTGCTTCCCTGTAACTGAAACAACAAATGAGGAAGCCATTTAGCTAAGTACACCTTTTTAGTCATTGAATACTTATATAGAACCTTATTTTTATGAAATAATCTGTGCTATGTAGAATAGCCACATACAAAGGTCACCAGCACCTAGAGGATCAGTTCCTAGCAGCTGGGGACGCATGTGAAAACTCATGAGAAGGAATCAAACCTTCCTGCTGTGTTCTGGGGAGGTGTTCAGTTGTGCAAGATGCTGGCAGAAGGAAAGAGGGATCTCTTCTTCCATGGCAGGTCAGAGAATTGAGTTCTCTCCATCTTTTCTCACACAAAGTATCTACCAGAATCATGGATAGTTGCAGGAGATTTCACCTAAGTTCACTCAATCATAACTCTTTAGGGCAGACTAATTATTTTAGAAAGAAAGTTTGGGGGGATTACTATTTTGTGGAAGGGAATTTTGGCGGCCAGCAGTTTACTACAATTGCTGCAGCTACGGCAGCACTTACTCCTTTCTGAGGAGCTGTGAGGGACGGCTCACGAGATGATGGTATTGCTGCTTATTAGACTGATTACTTTCCAAGGTAAAGAAAAGCAAGAGATGCCTTAGTGACCTGGCACTGTAAATCCGCAGTCTATAACATGTTTCCGGATTACCAGCTGGAGCAGGCAAAGCTTCAGTGTACAGGAGCCGGCACCCTTGGTGGCTCTGCTGTAGATTATAGGGTTATGTAACTGTTTAGCAATCCTAGCTAGCAGTATTTTTACAATGTCAACTAAAACTCTGGTTTTTCTGTGTGAAAGATCACAGCAATGTAATTTAGGTTTGCCTAGCTCTGCTTAGCAAGTGTAAAAATAGTCATGAAAAAAGAACTATTTAAAATAGTGACCAGCAAATTATCAACTCCTTGCCTCTTGCCATAAAGCATTAAAAATATTTTATGTATTTTTTTTCAAAAAAATCCCTCTTTTGTGGGAGAGAAATAAAATTTTATGAAGTGTTAATCTACACTTTTGCACATATATGAAATGTATTTGGGATGTGAGCGTATATGGACATTAAATAAAACCACACGGACATCTTATGGAAAAGATACTTCAAATATGAGATATTTCTGATACAAATAAGATTTGCCTTCATCCTACAGAGAAATAAATTTTAATGGAGAGTAATAGAATCTACATTCATGTATATCTCTTTCAATAGGGTAATGTCTCTTCATGAACTTATTGCTTTCAAATGGAACAATAATGATAGCTCACAAATACCAGCCCATCATATTTTTGCTAGAGAAAATTTGGAGACTATCCTTCTAATCCCACAGGTCTTAAAAACTAATACCACTGACAAGCACATCTAAGCCTAGGCCTTGCCACCTCCCTGTTTTTGCTGCACTGACTGTTCATCTCATGGACTCAAAGCTTTGACAGTGCATTCAACAAATGCACAGCAGCAGCAGACAGAGATAAATGATTTGAAGCACGAGCCATCCACATGCGCCTAAACCCTCACGATCCCTTTAATCACTCAAAAGAGATGTACAACAACAATCCCCCAAATACACACATAGCTTGAATGGTGAATTATAAGCAATAAAAAATATTTGCAACAAAACTGTTTGTGGCAATATTGGTAAACTTCCCATAATTTGATTCTATTTATTAGAAGTTGATTTTCCAGATTCTTTTGTTCTTTCCAAAGGGAGAAAACAAATTTGAATTTGATTTGAATGAATTTATTAAGCTGTTTATGACAAAACTGTTAGAATTACTTTGTCATTATTTGTGATGGTTTCCGGAGCGTGTCAGGGGAGTGTCTGAGGGAGGAAACATTTTCCATCACAGGTCCTGTGCTCATGTTTCATGAACAGGTCCTGATTCTGAAGTAAATTAGCAACCTCTTTTTCTTGGGAGGAAAAGAGTGTAGGGAAGGGTCTATTCTTGAAGACTAGAAAATGGCTGTAAGGTCATTTCTTGTCTTGTGTGCCCTATGCAAAGGTTAAGCAAGTTGGCACCCCTCATAGAGGAGCAAAAGGAAGTGTAAAGTGGACTTGCCACTGCTGTTATGTCCCTGGCAGAAACTGCTGCCTAATGGCACTTCTATATTTCCTGGTGTTAGAAGACAACAGGGAATGAAGGCAACATAACATCAGGAAAACAGAAGTTCATACAGAAGTTTTCTTTCATTCTGCTATCTATTAGGAGATCTTCCTTTAATCCTTTTCGTAGTAAATCCAGCAGCAGACCTTTCCCTTACATGTTCTTGACAAGAAAAGAGAACTGCCATGCAAGCTACATCTATAGCAATAAATTAACCAGAATCAGGGACTGCTCTGAGACCCTCCATGCCTGCCCTGGTCCTCAGGATGGCTTTGCCTTGGGCCAGGTTGTGCTTCCTAAAGCACCTTCTGAGCCTGGATTTTGTGTTAGCATAGGAACCACTCCTAAAAGTAAACGTGTGATTTCTGTGAAGTACCTCCACTTTTTTGTTCTCCAAATCATCCATAAACGTGTAAAATTTTCTCTATATCTTATTTACTGTAATTATCACCTCAGAATCGCTCCCTGCCTTTTTTTTTTTAATTTTTGATTACTATCAGTAATTTTATTAAATAGCCAATACCTCTACATACATTCTGCAGATACCAGAAAACAATGAGTTCTTAAATGTCAGCTATTAGGGTATAATTCTGTCAAATGCTTTACTCTGGGTTTGCTGCATGTATGGAAGATAACTAGAGATTAAATTACCTGTAAGTCCCATCTGCTCTGTGTCTCTCGGCAGCATCTTCCTTGGGACGTTGATTTTTACCACACTGATTATTATTATTTCTTAAAGGCTCAGCTGAATTTTATTTTCTTCCCTCTTTTGTTTTCCCTTTTAAGGGGAAGCATTCCAGTTTTATTTAAAGCCTCAAACCTGAGATCAAGTTGCCTACAAAAGCATCATACACACTTGGATTAGACTCTCTGCAGCACCTACAAGGAAGAAAATGCACCAGCTGGTCACAGGCTTTACAGGTGCAATCTTAGCATGAGTAATTGAGCATTATACAATTGGTAAGGACTGGCCCACTGCAAATTCTTCTTCATCTACATAAGCTGCTGTACATGTGAGGGTTCGTTTACTGATCTATTGCATTTGACTTAAGGATTTAATTTAGGCAGTTTGGGGGTGCCTGTAGAACACGAATAAGACATGACAGATACTTAATCAAAATTTTGCCAGGTTATAGACTGCTAATAATAATGAGAGGAAGAACAGAGAGATATTTGCCCTCCAGCAATAGATTTGTGACTAGCAAGGCATTGTCAAATGTAAGCTCTACAAATATTCAAATTAGTGAAACAGGGCTTGCCAGGAGTTTATGTATTGTGTTCTCAAACAACTAAAAGATTAAATCAATAAACTACAAAATTAGGTTGACAAACTCTCACCAAATTCACACAAACAAAATCTCTCTGGCTTTGAGCAGGACTAAACAATTTTGCATTCTGTACTCTCTGAGTTTGAACAGGACTAAACAGCTTTATGTTCCATCTCATTCAGCAAGTAAATTTAATTTTAAGAGAAAAGTAGGAGATGTGGAACACAGGTATCTTCAGAGTCATTCTTCATTCAGGAACATTGTGAAAGTCGTGAAACAGCTGAAGACAAACTGTGCTAGTCACCTCTGTGTGCAAAGAGGAGCTCCAGCTCCATCAGGCAGGAGAGCTACGAGTGCTTTAGCTGGGAGGCTTCGCTGTCTCTGCCAATCAATACGGCCTGACACAGTTTTCTCCCATGAGCAGATTAGCCCGTAGCTGTTTACCTGGGAATTGTTGTTCTATTCTTGCTACGGAGAAAACAACTCCCTGTCTGGCAGATCATGATACTGCTGTTGGTCTCATGACAGCATTGCTGTGTGAGGTGTTTACTGCCCAAGCCAAGTGAAAAATAGTATGAGAGTTATAGTAATATTCTATATGCCTTATCAGATGCTGGATTATTAATCTCAGAACTTTTCAATTTTTTTTTAATTGGAACATCTCATAATTAATCGACTCTTTTTAACATAGTTCAAATCTTTTTAAAAAGATATAAATGCTTCAGTACCATGCTGGTTAACTTGTTCATTTTATTTCCACTTGAGGACAGAAATGCTGGACCCCTGAATCTGTTGCTTCTACTCTATTTATTTTTCTTGCCAACCTGATAATTGATGATGATAATTCCTTGAATTAGAAACCCAAGTCAAGGCATGGAGTCAAACAGGAATTCAGTGTATGGTCTTGTGGCAAAGACTAGGACCCCAGGGACATGCCACGTACCTGCCATTCAATTCAGAAGCAGCCTGAGACACTAAGACTGAGACCGACAATCTTATAGTTGCCTTTGTCCCCATGAATTATGTGACACATGTCCCTGAGCCTGGGAGGCCATCTCGCCAGGGGTGTTGTTGAGGAAGGGATACGGTCACCAAGGTATGCCAGAGAGGTGCACCTTTCTCCCCACTGCCCAGACTAGCTGCAGGATGGGGCAGGAGATTCTGTGAAACTGGGATTCACAGATGGAAAATATTTCTTGCACTTAATATTGAAGATGTATCTTTTGATATGCACAAATCACTTTGAAAGAGTATCTGAAGTACATCTAAGTGCCTGTGTGAGTGCTGAACATCTCTTATTTAGGACTAAATGCTTTATTTTAAAACTTGAATTTCTAGGCTATAGAACTGAACTTCATATTTTATCCAGGTTGTAACACTGGATGTAGTATTTTCTGGTTGCACAGTCATATGTCTGCTTAGAAACACATATTGAAATCAATGTCATCACACGAGCTTAAACTAACACAGTGAGCTGTCTGGCAGGTGAAAGGCTGCTGCTTTATTCACTAAGTCGTATAATCTTTTGACTTGCAGTTCGCTGCTGAGGAAGATTATTGAAGAACTACAAACCATGTCCAAGTGTTACAAGTCTATATTTGGCATCAGACAGAACTCAAATTAAAAAAAAAAAAAAAAAAGTTGAATGAGATTATCAAGCAGGTTTGCAAGCAAGGAATGGAGCTGCATTTTGGAAGGCGTGGAAAAAAAAAGAGTTGTGAATTTATGAGTATCAATGGACATGCTGTTTCCAGCTATTTCCCATCATGGTTCAAAGTTCAGTTTCATGTTTGAGCTGTCTGAAATGAACTGAAATCAGAAGGTGCTGCACAGTTAAATATTTTCCACCTATAAGCATGGAGTTGGATTTTCAAAATTTGACAGCAGGACATTTTTCATAGTCTATATTAACTCATTAACTAATAATGAACTTGACTGGTACATAAACATGTGTCTCCCTTGGGATATCCATGGGCTTATTCCTTTGCTCCATGCCCCTCTTTGGGGATTGTCTGCATGCCCTGTACTGTCTCTGTGCAAGCAAAATGACCAAAATATGCTTGTGGGAGAGGGGCTGAGAAAGGATGGAAGTTAGCCCATAATTTACACACAAACTTTTACTCTTTCTGTAATCATAACACAGCAATGTAAATCCTTTAAATCTCGGAAAGACCATTTCTCTAGGTGCAATTTTGGAAGTGTCTTGGAGCAGGGTCCTGGGATACTGCTGATGGAGGGGTGTTGTGTTATAGAAACTTCAGGCACGTGTTACATTTCTGACTGAATGTGTTCTGTGAGCTAACAAAGGGACTCTAGGAATAGATTAGGAAAAGTTTGCGGCAAATATTACCGGTAGTTGGAAAATATCTCAAGTTAGCCTGTAAAATGACATTTTCCTCCCCTTGCACCATATTTTCTCTGTAAATACATTAGCAAAGAAATGGTAAGTGAAATAAGTACTGAAATAAAAAAAAATGTAAAATTCATTGGCAATGCTGCTGAACTACAAAATAGAAACTTTGAGCCACATATCCACATGGGTTCATCCTCTCATGAGTAATGTGTACAATTCAAACCAGTCCAACAGCTCAGCTGTTCAGATATCACTTTGCTATCAGGAGTTCCATCCACAATCAGAAATGATCCAAAACTTTGTTCAGTAATTCATAGGAATGAATACACAAAAGCAAGCTGTGAGCTGTACTGCGACAAGTTATAAAGGAGAAAGTGGTTAATTTGATATACTGTGTCACGTCCAGCAGTGTTCCCTGATATAGCAGGAGGCTCGAATGGAGCACGAGCTCATGGCAATGCATCTTCCCACG
The DNA here is from genome assembly GCF_059628265.1 of Tinamus guttatus. Classification (NCBI taxonomy): domain Eukaryota; kingdom Metazoa; phylum Chordata; class Aves; order Tinamiformes; family Tinamidae; genus Tinamus; species Tinamus guttatus. The sequence goes on from NW_028289076.1 coordinate 25,026, forward strand.
ATGGGGCTTCGGGAGCATTGGTTTTCACAGCACCGAGCCCTGCCAGCATAAATCTGTGCACACACAAATAAATAGGCACTGTACAGACATCTACGTATACATGTGTATGGCCTGTTTTGGAACACGTTGTGTCAAAGACACCTTTGCTTTTTAATTGTAGGAATTCGACAAGAGAATTTTTGCCATTTCATCCCAGAATGTTAGAAACTCAATTCTCCTTCCTTTCTCTGCACCCAATCCCAAGTGAAGTGCAAACCTCACCTGTTTAACCAAGGTAAAAGTTTGAAGTCCTGCCGGATCCAGGCTGGCACGTAGTGCCATCTAGAGGTGACACAGCAGGATCTGCCCTATTACTCCCTCTAAAGAAATGGGACCTATATTTGTTCCAGAGTGAAAAAAAACAAGGCTTGTGCGCCCAGTTTTATAAGCAGGCCTAAAAAGATATAATATTTCATTAGCTCCTTACAGCCTCGTGTCTGTAACAGCACAACCACTGAAGTCCTATAAAAATCTCTATATTATATTCTTGGGATTATTTATAGTGGTGCTATATTCTATGTTCTTTGTTTGTTTGATTTTCTGAATACTCTCCTTAATAAAATTGTGCTTTTTTAGTGCATCTGATATATCTGATATCTTAAAAAAAGTCTGAGGGGAATTTGGTAAAAATATTCTGCAGAAATAATAAATTAAGAGGTCTGGCGGGACATTCAGAAACCAACTACAACTGAGTGAGGGCAAAGATGCCAATCCCCAGAGGCTGTACGCCTGTCTGTATACATAGCTACCTGTCTCAAAAGTGAGTTTAACATTTTGGTGTAGGATCCTGTTATTTTTTGAGGTGAGGTAACCCGTTACTCAGGGACTGGTGGACAAGACCAAGCTGAGGTTAGTCAGGAGGTCACAGCCCTTTTAGCCTCTCCATTGGAAATGATGCTCCTCAACAGGACCCAAATCCGTTTAGTTCTGCCCAGACATCATGTGGAGGAAGCTGTTAAATGTTGGTTCTTGACAATGTGATGCCTCTGTGGACTGTGCGGTGAGTGCCATGGTGTGGTGGGAGAATAAAAGTTATTGCAGTAATCAAGACTTGCTGCTCTGTGTCTTGTATTTGCAACAGAACTAAAATGAAAGCTATAATGACACTCATGTTTAATGCAAAGGATAGCTGACTTTTATTAAGGACTGCTCCAGCATGGATATACAAACCCTCGCCCAAATAATGGTTCCTTCATTTGAGAATGTGTGTTAAGATGCAGAAAAGAGAAATGCCCAAAGGGAGCCCTCTGTCTTGATGGGTAAGATAGACAGAGAGGTTAGATAAGTGTTGTAATCTCTTCCTTACAACAATGAATTGGGATAAAAAGACATTGAATAGCCCCACGAAAAACAGGAAAGGAAATGGAACGTGGACCACAGGAAAAGTCTATGGCACAGCCAGAAGCCAATCTGAAATATGCAGTGCTTTTAACTGCAAAGAAATAAAATAACTGAGTTATAATTTACATTGCATTTGCAGGGAAAAGCTACAAATTTAACAAAAGAAAATCTTGTCCCAGAGAATTGAAGATAGAAAAGTTAAAAGTGGAAAACAGGAGCCATTTTCTTAGGGAAGGTATATTAAATAGTGGAACAGCTAGCTGAGGTGAGTTTTGGATTCCCTATCCCATTTGAAGGCATTACACTGAGATGGGACAATTTTCTGAAACATGTGAAATGATGCTACAAGGAAATCACTGACCTGATGTGAATATCCTCTATTCCTGGATTTGCACAGTATGTACATGTCCTCCTCTTCTTGATCTGGACTTTGGAGAAGGTCTCTGGCCTGGCCTGACCTTAGCTTTGAGAATCATTAATTCCTCCCCGCTCACATCTCTGTATGACAGTTCCTGGAGTGCTGAGCATGCCCCAAACTAGTCAACTGCCAAGGAGCCTAATGATGGATTAGGTACCTATGGTAAAAATCTCAATCAGACTTTTCAGCAGACAGAAGCAACCAAGGCTGCCTCCACTTTAACCCTTGGGACAGATGCTATATTGACCCAGCATCACTCCAACCCTCACATTCACTTTGGGGTTGTTTGTGATGCTACATCAAAGGCAGACTGGCAGTTTTTGCATCCCCTTCACCCCTGCTTTGTACAGATGTACCCCATCTACACAAGATGCAGGGGAGATTTGAGCAGAATAGCTGATTTTCTAGAAAAAAAGGAATAACTTAGGGGCTACCTCGTCGGTAGCAAGTCCAGTGTCCAGTCAGTACTGTGTGGAAACCTGTGGTCTGCACTACACAGAAGCTCAAATTAGATTATCACAGCTGTCCCTGCCTCCTTTAAAACCCATTATTCTAAATGCACTAAATCCTCTCCCTTCCCCCCACCTAAACTCCTGCATCACTTACCAGAAGAGCAAAGCCTGTCAAGTGCAGGTTATAAATATAAATCCATCTTGTATGGTTTGGGGACTTTCCATAGTATAAACCTACACCGAGTGATTGATTATAGATGTTAACTGTAATTTTATTATGGTATTCAAATCATATTAAATACTGAACAGCATAATATTACTGAGTATACAATTAGAGGTGTTGTGTTTTTCTACCTAGCTCCTGACTTAGGTAATGAAAGATGTAGGGAAAAAGAAGATGAAAAACATTTCAATTCAGAAACAGGTAGTTCATGAAGTCAGTCAACTTTGGCTTCAGAAAGAGGTCAATTTTGGATTGCTTTTTTTTCTTCTTTTTTGAAGAAAACTTCCCCAAAGCAAGAAAAAAATAACAAAAAGAAAGAGTTAGCAGCTGTGCCCTTTCCTTTCAGACCTTGGTAGATGCAGAAGGGAAAGGATAGGTGACTTGTATAAAGGGCAGGTAAAACAGAAATAAAACAAGAACTGCAACCCAGCACGATCCCTCCTGCCTGCTCACTGAAAGCAGTGACCTGTGAACTGCAGTGAACTGCAGCAGCTTAAACCTTTAACCTTGAATTAGCTTCAGCCTCACTTCCAAGTAATTGCCTACACTTCTGAAATACATGGGAACAGCTTGACCAGTCTGTAGTACACGTGAACAGTCTCTTCCTGGCCTTACTCATAACATGAGTAACACAAATTCAACATGAAACAATAGCAAACAAGCAAACATCAAAGCGAACCTTTTTTCTGAGGTTAAAGATGATGATGCCATCTTCTCTGGCTCCATTCCAAATCACTTGATGGTCTCTGCTGAAGGAAGATGAATCCTATAGTTGGGAAAAGGTGGAGAAAAGGGAATATAATTACTTAGGAAAATATTCACAAATGTGCTGCTGCAGGACTCCTAACTGAAGGTATAGATATATGATCATAAAGAGACAGTGTCAAGACCACTACAGTTTATCACCAGAAAGGGCAAAGTTTGCCAGGACCTGACAACAACTCTAATCACAATGTACAGAACAGATTCTGAATTTACTCTCTTGTTAAGGCCAATATATATATGTATATACTCATGGAAAGTCCATATACATGTACAAGGGCATTTTAAAATGACTTTGAACACAATGGGATTGCATAGAGATTTTGCCTGTTTCAAACCTTGCTCCCTCACGTTTCAATACATAATAATGTTTCTCAGTCACACTCTTTTCCAGAAAGCTGAGGTTACTGCAATAATTAAATATAATCGATGTAACAGGAACCGAGGTGCAGTAAAACACCACTTGCTTCCATTGCCATTACACAAGTGTATATACTGTTTAATTTGGAAATAAGATGATTTAGGAAAGATAGCAGAGGTATATACAGAAAAAAGATGGGCTTAGAAAGGAGAAGGGAAAATTCTTCCTGTCTTGTAAGATGACCATCTAGACGGCCATTATAGTAAGGGAATATTCAAAATCAGAGATAGCTATGCTATTTATATACATTATAGAACTATGTGCTATATATTATGCAATATATGATATATATTATGCAATGTTTGTATATATGTATATATCTTATGTATATATATGTGAGTCAGCCTCATGGCCAAGAAGGCCAATGGGATCCTGGCCTGCATCAGGAGGAGCGTTGCCAGCAGGTTGATGGAGCAGGTCCAGCAGGTCCTGCCCCTCTACTCAGCTCTGGTGAGGCCGCACCTGGAGTATTGGGTGACAATACTCCAGGTTATCTTGTGACAAAAGACTAAGTGAGCTGGGCTTGTTTAGCCCGGAGAACAGAAGATTGAGAGGGGATCTGATCAAAATGTGTAAGTGAGGGGAGAATATAAAGATGATGGGGCCAAATTATTCTCAGTAGTGGCCAGTGACATGACAAGGGGTAATGGGTGCAAGTTGAAACACAGGCAGTTCCATCTCCATGTGAGGAAGAACGTCTTTATTGTGAGGGTGACAGAGCCCTGGAACAGGCTGCCCAGAGAGGTTGTGGAGTCTCCTTCTCTGGAGATTTTCAAATCCCGCCTGGATGCCACCCTGTGCCACGTGCTCTGGGTGTCCCTGCTGGAGCAGGGTTTGGACTAGATGATCTCTAGAGGTCCCTTCCAACCTCAGCCATCCTGCGACTCTGTGATCTTTATCATATAAATTAAACTTAAGCTTGACAGAAGCTAGGCAAGATTTCTCTTGGATAAAAATTGCACGTGTCTCCCTCAGGCATGTGTCATGCGGCAAATCATTTTGCAATGTTTTTCTAAATATTTTCATTTTCCACCAAAACTACCATGAAGATTAGAATATTCTGAGCCCTGATTTTCTGCTGTACCCACTAGCTCTCTCTTCTCAAGCACCACGGGGCTCAGTATGGATACTCTGGCATGTCAGGCTGCTCTTTAAACTCCCACTCCCTCTAGAACCATGTTTCAGAAAGGCAGATCCTAAATTGATTCAGATGGGGTATACTCTAACTGGGCTAAAAGCCACTCTGCAAACCACTCTGACTTTCTGCTGCTCTGTCCCATGATCTCACCTTTTACATCCCAGTTTTGAGAAGATATTTTGCCTACTAGAAGAAGAGAAATTATATTTTCTTTCCTTTTGGCACTGCCATGGTATGAACAAATAAAGTGTAAACGTCTCTTCATCTCTGCCCCCTGAGTAGAGCTGTGAGGACAGCCTTTCATGTCAGACGTATGATTTGGAGAAGAAAAGACTAGTCATATCTTGAGCTTTCTTCCTTTTCTTAATCAAATTCATCCCCACACCGAGGGCCCTGGTGATGTACAGTGAGCGCTGACACTGACTTTGTAACACACAAATTAAGATTTGTCTGACATCCTGTTAATCTTCAATGACAATCTTCAACTGGAGTCTTTTGATCTAGTAAGGATCAGTGGAGAGATTAGCACAAAATGGACAATCCTTTTAATTGATTAAAATAATAAGTAGAAAAAGAAGGAGCTGGTTTCAAAATCCCACAGCTCAGTGGCCAGCTGTATGTAGTATTTTTCTAAATCCTCCAGCAACTAAAACCCTTTCACTAAGACCACTGTTACAAGGGACAAGAGGACACAAGTTGTGAGTTTGTGGGTCACTGGACATAATAATGTCTACAGCAGCTACACAGATAGATAGATTTAAAGATCAGAAAGTTGCTGGAGTTTTATATTTTATGCGTCAGAAAATCAGCTTTGAATGTCCAGGTTTCAGCAGAAAAAAAAGGATGATTTATTTGTGTCTCTGTGTTTAAATGATTTAAAAATCATTTAAAAATGATTTGCCACACAAAGTACATTCTTGGTAGAGCTAGTAAGAACTACTCCTTTAGATTTACATTCAGCTCTTTTAAAATTGTGCAGTAAATTTTAGATGCGTAAAGGAAAAGAATTACAGCCTATTTTTAAAGCACTTATATTTGCCTTCTGCTAAGCAGAAATGTGCAAAACCTCAGAATAAATGCTAAGCTGCTGAGGTGAAGAAACTCCTAACAAACTGTTTAGTACCTATCCTTAAGACAAAGTTATAAGACAGAAAATTTAATTAGGGAGCACCCTGCTGGTCAATTAGTGAAAGGAGACAGTTAAATTGACCAAAGCGTGCACAATTACAATAGCAATCATTGAGGTTAATGCTTACCCAGTCACAATAAATCTGTTGTAGCCTATCACTGTTGTATATGTCTTCAGATCTTTTGCAGTGCAGTGTGTGCCAGCTCAGGATTTTTGTAGAGCTGGGAGGAGAAACAACTCTTATCCAAGCGGGTGACAGCCGTGGGGGCAGCTGGACCCACTTTCTGTTGGGTGAGCAAATCAGGCAGTGGCAGTGGTTGCTTGTGGGGCTCTGCCAAATTAAAACAAGTCCTGCAAGGTGCCCGGCACAGCCAAGGCAACAGCACAGACATCCAGACTCTGCTGAGCCTTCGGGACACTGCCAAAAGGCAGGATTACTTGCTGAGTATAGACAGGAGGCAGGACTAATGTGTGATGCTTTGAGGAGGACAGAAGTGCAGTAGTTTCATATCACCCTGGGGTACCAGCCCTAGCGCAGAGCTATTTGCCCCAGGAGAAGGCAGGGAGGCTCTCAGCAGCCAGCACACATGCAGTGACCCATCAGGATGGGCAGCAAGTAAATGCTTATTTATCTATGAAGAAGGAAGTACAAAACCCTAGTCTGGCCTACTGGCAAGCTCAGAGCGGCATTTTGTGCTGTGCTGTGTTTAATTACATCAGAAACACACATTGGCTCAATGGCACTTTGGCTCGCCGTGTTTTTCTGTTTGCTGTCTACTCCAGCTGTGGACCCATGTTGCATCTCTTTTTTTCCTGTGTAATTTAGAAACACCATCGGTGTGTAGGACCCCTTTGCACCAAATGCCGCACATATATACACAAAAAAAAAAAGTCTGCAACTCAAAGCTGACACAGTTAAGGGAAAGTATGGTTACACGTTTTGAGACACATGGGAATAATGTCATAGCGTTGACTGTGCAGTAGTCACAATATTTGCTGTGATTTTTTTTATTCTTTTTTGATTTTTTTTTCCTTGAAATCATCAAGGCACAGAAATTTAGAAGAAAATACTGGAGGAGGAGAGTGAGGTAGCTCTGATGTGTTTATGAGAGATGCTGAGATTTTAATTGAGCTATACGCAGGATGTTATGTATATGTGTGCTATATACAAATATATGCCTATAAATTATCCCTGTGGAGAGAGTAGCTCAATTTGTGTGAGATCATAAAAATTTGAAGAGGGAGAGTAGTAAGGAATAAAGCACAGAGCCCTGTGAGGATATTTCTCTCTAAAATCAACATGAAGAAGCCCATACCAGTGAATTTAAGTATAAATTCATTCTCTGCACACTTAAATAAGTGTTTACAGTCAATAAGACATTATCCAGATAATTTTTACATGCCTTTGCCCAGCAGAATTCACCACATTTGGGAAGTACACCCCCCTATAGCCACATTTTTATGAAGCTTGAGTCACTTGACATTCCATTCATGCATGGAGTCATAGAATCCTAGAATGCTTAAGGTTGGAAGGGACCTCTAGAGATCATCTAGTCCAACCCCCCTGCTGACGCAGGGTCACCTAGAGCACGTGGCACAGGACTGCGTCCAAGCAGGTTTTGAAGATCTCCAGAGAAGGAGACTCCACAACCTCTCTGGGCAGCCTGTTCCAGGGCTCTGTCACCCTCACTGTTAAGAAATTTTTCCTTGAGTTCCTGTGGAACTTTCGATGCTTCAGTTTCCGGCTGTTTCCTCTAGTTCTGTCGGTGGCCACCAGGGAAAAGAGGCCATCACCATCCTCCTCACTGCCTCCCTTGAGGTACTTCTAGACACTGATCAGATCCCCTTTCAGCCTTCTCTTCTCCAGGCTGAAAAGGCCCAGCTCTCTCAGCCTCTCCTCATAGGGCAGATGTTCCAGGCCCCTGATCATCCTTGTAGCCCTGCGCTGGACTCTCTCCAGCAGCTCCACATCCCTCTTGTACTGTGGAGCCCAGAACTGGACACAATACTCCAGATGTGACCTCACCAGGGCTGAGTAGAGGGGCAGGATCACCTCCCTCGACCTGCTGGAGACGCTCTTCTCAATGCACCCCAGGATCCCATTGGCCTTCTTGGCCACGAGGGCACACTGCTGCCTCATGGTCAACTTGTCATCCACCATGACACCCAGGTCTTTCTCCGCAGAGCTGCTCTCCAGAAGGTCAGTCCCCAGCCTGTCCTGGTGTCTGGGGTTATTCCTCCCCAGGTGCAGGACCTTGCACTTGGCCTTGTTGAATTGCATGAGGTTTTTCACCGCCCAGTTGTCCAGTCTGTCCAGGTCCCTCTGGATGGCAGCGCAGCCCTCTGGGGTATCAGCTACTCCTCCCAGTTTGGTATCATCAGCAAACTTGCTGAGGGAGCACTCTGTGCCTTCATCCAGGTCATTGATGAATAAATTGAACAGGACTGGACCAAGGCCTGACCCCTGGAGGACACTGCTAGCCACAGTCCACCAGCCAGACTGCACCGCTGATCACCACCCTCTGAGCTCTGCCATCCAGCCAGTTCCTAATCCACTTCATTCTCCACTCATCTATCCCACACTTCTGGAGCTTGCCCAGGAGGATATTGTGAGGGACGGTGTCAAAAGCCTTGGTGAAGTTGAGATAGACGACATCCACCGCTTTCCCCTCGTCTATCCAGCCGGTCTTTGCATCATAGAAGGCTATCAGGTTAGTCGAGCAAGATTTCCCCTTGGTGAATCCATGCTGATTACCCTTGAGCACCTTCTTGTCCTCCATGTGCCTGGAGACAACGGCCAATATGAGCTGTTCCATCACTTTTCCAGGGATGGAGGTGAGGCTGACTGGCCTGTAGTTGCCTGGCTCCTCCTTCTTGCCTTTTTTGAAGACTGGTGTGACATCATTGGCTTTCTTCCAGTCCTCCAGCACCTCCCCTGTTCTCCAGGATCTTTCAAAGATGATGGAGAGCGGCTTAGCTATGACCTCTGCCAGCTCCTGCAGCACTCTGGGGTGCATCCCATCAGGGCCCATGGATTTGTGGGTATCGAGGTTCCTTAGGTGCTCTCTGACCCAATCTTCCTCTACCCAGGGTGAGTCTTCCTCTCTCCAGGCTTCTTCTCTTGTCCCTAGGGCCTGAGGCTCTAAAGGGCTGCCCTTGGTAAACACCGAAGCAAAGAAGGCATTGAGCAACTCTGCTTTTTCTGTGTTATTCGTAACCAGGGTGCCCACCCCGTTCACCAGCGGACCCACATTTTCCCTGATCTTCCTTTTGCTGTTAATATATTTGAAGAAGTTTTTCTTTTTATTTTACGTTATTTTTAATGTCCTGTGCATCTGTGACTTAGTTCCATTATAATACGGTCTCCAGTCATCGGGGCCTATATTCTTATTATTCTTTGCTTCTGCTGATTTTCTAGGCCATTGCTTCATCTGTGTTGTGTGTAATCAGAATCTTGCTCACCTGTGTTGATTGCAGTGTCAGTGGATGAATTACTGTCTCCTGACACAATGAATACTTTATAGAAAAGAATATGGACTTGTTTTCATCAAGCTGCACAGAACACAAAGCACTCATATTGCCGCCTACTTTTTAGACTCCATACCTATGACACAGAATGGGCTTTAGTTTGTCTCCTCTTCTTTTGGAATAATTGTGAAATAGAGGCTTTTCCTTGCACACTCTTTCTTCTCAAAAGAAAAAATCAGGGTTTTGATAACAGTAAACCATGTGTCTTGCACTAATTCAATCAGTTGCTCACCCTTCAGAAAAGAATCACAATTATTTGATCCAACTGTTCATTTTCAGGTATTCATGGGATGCTGTATCAAATGAGTAACTAAAATCGAACTATTTCATTTCCTATCTTTGCATAACCTATTAGTTTTGTAATAGTCCTAGAGCACCAGCTGTTCTACATCCGATTATGCTGTTTGCTGTTTATAACCATATCATCCTCACACGTTTTTTTTCTCTTAATATTTATTCCACTAGTAGCATCTAGACTTCATTTTATCAATATCCACTTTAACCAAGCCTTTAATATTTCATAATTGATCAAACTGCTCTTTAAAAGTCAGCATCCAGGTTGTCATCAATTTTATCTCCCCATTTACCAGTGAGCCTCTGTGTTCCTTAAAATATCGCCATGTATAATTTGTGAAAACTTCTGACTTCTCCCAACATCTAATGTTACCTCAGCATATTTTTGATTCCCTCTTTCTGTACAAATATTTTCTGATTGTATATACAGTTACACAAGTGTCCTCTACCCAGCTCCATTGCTTTTTTTTTTCTTTTTAAGTAGGATTTCTTAACATAAGAAAAGTTATGAAGTTATTATGTTTCTAACATAACCCACTGGCCCCTCAGTTCCAGGAAAATTGGTGTGAACCTTGTGTGTGTTCATTGCCAAACAAGTATGACAGAGTAGCAGAACCCCTGGACACCTGGACACGATCAGACTTCTAGAGGTCTTTGAAAACTGTCAAGTGATCACGGAATGCAAGTTCCAGCTCACTCGGGAAGGCACCCAGAAGTCAATCAGGACTCATGCAGGTCAGCAGCAGGTCATGTGTTAATCAGCAGGCACAAAGCTCCAGATTATCTAGAGCATTTGCTGTCTCTTCCTGTCAGGGAGTAGCATAAGGGAAACCAAGTAAGGGGAATTAGCTTGTTACAGTGAGTTAATAAAGAGGTCAGAGGACCCACATCCAGGTAAAATCAGACTCTATCAATTTTTAATACTCACAGAGCATTTTTCTGCTTATTTAAATGGAGATTGAAAACAATATGGTCATGTCAGAAAGCAAATCGAAGTTCAAAATAATAAGATAAGAATTTCTTCTAAGTCTCTGTGCCAAAGAACAGAGTTAAAGCTAAGGTCATTGGTGGCTCTGTGGTTAGGGGGTCATCAGAGAGTGGTACCTTGACCCTATTAATCAAAGCTGTGCTGACTGTAGCATTAGCTGGCTCTAAAAAGATACGCTGGCAAGGAAGTCAAGAATACAACCATCTGCCACACCAGCCTGGACACAGGTTTCTTTCAGTGATCTCTTGGGTTGGACACAGGTTTCTTTCAGTGATCTCTTGGGTGACAGTGTCTGCTTTATGCTGGATGTTCTCTCCTCTCTGGTCCAGAAATGGCTTTCTGCCTTTGTCAGGAGAGTATGCTATTTTCAAAGCATCAGGAAGTACCCATATATTCATGCAAAATATAATTAAATATAATTAATTAAATTTAGGACACAATCTCTATCAAAGTTAATAATTTTCCTTCTCTCGCATTTCTCTGCTGCCTGAACAAAAAATGAAATAATGGTAGTAAAAATAGGACACTTTTTTCATCATTCTTTTCAGTGAAGAAAGAAAGAAACAAACAAACCCAAAGCCTTTAACCTCTTCTCATCAAATTAATATTAAATACAAGATTTTAGACAACTTTGTAAAGGATTTTGGATTTTATAAGCCCAGGTGCTAATTTAAACTGCTTTTTAAGTAAAATTAAACTGATAGTTTCTGTAAGATTGCTGGCACTTGATCTTATTTCCCTCAGATGTGATAGCAGTCTTATTGTATTTCAGCTCATTCCTGATGGAAAAGCTTCCTTTTACTCTTCCCTTTCATCTCTTCTCCTGCTAAACGCAGGGGTGTAGAGGGTTAAAACAGGAGGGGAATAGTTATGTTAAAGATTTTGTCGTCCTTATCCGAACATGGGCATGTAGTCTTGGGTGAATTGAGCTGATGAACATTGGCTTGCCTCTCTGCTGATATCCATCAAGGTCCCTATTCTTGTTTCTGATAAATTTGTTGGAGCCATCTTGATGCTTGAACATGGAAAGCTGAGAAGCTCTTGGCACTTCTTATACTGTGCGGTATTGAGACTCACTAAGTATCATGAGGCTGTTTTGCTCAATTATTTGTGCTCTGTCCTAAGCTGGCAACACAATCATTAATTACATTTTGCAGGATTTAATTCTCATCCTGCTAATTGGACTGGGATATTCATGGCTGACCTTCTTTTCACTCTTCTGCCCCTGATGGTCTATTACAAGACCAAATCTGACCACTTGTATAATCTGGTGTGTCTTGTTATTGCAGCTGCTTGATTAGAGGTCAGATCTTCAAAATAACTTATACAAGCAGAATTAATTTCTTAAAATTTCATTTATCAAAGGAAAATGAGGGTGGGGCTTGTTCTCAAATCGCTTCTGATTTCATCTCGGTGAAAGATCTTGACAAATGCCTACACCTGACTTGGATACACAGTTACATTCTTATTGCCTCATTCCATATCTGATTCTTAATCTATGTGTAAATCCAGTGGAAGAAAATGGTTTTGATTTCCTTAAATTCTGACTTAGGTCTAAATCCTTTTTTTTTTTTTTAATGGATGGCTGAATATAAAAATTACCATTTGTTGTGCTTTTCTCCAAGTTACAAGAGTAGGGACTTTTTTTTTTTTTTTTCCCTCTGAAATGACCATTAAGTTGTTTACCACAAGATTTAACTGAAAATCTGTTGCTGAAAAAAGATCATTAGGTTCTCTCATTTTCACAGCTGATTGCACAGTGTAGCTGTTGCCTGTCTGTGACCTTAAGGCTCCAGGAATAGCTCAGTCTGTGGAGCTGGCTTGGACAATTGCATGGGGACTCCATGAGCTCTGAGTTACCACATATTTCCCTATGGGCAATACATATGAAGCCACTGTGGTCACTGTATGCAGTCTGGGTGCCAATCCTTTCAACAAGAAAAATCTCAACTGACTTTCCTTTTGCTGAGGCAAGTGCTCTGAGTCTTGGACTCTGGCAAAAGATGTGTAGTGCTGCTCTAGGAAGGTTTTTAAATAAATGTATTGGTGAATTCTACCTATACTTACAACATGCTTATTGGATTAAGGCTTTGAGGAGTTTTAAACATCTCCCAATGCGACCTTTAGCGTTTAGTGGTGCTGAGGAAGAAGACAAGCTGTTCGGTCCTCAGACCAAGCAGTTTCCAAAGACTATGGGAGGCAACTTAGGCATTTAGGACAATTCAGGTCAACCTGTGAGGTTCCTAGAGGGTTGCAGGAATCTTTTAAGTTAGGCTGTACTGCAAGTTTCCTGTCCCCTATCTTGATAGAATTGCATAAGTTCTTCCAAAGTTATGAAAAATGTAGGTGGACACTTGCCCAAAGGACTTAATATAGCAATCTGTAATTTGTTGTCCCATTTCAAGGTCCTGACACAGGTAAGGAATTTACAGAGACACTCCCATACTTTGAGAATACTACAGACCTGAAATTGCCAAGATTCTTCTTACACTTTTTAGTGAAAACTTCACTCAATATGCTCCTGTATTCTCTAATTTCGACATAATATTTCAATGTAAATGTGGCCAAGAAATATGCTGGGCAAGGAAGCCTTTTACTGAATGCTGTCACCACTGATATTTTGTTTGCCATGTAATTCTCAACCAGTGCATCAGGACATCCCCCAGTTGGACCATGTGTCATTGATTATATGGATGTCGTGAAGTAGACAGACCATTTTCTGATAACCGAAAGAAAAATAGAACTCACAAGCCTTAATTATTTCAGTTTAATGTTTTCCATTTTAAATCCAAGCTAGACCTTCCAGCTTGCTACCTCAAACATTTTACAGACACTTTTAGTGTTTTTTTCTTCAGTAATACTGTACCACACTTCTAATTTCTACCTTCACAGTATCTTTTTTTTTCCTTTATCTTAAAGAAAAGATGAAAAGTATCTCTTGCCCCTCCACATCAAACTTGTTGACTTTTTCATTAGACGACTTTTTCTCCAGATTAGAAATATGGTTGTACCAGGAGACATGCTGGTACCTGTCATTTTTGGAATGTTTTACTCACTATATATAGTAACTGAAAAAAATGGAAAAAAAAATTACCTGACAATGTCCTACAGTGTCTTTCCAAATGGCCCAGTCTGTCAAGGGCTTCTAGCCCTGTGGGTGCCCCCGTGGGTTGAGGAAGAGTGTCAGGACATCAGCCAGTCCTTACAAGAGGAGGAGGGAGGCAAAGGAATCAAATAAGAGTGATGTTAGCTTCAAAGTTATCATAGCAAATTGGAAGGAGGATGGTGATTTTCATCTGTTTACTAACAACCCAGATGCGCAGCTGAACAACAAACAGATCCGTCCCTTTACAGAACACAGTTATTTCTCCATTTAGACATTTCTTGCAACAAGGTGAAGGGGAAATTGTCCAAGTCACCTCTTTCACGTCAGTCAGGCAAGGTCCTCAGCTCTCTCATACTGTGGTTTCGGGGTGGTTTGTGGGGAGCCCTTTGTAAGTGAAAATTGCAGCACTGGGCCAGATTGAATGTCTGCTTGAAAGTCTAGAAAATGTGTGATTGGGGCTTCTATCAGAGTCCTAAGAAAAATATACTGAGCCTTTCCAAAGGAACCTAAATGCAAGAATGAGTGAACTGCTGGAACCCAGAGACACAGAAACATTGGTGATCATACAGTCCAGAAAAACATGGGTCTTACTCCATAAGACAGCAAAAGAAATCAAATAGTAATGTTTTCCACTCAGTGCCATTTTTCACCATTAATTTGTCTTCTGATAAATATTTGCTTCCTGTGATGTATGCGATTTCTCCTAGTTTGGGTCTGTATCATATTGGTTTCACATATGGTACTGCAGAGGGTTTTGTTAGCTGCAGATGGTGCGTCTGTAAACATTTTAAATCTGCATCACTGTCCAACCCTTTAATACTTGTTAATGTCCCAAAAGGAGTTTGCAAAAGCTTGATTTAGCTATTCATTCATAATAAACTCTAAAGGATGGTGAGTTGACTGAACTGTGGAGAATTACAATCAAAGAAATTTTAACCCCAGATTCTGCAGTTTCAACAATATATCGGGAAAAACATCTTACAGCAGATGAATTAACAAGTTTCAGTTGGCCTTTCTGGGCTTCACATTCATTTTATTTGCTTGATTTCAGTCAGAGCTCAATACCTAAATTACATTATTTTTACTTGAGCATATTAAGTTTTCCTGGCAGTAGATGAAGGAGATGAATCTGTATATGTATTGCCTAAAAATACTAAAAGCCATGGAAAAAAAAAAAGATAAGAAAAAGCAGAAAAAAAAGCAGTCAGAAAAAAAATGTAGTTATTTGTGCACTTCAATAGAAATTGAAAATGATTTATTCCACTAAAATGTCTTTTTTTTCCCCTAGTTTACATTAACTCTAGCACCCTGGTAGTGCTCATGCTTCCAGTGTGCTGAGCTCTTCACAGATATAGACCTGCTGTGGTCTGAGGTGGGGAGGGGAGAAAAGGCAGAAACACAGTCAGCTTTTGCTTTAATACCGTGTCAATCCAAGCAGGTCCAGATGATGGCTGTGGCTTAGGTACCATCTATGTGGCGACACCATCTTGCTGCTAAGGAAATTTTGCATCTGCTGTGAGGGAAAGGACAGGGGCAAACATTATCTTCTGTGTTGTTGGAAATACCTGGAGCCAACCCTCACAGACTCCTCAGAGGCTCCACCACTAACATGGTTTGGACCACTCCATAACAACAACAACAACAACAACAAAGAGGTTAAAAAAAGGTCATTGTGTATATAGCAAATAGAGGTCCAGAGAATGCATGGGACTTGCCCAAAGTGACACAAATAAGTCCCAAGTATTTCTGCTGCATAGGCGTTTATAGATGAATTAAAATCACTGGAAATGGGAATATACCGATGAAGCCCAGAAAACCTGAAGCACAGCAGCACTGTAGGCGTGATTGTAAAGAACAGACATGGTATCTGCTTACCAAAACTATGACAGGCTTCTGAATTTACTGTGCTCTTACATAAAAACACATACCCCACAATGCAGAACCAACCTTTATGGTTTCCCTTCCTCAGACTTGTGTTTGACCTTAATTTCTCACTCTCCCATCCTTTTGATCTACTTGCTATACTCTGGTTTCCCTTGGACAAATGTTGCTGTCTCTCCATAATGTTGGGAATATCCCATATAACTTTCAGAAATCATCTCTCCTTGGAGAACAGGCTCCCTTGTTGTTTCTGTTTTGACACCTTGGTGGCCACCACTTGTTGTGAATGTAGTTCATGGCCATGAAATCTCAAGAAAGATTCCCCCATTTTATTAGAGGGATATAACTCTCGTGTCAGGTAGCATAACATAGGCCTGGTCTTCCTGCCCAACCGTAGGTAACAGACAGTTTTACTTTCCAAACATGACTCCTTTTTCTGTGGTTTGCTTAAAGGTTGACCCTCACACAGCCAGATGTGGACTTTGCTTCCTAGACTTTAAATGTCTGCATGAGGATCCTGATAATCTAAGCAGAACTTATTGTGCAATTGAGAATAATGTATTTTTGCTAAAAGGGGAATAAGAAAAGTGACTGAGCTTCTCTCCCACTGTATAAACTTTCAGTTTTACGCCATGCAGTTTGAAACCATAACTGTTCTAGTGAGGAAAAAGTACAGTCAAATGAACATTAACTGTTTTGGACATTATTACTGTAAAAATAAATAATCAACCATCTTTATCTCTGAATAAAAAACCCTGCTGTGGGAAGACTGTCTGAATAACTGATATTATTGCCAAGGAAGAGATGGAAATAACAGTTTGCAGTTCACAGGATCTCAATGGACAATCAACATGGTAAATTAGGATCTGACTGAAATTATAGATATAGTAATTAAAATTAGGCATGAATAATAGGACACAGCTCCTGTTGAATAGAATACAAAATACCTCTAAACAGAGCAGAATAATATCGTGCAAATGTACAAAAATTTTAACATTTAGGAAAAAATTCAGATTGGCAAGAGTTGTATTCAGTATCTCCACTGACATTTTTCAGCTTATAATAGAAGCAATAAGATACTGTTGGAGAGGAATAAAACTTAATCATATTTCTTTTTTTATGAAAAGCACTTTCTGAACATTAAAATAAAATAAATGGCTAGATATATAAGTTATCATTCTGGAAGATATTATTCATTTTACCTGGTTGCACTTTTACTGTACTCTCTGCTTTTGAGTCCTTTGCCCTCTTTTAAATTGCAATAATTGTAATGAACAGAATAGCCATAAGCTCTCCACCTAAGCTATAAGCAGTTATCCACAACCAATACTGTAACTTATCTTTACCTAATAGAGGAATATTACAAAATTAGAATGAAGTAGTATTTTTATTTACCTGCTATTTCCATGTAAACCTTCTGTTAGAAGTCACTGCCAAAGATAAGATGGAGAATTTAAGGTATTTGTTTCTTCTAGCAGAATGATTCGCACATTTCTAAAATCTTATGCTATAATGTGATTGTGCTGAATGAATTCACGTTGCACATCTTAGCTAGAAAGCACATATGTTATTGGTTTCTGCTTAAATACATAGCTGCTGTTTCAGTAGGCTGTATACACACATCTGATTTCAAATTTGTGGACCATAAGACTGAAGTCCATTTTCTTGCCATATCTGGTGATTATATAAAGCAAGTATAAGGTGCTGGTTTTCAATATAAAGTTAGCAAGACAAGAGTATTTAGTTGTCATACATTGCAAAACAAGGTATGCTATTACTTTGTAAAAGATGCTAACTTTCCTCTGTATGCCCCTTTTCAGTCGCATGCTCCTGTGTGTGTTTCACCACTATTCACCAGTTTCACTAGAGACTTCAAAATCCCCCTTTGTCTCTCTTGTCCTCCAGCATTCCATACATTTGCCTGATGTCGGATGTCCGGATGTTCCAGCAATTTATTCTTCTGTTATGAACAATCTTGTTTTGCCATCCTTTTTTTTTTTTTTTTACTTATTGAAATCTTACTAATGATTTACAGTGAACTGTAACAGTGTAACAGCTCTAAATTTTCAGTTTAAAGAAGTTAAAATTATTCCCCAGGCCTTTTTTTTCCCCCCCATAGGCAGAGACAAGCTAGTTGTACAGTACTGGTGAATCACATTTAATAAGCATTTTGAAACAAGCATTGTTACAACTAAGCTCAAGGAATCTCTGCCAACTTTTTAATGGTTTGTATTTATTATAAGAGTTTCTTTTAGTACCTTTGTTTCTCCTGGAAAGGAAATTATTGTTTCACAGTGTTTCATGTCAGATATTTATTTAGTATGTTACATAGTAATCTTTCTCCCATTATATAAAAATCACAAATTATATTTCAATAAAATACAGAACGAATACAAGAGGGCATGCTGGAACTAAAGTGATTTTTGTTTTCTGTAATATATCCATTAGTTATTATTTCTACATTGCTCCTGATATTTTAAAGTGTTATACAAACATTAAGTGAATCATAAAGCCTAAGCACTCATTATTGCTCTATCCATGTTTTGTAGATGAAGAAGGGAGGTCATAGAAGTGGTCTGCCCAGTACAATGTGAAACCAAAACAGAGTTTCTGCTCCCATCTCTAAACTGACTCCACTAAAGCAAAAATAATAACAAATAATAATAATAAAAACCCTCATGATTGTATTGTCTTTGGATTTGCCCCTGCAATAAGTTTTGGACTTTTTTCTTTCTCCACAATCCTCAGAAAATAAACAAGAAAGTTACATTTTATTCATCATGTTGATAAATGCCGCAGATCTGAATTTTGAAACAGTTCTCCATTGCAACTTGAAAATAAAGCGAATGTTAAGAAGAGCCAGTCATTCATGCAATAGCTGTACGTACACCTTGCATGAGACCATGTTATGCATGTGAGACAGGCTCCAAAAGCTTCCGTCCTTTCTTCTTGACATTTGAAGTCCAGCCTCTAACGTGAGCAACTGACTATAGTATCTATTTCTTTAAACAGATGCTGCTGAAAACAAAGCAGTAGACATAATAGTAGAAGTAGATTAGATATGTAATGTTTTCTACCTGATTAACAAAGTCATAGGGAGAATTAAGCACAGGCAATACTGCAAAAACTCTGTCACAAATTTGAAAATGCGTTCATGAGCATGTCTTGACTACAAGATAAAACTCAACAGTAAAAATGCTGTTTAGCTGTCTGGTAAGGCATGAAGAAAATACCTCTGAACTTGTCTGAATATATTTTGATGATAGAGAACCACAAGTGTTATTTAAAACATCTGAGGTTCAACTATGCAAGTTTTTTTCAAGTATTTTGGCAGTTTCATTGGTTACGTTTGTCACAGGTAAACCAGTATTCACTTAAACGTAATTCTGAATCCTACTCACTGCGTTAAATTCAGCTTTTTCAGTAAGCTGGGCTGAGGTTTTGATGGTGGTACTACCCATAGCTGGCATGGGGTGAGTAGGACACCAATCATTATTACCATCACTAACTAATGAAGATATTACTTATGTCTTCGTTTGGCAGACTGTGTGATTGTGTCGTCCACAGTCTCAGAAAGGGGAATGCAGAAATAATGCAATGAAGATGGCGAAAACGTTCCTGTGGAGGAATCCATCCCACATCTTAACGAGCTAAAGCATCTGGAGAAGAAACATCTGCAGGGCAGTGGTGGTCTGTAGGGTGAGGAATGCTGTGGGAAGGCGAGCATGGGACATTAGCCACTCTCCCTTACAATACGAGAACTACAGTTCATCCAAAGAAATTATCAGGTGGCTGGTTCAGTGCATGAGTGGGAGATGTTTAAGTCAGACACTTCCTTGCCACCAGCTGGTGCTGATGGTGAAAGGTTCCACCACATCCTGCTGGGCTGCCAAGGAGGGGAACAGCTCAACCCAGGGCACCTAATGGTCCCCAGCCTTCTTGAGCTTTGCTTCTTTGTCTTGGTCTTCACCTGACACACTGAAATTACACCATATACAGAGAAAAAGATAGATTATTATCTAAAATATGCCAATACCTAAGGAAAAATGGAACTAGGTCCAGGATTGAATTATGAAGTTTGAATATCTTCTTATCATTATATTTAATTTAATCCACTCAACAGTGGTAAAACAATAAGATTCACAAAGCCCTCATTCAGCAAGTGGTTATTTGGAGCATGCCAGAAAACACTGAAGTGACAAAGACAGTATATTTCAATTAAAGAAAAATGTAGATAGATATGAATGATTTGCTATACAGACCTTGAAGAACAGCACTGAAAGTGCTGATTTTTAGGAATGTTATTCTCTTCTGTAAAGTAGATACTGAAGTAATTATAGAACATTTTCTGTTATATCACTTATTAACACTATTAAAGACTACTATTTTTCCCTTGGCGGAGCACATTCTTAGTTGATTGCTCTGGAAGTGCAAAATGTGTTTGTGTAGTCAGGAGGACTCCTGCTAGTTGTTCAATAGTCCTTACTATGCTGGAGAGATTTCATATTTATATTGTTGCTGCAAACGCAATACACTTCTTATTGGTTTTAATGATGCTTGGATGGCTGTGAAGAGAAATACAATAGCATAAAATTATTTTTCTATGCTGCCTTCAAAGTGGTTCAATTGCTGCAAATATTTCCTAGGATTCCAACTGAGACCATCAGAGGTCTAGTTTTTAACTAAAGCAGTATATGTCTGAAGATGGAAACCCAAATGCTGCTGCTGTGAAGTGATGGAGGAAGTGTTGGAACAGGGCTCAGTTTATCTACCTAATCCCTCCCAGCTGGTCTTCACATGCTTGGAGACAATTCTCTATGTTTAGGGCAGGTGTATTTTGCATTGCCACAATTCTGTAACTCTACAAACAGCTGCACAGGTATCTGTTCATCCTGATTGATTAATTTCAGATGGGATGCCAAAATACTGTGGAGTAGTTTTAATTCTGGCTGAACATATGAGAACATCATGTCACTAAGAGGTACCCTTGTGACACACGATGTTTCCCAGAGGGGAGAACGTTCTGATCTGCAAAGGAAATTTTGTGAACATCACTGTAATAATGGTGGGAAATTAATTCAGGAGTGGCTTTTCAAAGGGTCTTTTGATTACACACCTACTTTCATGATCCTGGCAGCTCTGAAACACTAAGTAAAGGCTTCAGATTAGGAGCATGATACAGATTTATCCCTTTTTCCCACTATCCTGTCACCAAGCAGACAAAAACAGACACCTAGAGAAGAGAAAAAGAAAAGGTCAAAAACACAATGAGAAGCAATAGAATGTTTTCCAGTTCCAGGTACTCCCTGAGCCAGAGATGGTATTTTTCTAACTAATAACCCTGATGAATTAATGACTCTTCGTGAATTTGTTCAATATCCTTTGAAATCATGTAGACGTATAGCCCCATAAAATCCTGTAGTTTAACTACAGCATGTGCAGAATCCCTTTTCATCTGTTCTGAATCTGTCTCCCACTTATTTCTCTTGACAGCCTGTAGGTCTTGCTTTAGCAGAGACCATGAATGATCATTCCCAATGATCTCTGTGCCATTTTGTAAAAACGTACCATATCTTCCAATCCTCCTCTCCCCAGTTTCTCTCTTTAATAAAGTAGAGTTTGCTTGGATTCTCCTCCTCCTATGGAAACTATTGCTTTTTTTTTTTGAAAATCATTGCATATTTTTGAACATCATTTTCACTTTGTTCTGATTTTTTTTTTTTTAATTGGAGGACCAGAACTGCACAGAACTGCAGCCCATGGATCTGTACGGGTAATGAGATTCTCTGCTTGCTCCGCTGCTCTGCCCTAAAACTCATTATGCTGTGCAGCGTTGCCAGCTCCTGTGTGCATATGGTTTGGAGACATGTAATTACATGAGAGTCTCAGCTTTCATTTGTCAAATGAATTCCTATCTCTTATGAGTGCAGAAGAAAATCTGCAGGAAGTCTACAACTTAGAAATCAGAAGCTAAGAGAGAAACAAAACAACATCAAGAAAAAAGAAATATTTTGTGCTTTTCTTTTAATGACTGTTAACCTGATCTCATAATCTGAGGTCATACTGTTTTGTGTGTGTGCATTAAATTAACAGCATAGTGTTTACTATCACTTGACACAGACTATACTAGCTATGCTGAATACAGCTCTTTTCTTGGTGCTCAAGGTCCACATCAGTCCACAGGCAGGATCCCTTTCTCAGTGCCACAGATACCTCTCAGATCATAGAATCATAGAATCATAGAATCATAGAATGCTTAAGAGTGGAAGGGACCTCTAGAGGTCATCTAGTCCAACCCCCCTGCAACCCCCTAGAGCACATGGCACAGGACTGCGTCCAAGCGGGTTTTGAAGATCTCCAGAGAAGGAGACTCCACAATCTCTCTGGGCAGCCTGTTACAGTGCTCTGTCACCCTCACTGTTAAAATTTTTTCCCTTAAGTTCATGTGGGACTTTTGGTGCTTCAGTTTGTGGCCATTACCTCTAGTTCTGTCGGTGGCCGCCAGGGAAACCTCAGTGTCACAACTGCCTTGTTTCTTTTTTGCCTGTGTTGTCTGCAGTCCATCTCTGGCAGCTTGCAAACTAGTGCTAGGAAGGGTTCTTACCTGCGCAAACACCCAGATATGCTGGGAGCAATCAGGGAGAGCAACGTTTGACCCAGGCTGCTATAGCAGGCTCTAGGACCTGCTGCTTAGATCTTGGTGTCACAGAGCAATTTAGAAATGAGAGTTGGCATGAGAACCTGTCTCCATGAGTGGTTTGACTTCTGACAGTGAGATGTGAGCAGCCCGAGAGCAGAGCCTAATTTATTTTTGCCTAAGTCATTTTTACCTAATTTACTATTTTTTTCTTAAAATAAATTTGTACCTCCTTTTTTTTTATGAGAATCATGTCTGTTTGTTCTATCAGAAATTAGATTGTAAGGTCAGATCATGATGCTAAATAGTATCAGAAAAAAAGAGATTTATCATATGTTGTGAAACTATAGAATGGGCTAGGATGAATGTAGAGGAAAAAGAGATAAGCAAAGGTTATATGTGAAGATAGGAAGGGACCTCTTGATAAACAGGGTTCTTCTCAGTAAATGTCAGCTTACTTAAACTGAAGTATTCTTGCTCGGCTGTATAAGAATCTTGCTGGATGTATGTGAAATGAGAGTCCTAATTTAGCAAGTATTTATTCTGTGTTTTTTTTTTCTTCTTCATAGTACTGTAATCAAGTGCATGCCTTTTTCCAAGCAGTTCTATTATTATTTTTATTGATATTGAATCTTATGCAAACAATCAGTGTTTTCTTAGGCTACTGAGCTGCTGGTATAACTTTTTAAATGCTTAGAACAAGGGAAATAAAAAATAGATGTGCCATTCTATAACTAATTGAACAAATTATCCAGTACATGCAAATAAAATGTCAAGGCAATGGCTATTTTGTTTAGCCTTACCCAAATGCAGTTTCCATTAGCTCTCCTTGGAAATGTAGGAGGAGGAAACAAAGGAAGAAATGTATGTGAATATATGGGCACATGTTCCTCCTTGTTTACATCTAATAGACAGAAAATCATGAAAAAAAAAACACTTAAATTTAGAGCTGTTATTCCCACTATAACAATCCTGTCATATTTCTAATAAGTTATAGAATCTTTGGTATCTGTTATACCCATGAGATAAGACACTTTCTTGTAAGGTTGCATTTTGAAATAATTGCCTTGAAAGGTAATGGCCATCTAAAAAGCATAAAATCATTTTAACTTGTAATGGTAGTGATTCTGAATTTGTAAAGCAACAGTTGTATTTATGTTTAAAAGGAGGTTAAAACACTGGAAAATTACAGTTCCCACTTCCACTAGTTTGTTTATGAAAGTAAGTCACCTCAAAGTTCAATGGTCATTTTCTGTACAATTTATTTGGCTATACTTTACACCTTCTGCATGTTTCTCGTCCATATGAAGTCCTAACTCCAAGACTATTTAAGCTCTGAATTACTAATATGGTTTTGTTAAATATTCCTTATTGTTTATGCAGTGGTTTTCCTTCTCACTCACTCTTCTATGTAATTTGCATACCAAAAATGCTCTTTTTTATTCAGATCCCTCAACGCATGCCCATGCAAGATTCTTTTGTTCTTGACTTTCTATGAAAATGGTGAATTCGAGTACTGGGTCACTGTTATAAAATGGGTCTAATCTTCAGTTGCTCTGTCTTAAACCAGATCCCGTGCATTGCTCAATCAAAATATGCTTCTCCTCTTGTAAGCTTTCTGATCAGCTACTTCAAAGCCCAATTGCTCATGATGTCTAAAAGCAGATGTCTTGTTTGCTTGTTGTGGCTCGGCTTAAGATTTGTTTTCTGCTACCACAATCTGTGATTTCACTTATTATTTTGCACCATGCTCATTGTCATGTTTCCGGTTGGGTGATTTGGTAAAATAGATAATATACTTTTTCTGTTCAGACAGAGTAGAGTAGAGTAGAGTAGAGTAGAGTAGAGTAGAGTAGAGTAGAGTAGAGTAGAGTAGAGTAGAGTAGAGGTTCACTGGTACTTTTGGATATACTTCACCTTATCTGACTTGAGTCTTATCTGCAACTTTTAACTCTTTCAGTGACACAACTTATTCTGGTACCCTTTGCATCCTAGCTTTGTGCAATTAAGCTATTCCCTTAATAATCTTTATTCAGCAAGTTTTCAAATATCTAGTCCAGAAATTCTATAATTTAAACTCAGGTATTCCAGTGCAACTTATTCTTTTAAACAACATTGTGAAGTTTCCTGAAAAAAGCAAAAAGTAAAACAGCACATACTGAGAAAAACAAGAGAAATGATTACTGTTTGGAAGTCAAATTTGTTCTCATGAGCTCACTCTAGTAGCTCATAAAAAATAATTTGTAGTGTTGGTGCTATTAAAGTGGAGTAGTGTTTAATTATAAGCAGGTTTGCTGCCTGGAACCTAGCAAATAAATAACTTCTAATGATATTGAAAAGAGGCTCGAAAAAGGAGATGTTAAATCTCCATCGCTGAGGACTTTTGAGATGGGTAATACCTTTTTCATGGAAGATCACATTCTGCCCCTGTCCCATCAGCCAAACTGTCACCTCTTCCAGCTTTAGTTTCCTACGTGTCTACGTACATACCCTTTAATTTCTATTAATCACATGCTTCTGAGCTTTTACCTCTCTCAGACAATCATCACACTTGCTCAGGTTAGGAAACTTTTCTGTATGCGACTAATGCAGGCTGACATGGGCAATGCTGAGACTTCCTTTCCTCTAAAACAGATTCCTTAGGCCATGAGTGAACTGACTAACCATTACAAATCAAAATATTTAATTGAACACTGCTTGTTTTAGAATTTTGTATTTCCACATTCACAATTAGGAGAAGTTACTTTTAAAATACTTAACGTATATATTCTTTCAAGTAACACAGTTTTAAACCCTTCAAATTCTTGTACATTAATTAAAATGAAAAGAGGAAATCTGAGAGATACAGACTACTGAATTTAACAAAATAATTCAAGAAATTCGGCCTTTTTAATAAAACAAGTTCATGAATTAAAGATGGATAATGAGAGCAAAGAAAATAGGAAATCTTAAACAGTTCTTCATTTCCAGCGATGTCCTCTCTGAAGTCTTATGATGGTCTCTCAATTTAATATGTGAACTCTTATGAAGCTTATGCCCAGATTCAGTACATAAATGTTAATGTTTTTCGATGAGGTGCATATCAATTAAGAGAAGCAACATGGAGGGTAAACAACGCTATGTTACCCTGTGCCTTCAGAGAACGTCACTTGGGCAAACCCCACACGGCCTCAGCACTGAGCCTGGCACACGTCGCTTTGCTTGTGCCCACAAATGGGGCACATCCCTCGCTGCGGAGGGACATAACAGGCAGGACACCCTGCGGGCTTGTACACCCCCGTCTCCAGCGCCTGTGGCGTTGGCTCCCAGTGTGCTGAGATGCAGTATCCATGGAAACTGGAGCCGTCCGCTTCGCCGGAGTGCTACAGGCCAAGGCTGCTGCCTTCGCCACTGCATAAGCACCACTGCGAGGGATCGGAATAAGAAACACTCCTTTACAATATTCACTAGTCCTACCCAGGCAAATAGATGGGTAAACAAGCCCTTAAAATGAGAATACTGAATATACTGGATTCCTTTAACTTTTCATCCTACCCAATGACAGCAAGGTACCTCACCTAACTTTAGGAAATAACACGTGAGTTAGTGACAGTCTTGCCCACCCCCTCATGGTACTAAGAATGGCTCTATGGCTGGACGCACATCTATTCTTGTTTGAACAAATCACTTTTATATATAATCCAGCATAAGCATGCAGAAGATATTAACCATCTAAATAAAAACTCTTGTCTGTAAAGACTGCTAGATAAATACACAGCGTGGGGAGAAAACATGGCCTGGAGTTCTTCCCCTCAGTTTCAAATGGGAGAAAACCATATAGTGTGAAAATATCAATCAAAGTCAAGTGGAGGAACTTCCCTGTCACAGTCTGCTTTCTTGAGTTGAATGCCTAATTTTATAACATACAGCCATTGCTGACCTCATTTTACTGTGAAAATATATCTCTTCATGATCAGCATTCAGTGTTCCTGGACATTAGTTTCCAAGAATGTGCACAATTCTAGATCGTGTGTCCTATTGCTGGATTGCTCCCCTGCAGAAGAGCTTCAACACTACTGTGTGTATGCATGGATTTATTACCAGAAACCTTTGCACAAGATAAATGAAACTTCCAGTATGAAAAGTGTTGCTTTTATAACATAACAATCTTGAGATCTTTCCATAAAAAGCTTTTTATCAACAAATACCTCCCTCATAACAAAAACTTACATGTGTACTCACCCTCTTGCCAAAGACATTTTCTTTCTATAGCTATAATGATTAAAAGTGGTCTTGCTTTTTAGCACAGTTTCATAGAATCATAGAATCATAGAATCATAGAATGCTTAGGGTTGGAAGGGACCTCTAGAGATCATCTAGTCCAACCCCCCTGCATACGCAGGGACACCTAGAGCACGTGGCACAGGACTGCGTCCAAGCGGGTTTTGAAGATCTCCAGAGAAGGAGACTCCACAACTTCTCTGGGCAGCCTGTTCCAGTGCTCTGTCACCCTCAAAATTTGTTTCACCCAAATCCAACATAAAATTATATATATATATATAACCAAAAACATTTTCTATTGAGGCTGGGATACTCTTTTCACTTGCGGTGATGGATATTTGGTTAACTAGTATATAATTGCTGTCAAGCTGTGTTTACTTAATATTCTAACAGATATTACTGACTTTAATTCCATTAAAATAAGACATAAAAGATCAGAAAATTCAAGGTCTGTTCTAGCAAGGTTCTTTTTTTCTCATAATAGTCCTTAAAGTATAACAGGAAAAATAGATTTTTCTCTGCAATAGATTTAAACTTGTTATTAAAGCAATAGCTTTAAACTAGCTCTAAACTTATAACATCTCTACTGTGCTGAAGTATTTGTATTGCTGAAAGTTCTACATTTATAGAAAGGGAACAAAATATAATAACAACAGCTAACCAATATTTCTAATTTTTGCATAGTACATTGATTTTGCTTGACTCAGTGTAGTAAAACAAACATGTATTTAAAGTTGATAAAAGATATCAGCAACATTGTTTCTTCCATTTTTACATTATTTCTTGGAAATATATTGCTAGCAACATGATTCATCATTAATACCATTAAAACAGAGTGAATCATCAATTACGATGTGTTAAATATTTAAATACTGAGGTGAAGACAAGTTATTTCTATATAGCCATAAATTGCAGATCATGAAGGACTTGCTTTATTGGTAATGCTTTCCTGAGCTTTTAATTAGAACAATAATGCAGAATTACAAAGACATTTCAGCCCTGAGAGATGCGTGCATGAGCCAGCCATGCTGTATGTGGCTGCCTCTGTGCGCGGTGCAACCACAGACATGCTGCATCTCGAGGGAGATTTGAGTCTTTACTAGCCTATTTTTTTCCTGGACCACACTCCTAAGAATTTAATCATGGTTCCAGACTTCTTCTGGGATGTACAGAAGAATTCTCAAAAGCAGTGAATGATTCCAGGCATGCAAGGACCTACTTGTAAAACCAGTAATAATCCCGAACAACAGAGTCAGCCCACAGGCTGTTAGACGGGTGTCTGTCTTGCATCCATGCTCTCCCTACCTTTCCATCATCCACTGAAACCTTTGCGTAAGCCCTTGTGTGCCACAGTGTTTCCCAAAAGTCACCGAAGATCAGTGTTGGTAAAACGAGTTAACTGCAGACCCATATTCTTCACACCAGCCCTCACAGGATCACCTTGCAGTTAACTCATTTTACCAACACTTAATCTTACAGATTTAAGAGAAGTACAAGGTGCAGAAGGAATGAGTTCAGAATTGACTCCATGAAACGTCTGTTGTGCATGGCCAAATGCTAGCCGATCTGCTTCTTCATTAGAGGTTCATCTGTAAAGGCACGAAAAGCCCTAAATTACTAGCCACATTGTGCATGAAACACTTTACAAGCTAACTACATTCTAGGAACTGAGCTACACACACTGCAAAAAGTAACTTTTTCCTTTGGATAAAAAGGACTGTGTAACATTACAGGAACTCTTGACTCTTGCTGAGTCCTTTCCTGAAAGCACTAGCTTTTGAAAGAAAAAATGTTCTTTTTGTCTGAATAGAATGAGGCGAAATCTCCTGAAGGCTGGAGGCTCTTCTGGGAAGTTCTCCTTGCAGGATGGCAGCCCTAACTTGCTTTTCCTCTGTGTTAAAGCAGCTCATTGGGATCCATATTCACACTGGCCCTCATGGGATCACCTTTGACGTGCCGCTTCCTCCGTTAAAAGTTCCAGGCTCTGACACAGTCAGTGGTACAGGAAGCTTCGTTCTCTTGCAAGCAAATTTTCCTAATTATTGTCTGCTACTAACATAAGCAGCTTGAAGTGTCTGAGAGCAGGTTTATCTGAACTATCTTAGTCAGGCTTCTGTCTTGAAAGTGCAGCACAAACCCAGTGAGACAAGGGAAATGCCAGCACTGCGGACATACAAGGATTAGCTTCAGTCTACAAGGACTACTTTCCCCTGCTCGTTTCTACTTTCAACACTTTTTACTGGTGATAATTGGTACTCCAAGCCACTCTGGCTTAAAAACACATCTTCCTACGACATATAGCATCTTGTCTGTTTATTATTTTTTTCCCAAAGTGTTTGTGAAGATGCTTTCAGTGATATAAAGAACATGGTACATACCTCAGTCACAAACTACACAGAAGAGATCTACACTGTCAAAAGACAGAAATGTCACTGGATAGTCAGTGAATTGACTGCTAGAAAACAGCTAGTCTTTGCCTGCTGGTGTGGATTACACGTGTTTGATCTCATTACTTCCTGCTATTTTGTTTTGTTTTCCCACTGTGAAAATAACTATATGAATCCACATTGGCTCTTCCAGCTGCAAATAATATATATTACCTTGCATTTCTTGGGAGGAGCAATCATTTGTAATTTAGCAATGCTGTGTCATTCCAGGGCAAGCAATACAATCTCACACCTTATTCACACTTCAATGATGTAATAATGATAAATCTGGCATGGTATAGAATTATCCTGATCTGGAAAAACTAGTGTCCATCACTACATGATAGCCAGTAGGCATGAAACAAGGAGAAAAATAGTGAGAGGATAGATTTTTGTATAATACCCACATCTAGCAACTTTTCCCTCTTTTTACAAGCGACACGAACAGAAAGGGAACCTCATTGGCAGTTACAGACTGCAAAAGACTCTGCTGTACACTTTTAAAGTTACTGCCATCTTGAACCAAGTTGTGTTTTCTCAGGTTGAACTTTTGCCTGAGTTCATAAAATAAGCTACAGAAAACTCTAGGGAGAGTCAGAAAGAAATAGAGTAGAAAAACCTCTTCCTGGCCAGGCAGAATATGGCACTGGTGCTTTGGAATGTACTCCCCCCCGCCCTTTTTTTTTTTTTTTTTTTTTTTTTCCTAGAATTGCTGTAGAAATTATCCTATAGACTGAACTCCTGCTGGGGAAAAGGCATTGTGACCTTTCTGTTGTTGAGACCATTTCCTGGGTGAGACGTTACAACATGACAGCCCTATAAACAAATTTCCTGACCATGTTCTTGGTCTTCCTCTCATCTAGCTGTATTTGTAAAATTGGTGTGACCAGTTCTCCTGTAGAGCCCAAATTCTTCCACAGCTCTTGGAAAGGGAGGTGACGCAGGCAGGGAAGCAGCTCAGTGCTCTGACACTTCCACTCTGGTGTGATGAATCGCCTCGCAGAGGTGCTCAGCACTTTTCATTACTTCTAGAAGACGACCAGCTTTGACCTTACAGCTAAATTAAAGGCTAGCATGCTGAAACCCACCCTATGCCAGACCACCTGAAGCAAAATACCTCATTAACTGCAAGAATGTCACTGTAGCTGGTGAAAAAAGCATTAAATGGGTGCAAGGAGATCTTCCAACACTCCAGAACCCATTCTGATGTGTTCCCTAGCTGTGGGAAATACATCCCTTCACCCATTTATCGTTGATGGCTGTGTTGGCTGCCAATAGCTATTAGCATCACTCCGGGGAACTGGCCTTGCAAAAGTGGCCTAGACTGGAGAGCACCAGGGAGGTCCTGTGATAGTCCAGACCTTTGGTTTCAGCAGCTAAAGCTCTAGGTGGGCAGCACCCAAATGGAAGATACTGCATACATGTGAAAGCTCATTGCATACTAAAAGTGGGATAACCAGTCCCAGGGGAAAGAATCTGACTCCGATTCACTCTCCTGTCAATTCAGTGGCCGTGCTGAAATAAAAATGGTTTGAGTCTGATCCCTGCTTCTCTCCAACCTCACTGGTCTCTAGGTAACACAGCCAGCAAACAGGAGTTAACAGCATTTGTTCTCCACATGAATCTCCTGCTTTCAGGACTAAACTAAAAGCTGCATTTTTCTATATTCACAAAATTATAAAACAGCATATAAGAGCAACTGTGCAAGCTTTCCTCTATCAGTTCTTTATGTAGGGACATAATATCCATTAAAAATGTTCACTTGCACAGAATAGATTGATCAGAATAGAAAATAAAATTTGACATTTCTCAAATGCTATGCACCCATATAAAGTTAAAGAGGAAAAAATGTACAGATAGATATATAGTTTAGATGTGTAATACCACAGCTTTGAGATCTGTGGTTGTGTTAGCTGTGTTTACATCCTGTGAGCAGTCTTTGCTGTTGAGTATATTCAATGCATCGTACTGGAGTCAGGGCTGCTCAATATGCATTAAGTCTACAAAATAAATGTGAAGAATTCAAATTGGATAATCTTACTCTCCTGCCATCTGTTCCTCAAGCTGAAAGTATGAGAGCATTGGGCTGTTTTTTTCCTCTAATACTTTGGACAGACAACAAACCTCTATAGTACTTGAGGCACACAAGCTTCTGCAAATCAGACTGTTTTATTTATTTTATGAACCAGTTGTAAATTCGACAAGAAAAGAAAGAAATACTCTCTGCTAAACACATCCAAAGTAATGGTGGAAACTCGCTGTTTGTTGCTGACAAAGTTGACCACTGGAGGGCAGTGAATTTGTTATTCCTGAAGTAAAATTATTTCTCTGCCGGGCTTAGGAATGGAAAGCAGGTTGAGACAGGACTTCTGTCTTGCAGGTCGGTGCAGCCCTGCCTATGGTTTAGTATAACGTAAATCTGAGAAGGGCTGTTTAAACACTTTATCAGGAGATAATTGTAAAGGATATTTTACAAACAGTGAATAATAACATATCGTACATTAGAATTTGTAATTAATCTGCAAGAAGTGAAACTGCTTGGCCTAGTTATAATTCTCACATGGTTAGTTAAATCAATGCAGTCAAAATGATTCTTTTCAAATTTTTTTGACAGAAATTTTCCTTAAATAGCTTAATGGAAAAAAAATCAGTTTAAAAATGAAGATACCCAAATACTGACCTCAGTTTCCTCAGTAAATAGCATTGATCATCACTGAATATCTTTAAGAACTTTTAAAACTGGCTTCAAACTTTTGAATCTCAGTACAAGCCAGTGATATGAACGGCCTGTATCACCTCATATTCTTGGGGAGAGAAGAGAATATTGCATTTCTAAAGCAATTATCCAAAGGGATAATTAAAATGAAGGTAAATTTAAAGTATAGATAAGCATTTTCCTGTCTAGAAAGGTAAACTAGGTCATCAGTAGCATATGAATGCCTGCAGATATCTATTGCCTGGTAGAAATTAAACTCTGAACAGAGTCAATGCAAGTCTAATTTTAGTGCAAAAGCCTTTTATTTTATTTTTTTTTTCACCCCCACACTCAGAGTGAATAAAGTGGCAAAAAGGCCATCTTTGTATTCTCCTTTCTGAGCTGCCATAGCTGCAGATCTGATTACTGCTGTAAAGGGTTGCCTCTGCTAATTGCAGCAAAGAACTGCTTTTGCTGATAGGTGATTTTCATCCTAATTTAGAGATTCCAGTTCTTGTTCTAGAGATCCAGAAAGGGAACAAGACGAGTGTAATGAAAGTTTAGGGGCCCTGATAAAAGAAATAGTCTATGCTGGGTACTTGGAATTTCCAATAACTTTTGCAACTTATTTGAAGTGGTATTTACTGCTCGATCTCTGCAAAATCCTCTTCTGAGCTCTACAAATCCTTAGTATCATAATGGCCACATAAAATTAACTGCACTGAGGCCATGATGGAGCAATCTCAATTACTGGGAACCACCTGGTAAGAAAGATAAATAGGAACAGCTAAGAGGAGGCAAATATGACAACAACCAGTAGCAAAACAAAGTTTCAGGGTTATGTATGGTAAATAATTTCTTCCTGGGTTCCCAGTTGATGTCTGCTTTTGCCTACATACTTAGAAAAAGGCAGAAAATTCTTTTGTGCTTATTAATTACTCATCGCATTTCATGTGCAAATTCCTTCTCTCTCCTTCTCCAAAGAAACTTATTATTAATTTGTTCTCATATTTTTTTTTAAATAGTTAAGAGAGATTTTCTGCTGCAATGCAGTTTTCCTTTAAATCTACAATGTGTAGTAGTTTAAGGTAATTTTAAATCACATCTGATGGATGTTTAAACAATAGTGGAAAGATTTAGACCAGATGGCATCACTTCAGTGCTTTAAAGAAGTTCATGAGAATTCTACTCCAATAAATGATTTACAAGGAGAATAAAAGGTCAAGGAGTTTGTTCCTATTGCCTCCCTGTAGTCTGAAGGACTATTACGCTCTGAAGTCTCAGGCAGGTAAAAACAAAGGCAAATCAAACTGTGCTGCTGCTAATTGTGCCTCAAGGCATTTTTTTAAAGGTTACAGCTGGATCTGGACAGGAACTGCAACAGCTGATGAGAAACTCACGGCTCCTATGTGCGCTGCGGTGGTCGACCTGCAAACTGTTGAGCATTTGATTCCTTAAATAACAACCGCAACAAGAAGAAATGTCCTGTGTGAAGAAGGCATCCAGATAGACTTAATCAGTAGCACATTTCAAATTCTGGGCTAAGGGACATCGCTGTGTTTTCTAATAGCCTCTAAAACATGAAAGGCGGAAGCCTATTTGAGGCAGTTCAAATTACTGGAAGAATACTGGAATTACTGTTTTCTAACATGTTTTAAATGTCAAGTGAGACTTTCGCATTAGACATCGCCCATCACTTTATATGGCAAGATCTTGAGGAATATCATAAGGTAGATTACTCCTGTGAGAAAGAGGCTCATTTAAAACTACGGTGTCAGTTTGTGGTTTGTGGTGCATGGGAGCTGTTCTTATGTGTGTGTCCTTTTGTATGCCCATGGGGGGAATTTTGACAGCAATGCCACTGTGTAATTGCTCCAAGTGCTGTCACCTCGTGCTGCAGCAGGGAGGCTGAGATGACAGAAGCAGTTACCCCCGTTCTTCAGCTTTCACCATCGCCACAGCGGGGATGTTTGGGAGGATTGTGTGTCCATCCCAAACCACCAGAAATATTTTCCTCATTCCTCGGCGTAGGTGAAATGTTATAGTCTGGGGGTTTATAGATATGACAGCAGAGATACAGTAACAAGGTCTGATCATACGTCCCTTCGAAGGGAACCTGCAGAGAAGAGACAGTAAGAGCGTGATGGGGAAAATATACAGGAGCTGCATTAACAGCTCAGCTAAGACCTGTTTGCTTGACACCATGAAACCTTTCTAGGCAAAGCAGACACCATAGGAAAAATTAAGAATTTGTTGCTACTTCACCCTCCAGGGGCCAACTTACAGCCACCTCAGAGATCTTAATTAGGTCCAACGACTTACTGAGCCCTTGAGTGGAAAGGAACAGAAAATAGCTACCACATCCCTTGTTTCTCCCACACCCCTTGCGGTTTGAGATCAATAAGTAAAAATGTCCAAATGTACATTTCTTTCTGGTACCTTTCAGCAGTGTTCAGGCTTGATATTACCGGGTTTGCCCCAAAGATCCCAGCTGCAGCCCTTTGAAATCACTTGCCAAACAAG
This sequence comes from Tinamus guttatus, assembly GCF_059628265.1. Classification (NCBI taxonomy): domain Eukaryota; kingdom Metazoa; phylum Chordata; class Aves; order Tinamiformes; family Tinamidae; genus Tinamus; species Tinamus guttatus. Next base: position 59,287 of record NW_028289076.1, read on the forward strand.
AAGAATAGCTGCCCAGATACCCTGCAGTGCTGTAGAGAGCTAATCAATGCCCTCATCGTTTTGGGACTGCTTTACGTGCTGTCATAGGGATTATGAAAGTCAGTATCTAAACAGGAGGCCATTGCCACACATTGCCATGCCCTTAAGAGCCATTATTTTGATTTGTGGTCGGCTTTTCCTTCTCCTGCACTTTATGGTAAAGCTAGACATGAACTCTCAGGGTCTGCACAGATGACATGATGCAACAAGTTTCCTGCAGGCCCCAGTTAAATTCAGTGAAACTATGTATTAAAAAATAAACAAATTCCTGGGAGGACAGTGATAAAGGAAGAAACACTATTCTATAAGAATATAGAAAAGCATAAGCACTATATAAACACTATAAGAAAAGCAGATGAGATTTCTTGATTTTAACAACTGGCAATGCAGCAGAAATGATTGAGGGTGAAATCATCTTACCTTAGTCATCTCAAAAAGGTGTTTGGTCTGAGCTGGAATGCAGCTGCCACTAATGTAGGCATCTTCTAGGTAGGTGCCTTCAAAAGACAGCAATCAGTGTCTTCATCAGATCATGTCTCAAATGGAACAGACACATTACTTGAATGTGCCTTTTCTTCCCTATGGATGGTAGCAGAAATGCATGACCAGCTGCATAACTTTCTAAGAAAGACAAAGAGTCCTCCCAGAACACCCAGTATCATAGAAAGGAGTATCTATACATTGATTTAAGTGTAATAGTCTCCAAAGATCTAGAAGCTTATACTTCATTTCTAAGGATTGTTCAGATAATACAACACATGATGACTTTGTAAATGAAGGGTCTAAGGTTCCTATATGCATTTGAATATGAGCTTCAAGCTTCTCAATCATTTGGGCCTTTGGGAAATCATAGGTACTTCTGAAAGAGCTTGAAGTTAGTGGACTTTTCACCATACTGCAGCAGCTTCAAATGATATGTTGAATAATCTTATAATTTTAAAAGATAAGTGAAGGATGAGTTTTTGTTGTAACTTGGGTTCCAACAGAGAACATATTTCCTGACTGAAAAAATTTAATAAATTTCAGATAAATTTATCAAAAGGGAATTTCAAGGTTAATAATATTCTCTGTAATTCCCATTCTTTATGAAATAAATTACCTTTTTAAATGTCACTCGTGTGCATTCTGAAACTCTTCCCCCTGTGGAGGAACATAGTGCTATTAGCTCCTATATTCCTTTTGTGCAGAAGTTTTCCATTCCAAGACATTCATTTTTGCATTGTACAAATCTGTATTACAGTCTGTGGAGTCAGATATGGACTAAGATTTGCACAGCCCATTTCAGGAGTCTCTGTCTTTCAATCCATGTTAGGAGTCCAGTTTTTATGCATAAATAGCAGAAAGGGGATAATCATCAACCATTAGGGTTCTTAGATAGGGGAGACTATTCAAAAAGAAATTGGATTAAGGAATTTCTCTTTTCATAGTATCATCCCACTGCAAAATAAAAAAAAAAAATAAAAAACTTATTGTATTCTTTCTGGGGAAGTTTCTTTTCTAACTCCCAATAACCCATTAGAAGGAGTCAGAGTCTGTGGTAGAAATGTAAGATCTCGTGTGCTGTTTAGAAAGACTTAAAATCTCATGGCTTTGCTGGCTGACACTTTAGCTGTCACCAGAGACAGGAGCCAAACCTGCTACATCTGACATTAAATGATAACACAACTTGATGAAGGCTTTTTTAGGCAGAGGTTGCACCAAAGCTTGCGTTCTTTATGAATAAGTCTTATGTAGACTAGAATTATATGTGCCCCAGCAGGAAAGACTCAAGAGCACTTTTTCACAAGGAGTTGTCTCCAGGTTTATGAATTGCAAGCATTGCCAGTGTGTTTGTTGTTTTATGAATTAATTCAGCAGTACTAAACAGTAAGTACTTTCAGCAGCTGCTTACTGTGAAGTAGTACAGCTGCTAGAGTATTAAACCAGGGCTGAATGTGGCACATTATTCTTTGCTTGTAGGGTTAAAATCCTGAAAATGATGTCAGAAACTGCAGTCTGTCCGGTCTTTCAAATCCTGCAATCAGAGAATGAAAAGACTGAAAAAACAAATAGAGAAATATGAAAACAAAACAAAAAATAAAAGATCATGTTCTTTTATATAGACCAGATGAGCCTGAATAGAGATATAATTAGAAATCATACATAATTTCAAATAGAAGTGGAAATGGAAAGAGGTCAGGATAAAAGAAGAAAATAAAATAAGAGCAATCATACTATCATAGTTCTACTCACAATGCGATATATGACCAACAGAGCTAAGAACGCAGGCAAATCTTAGAAGTGCTCCATCAAATTAAGGAATGAAGTCAAGAATCTGCGGAAATACTCGATCACCATGTTAGTAAAGAATGAGAGTCATCAATTCAGGCAACTTTGCTGGATGAAATAGGTCATGATAGATTAGTAACAAGGAAAGACGAGATCTTTTACGGGAATGCACAGAGAAACTACGCAGACTTTCCCAGGCCGTGTATAAAACCAAACTTAGTGAATAGATTCTCGTACAGATGCAGAGAAAAATAATTCTCCAAGGATAAAAGATCAAACTACAAGGGAAAACAGTGACAAGCATGTGCAAAATTCAAAGAAGAAAATAAAGCAGAAGAAAGCAGAAGAAAATAAAAAATGTAAAGAAGGATTTTTGGAGAATGACTTCCTCATGTTCATCATACTGAGTCATTTGCAGCTATGGCTAGGGAAATCATTATGCAGACAAGAAAAACCAAGTGAAAACGTACCACACGAAGGAAGTGAGTCACAGGAAGAGTTTCATAATAAATGTAATATTAATTAAGACTATGTGGTTAGTAAAGCTCAGATTGGCACTAAATACAGGGACAGAGCACCAGCATACACACAAAAGCAAGCTGAATGCCAGACAGGCAGTGTAGGTTACAAAGTCTTTCTCAGTAGATATGCAAAGCTGCAGCAAAGAAACATCAAAGTAAGTGGTATGGGAACGTGAGCATTGCAATGTTAGGGTGATCATAACGAGACTGCAACATGGAAAGGTGTGCAGGCTGGAAGATCAGACAGTGCAAACGACTTGCAAGTCATTGCTTTTACCAAAACCAGGAATGCTGACAAACTCCATGACGCTAAACATGGAAGAACACCTGATACAGAGGTCAGACCTTGAGCATTGCAAGGTGCGGGGCCGTGTGGCACCATGGCACTGCCGCTCTCACATGGACACATCCAGAAATCCAGGCCAGGCTGGACACATCCGAGGGAAGTAAGTCATTTCTGGATGTGGTACTTAGCTATATGTGAGAACACAGGCCTCAGGCTAAAGCAGTGAACTTTGAAAAAGGGATTGATACTGCACTGGCTTACATCCCTCACAGTCCTCCGCACTAAAACATCATCAGTGTATAAATGGCATTTTAAAACTTTCATCTTATTTTTCATGTTCTTTGGAACCTTTTAAATTCATACTGATAGCATACTTTGGAAAGCTCCTTACCATTCCTGCTCTCCTGAAGCCATTAAAGGACAATAAAACCAGACTGGAAAAGACAAAATTTCTGTGTTTTATGTGTCTAAGGTTGTTGAACAACAACCTTTAAAAAGGCTACAGTAATGTTTTTTCCATTTGTACCTCTTCGTGGTGGTACTGTACAGTGTCAACTTCAAGGGCAGTTGAAGTGGCCACAGCAGTCGATTAGTTGATGTGGCCGCAGCAGCAGGTCAGCACCAAGATCACAAGTTATTCCTTTGGGATGGTTGCATTTTGAAATCCTAGGAAAAAATGAAACATGCCTTCCTCAGTGACCGAGGTTGGGATTTTATTTATTTAGGTATTTTATAAGAGAAAGATATACCTGTGCTAGTGAAAAGTAGCTTGAACTACAACCAAAGACACAAAACATAGTTTTCTCTGGTGCTTCCCAAATATTGTATAACACCACACCATATTCCTGGTAAGAAAGCCATTATTACTACCCCCATTTCATGAAAATGGAAATCAAGACTCAGAAAATTAAAATCAGTTAACCTAAAGATCCAAATTACTTTTGAGGTACTAAGTAACAATTTCAATCAGTAGGTTACTGTCATATTCCATGATATCAGATAAGTTTTCTGCCTCCCACTGGTGCCAACGTCCCACAAACAAGTCCCCTCTCCCTACTCAGAACATTACCTTGAAACCGCAGCTTTAGGAGCTGCCAAATAGAACGCAGGAGATGAGAGCCAGGACGGATCAGGAAAACCTCAGGGCACAGCACCTGATCCCAGCATGGGATCCCACCAAAATCTCTCAGGATCGCTGAATCCGGTGATGCCTCAGCTTAATTTGCCTGGCTGGGTGCTCCCATAGGTACAAGGTCCCTGAGCACTCAGAAGTCATTTCTGTGAATTGTCTGCAACTTCTGCTCTCACAAAACATTGTGGAAACTACAAAGCAAAATATCATCTCAAAGGACTGAAAATCCAAATATAGGGGACTATCAAATTGAATGTTTCCATAGAAGAAGTTTCAGAGAGCACCTATCTACTAATAACTGCCTAGAGCTCCCCCCAGGGTAAAGGAACTTCCAGTGTTTTCACTGCCTTCTTTCCATCCCAGGTTCACAACAAGCATGAACACTTTTCTTTTTTTCTTTTTTTTTTTCTTTTCTTTTTTATTTTTTCAGTCTGAAAAGACTAAAGATCTAAGATGCAAATTTACTGCATATTATTGTTCTACAGATCTAAGGAGATAGTGCTACCAGAGCATATTTTTTTCCCAGGATGTATTGCCTCACAAAATAAATTTTCAAGCTGAACAAACAGTAGTTACTGAAAATTATAGGAAGGTGCTAAGAAGATTTCTAAATCCTTATTCAAAATGGTCTTGTGAATAAAACCCTGCAGGTAAGTGAAAAGATGGTATTTCATAGTACTTCACATAAAGGCAGCAGCAAGTCTACCTGACTAAAAAGGTCACATTTATGATCAAAAAGAAGGAAGACCAAAAATGTCCATGTCCACGAAGTTACTTTAGCAGAAATGTCTCTACAGGGAAGGGAGGAGTACAAAATTGAAGTGAAAACGAAGTTTACTTCAGTTGTGGCTAGACAAACAAATTGGATATTTATCACCTGTCTAGTGATACTGCTGTGCTGAAAGGTAGTTGTGCAGAACACTGTCCTACCAAATGTACAAAAAATATGCTAACTGCAAACAAGCAAGCTGAGGGGATAAACATGTCCCGTCAAACAGGGGATCAGAAAGTCTGGATTCACCGGTGTCCACTCAGATTTTCTTTTATACTACAGTGACAGAGAAGTATTTTTGTTTGTTTGTTTCTGTATTTTTAGGACAGGTCTGCCTAGCTCATGATGAAGTGTGAGGCAGGATATTATATTCTATGGTATCACACTGACATTCAGTAGATTTTTAAGCATGCAGTAATCTATCTTCCTGCAATGCAAAGACACCTGCATATTTGTGTCTTCTCCTTCTTAAGACATTTTTGCACTTAAGAGATTGACGGAGCAATTCTTGTTTGAGTCACACACTTTCCTCTCCTTTTATTTAATCATTGTTACCATGGAAATGATTTCATCTTCCCAAGAGTAGAATTCCAGCTCTGCACTTTTGTTTTTGTCAATATACAATGTTTTCTGTTCACCCCCAACATCCCTCCTTTATTAATATCACTGCTAGATGAAGCTGTTTACCTATGTCAAGAAAAAAAATCTTTAAGATGGTTTCTTATAGGGATTTTTTTTCTATTCTTATTCTGTTCAGGTATCTTGGATATTAAGGCTCGTATCCTATATGGATGACAGTGGAAACACAATGCTAATCCCTCCCATGTTCTGCTTGGGCAGAATTCCACTGTTTGACCTGCCCCCTATTCTGAATAAATGGGCAAAAATTGGCATAATTCATCAAGACAAGAAAAACAGTATGGCCTAGTCCCATCCTTGGTCCAACATGATAATGAACTTCACGGAGAGGAGTAAGAGGTAACCAATTAAATCTGCAGCAGCAGGAAATAAAGTGACCATTGCTATAAATGGCCGGTGCCAAGTGCCGTGTGATGTCTTAAGCCCCAAAAGATGTACTGGACTGGATTTTAATTGTCTTAGATTGTTTGGTTTATAATGGGAGAACTTGAAGGTTTATTAATCATGCATGTCTCGAAAAGGTCATGACATTTTCCTGGAATTATTGGATCAGGAAGATTCCCATGACTGAACAATTTAATTTACTAAAACTTTCAAGCACTTTATAGCACTTGGAGTGGTGGGTATTAAGTAGACATTCACCATTATGTAAACAAATGCCCATTTTCTATAACTTCTACTTTTTTTTTTTTAGTATCATAAGCATAGCATTAACAGCTTTTGAATTATGACATATCACGCAAAACTTAATTTTATTGATTATTTTCCCCTTATGTGAAAGTAAGTCTAAGAAGATATTTTCATTTTAAAATGTATCATCTCACAAAGTCCCTAACATCCTTTCCTAGTCTTTTAGAAGATATCAGTTCCAAGTTTACTTCCAAAGAATAAACTAAAAATATCTTATTTTAGAGTCTGCTCTGTTCTTGGAAAAGGTGAGCTAACTTTCTAGAGAGAAAGAGGTAATGGAAAGGCAGAAAACAAGTGCAGAACCAAGCAAGCCACTCTTCCATTTTTTAAAGAGCATCATGAAGTTTCCTTTTCTAAAGTAACATGAAAGTAGAAGGGGAACAGAAGGATATTTTTGGCATTAGAATATCATTTCCTATCTTCACAGGATAAATATATCAAGTCTGAAGTGCAAAGTTTTGCAACTTCTCTTTAGTAAAGGAGAAGCACTCTGGGAGGGTGACAGCGGACATGGTGAGGGTTATTTTGATGGATTTTCATCCAACCTGTTGTACTGTGTTTGCTGCTTGGTTTGGGCCCCAGGAACAGCTGACATGATCTAAGGTGCTGAGGAATATGGGGTCTCTGTCCCACGTTGCTCCTTCTTAGGTCCTTCCCTTACCTCTGGATCTCTACCAAGTTTGCACCAGTTGTACCATTTGTGGGCTGTATCATGGAGCTGATTCGATCCAGAAAACTCATCCATTTTTTTTTCAGGATTAGTTTTCTGCCATGCCAATGAGCAGACAGGCCCAGGGAAGTGTCCAGCAAGCCCCAGAGCCTGCCCAGCGGGGCAGCAGCAGCAGGTGGCCAGGAGAGAGGAGGGAGCGGGAATGGCTGTGAGCTACTGGGTCAACTCTCATGCATCTTCACCATGCAAGGCCATGATGCAGCCACAAGCCAAAATCTATAAACTCTGCTTTCCCAGGCTGCCTTTTCCTCCCACAAAGCCTCTCCTGCCCACACACAGGGGGTGAAGGAAAGTGTTGGCAGATGACATATGCTTGCAAGTGACATAATTTCCACTGGTTGAATTCATGTTCTGCAATCACGCTCTATAGTCTTGTTTTCCAAGGTCTTATTCTAAAATAGTTTCTACTTATTTGATCTCCTCATCCTTATAAGACCATCAACATGGCCTATTAGCAGTTTACTGTCAAAATTTGAAAGGAAAGAGTAAAAGGGGATTCTTCATGGAGAACTGTCAGAAACCTGCATGTATTTAACCCGTGTCCAGCTGAAGACTTGTGGTGCTAGACTCATAGCTCAATTGATGCAGCCATAGATTGAGAACTCTCAAGGTCAAGACCGTGAAGCCTCAGACTTATGGGCTGAGAAAGAGCTCACTGTTAATGAATGCTTTTCTCCAAGAAGAAAGAAGATAAAACAAGCACTGGCTCAAGGCTATTTCTTACTGCGATAATTGTGCTCGTATCAGGGTATGTGGTCACTCAGCAGAACTGTAAAACACTCCAGCTCTGAAGAGACTTCTGGAAGTTGTCTTGGCCAATCCACTGCTCAGAGCAAGGCCAACCACGCAGATACATTCAGTTGCTTAAAACATAATCCTCATTATTAAGATTATTTCATCTTTTCCTTAGTTATCTTTGGGTTTTTTTTTTTTTTTTTTGTAAAATGCTAGTAGATCAGAGAAGGCACAAACAGCTCTTCATAGATTCATGATTAAAATGATTGTTCTAAACTACTGTTTTAAAATCACTGTAAAATCACTGTTTTTTTTTACAAGACTATGACCTGACCCCTCTTATACAAAGTCTTCACTTTCTTAAGCATCTGCTATTAGTCAGCAGCAGAGATGAAACACTGGGCTAGACGAGCCTCCAGTATAAGCTTGTACAGAAGTTTGATGCTTCTGTGCCACTTTACAAGACAAATATCTCACATTTTTGACTGTAAATTTGTTCTTTATTGTGCATCTGATAACCATGCAGAATATGATGCTAAAAGTTGATTCAATTGTGCTTAGTTGCTTTAAGTTCAAAATCAGTCACACTTCTGCCAGTCACTGGCACTATGATCACCCTTACTCTTGAGGGCCAGCACAAACTGACTGTTTGCAGGACTATTACCCAGCCACATTTAGGTTGGCTCCATCCCAGAGAATGAGTTACCCGGAGCTACAAAGATGCCTGTACAGCCAAGCACAAAAGCTGGACTCCATCCTTTTATGGCTGTGCACCATCAGATTCCCACTGCTGCGCTTGGCCATGGTCAAGGCAACAGTGCCCTTGGGTATGGGATGAGATTTAAGATTTAATCTGGAATCGCTGTTACGCTTTTTATGGATATTGTGAAATATGAAATAGTTTTCATAGTTTCATAGTTTTCATAGAAATGAAGAACAGCAATGGAGAATTGTTCCTTACATAGAAAAAAAATACCTCTTCATCTTCACAATATTTCTGCAATGTAGCATTGACAAATAGCAAAACTGAAACATGAAGAAGTGAACTTTTCAACTAATTCCAGAACTTTGAACACAAGGCCCACATCATTTGCTAAATACTGTGAAGTGAATAAAGACGCCTTATTCTCCTCATAGCATGCTGTGTCTTCCGCAACAGATAATGGGCAGCCTCTAGTTTACCACAGGAGCACATTTCAATGTTGAAAAACTCTTTTTTTCATTTATTTTCAGAATTACACTTTTTTTTTTTTTTTTCAGTTCTCTGGTCCTCTTCTGGGGAGAAAATAGACCTGAGCTTAGATCCTCTGATCCTTATGGGGCAGCAAGACACCTCTCTACCGCTGTTGTCAGGAGGCTTGGCACAGGGGAGACACCCTCTAATTCTCCTTTCAGCTGGAACTGCTTCTTGCTGTGTTTTGTGTGGCAGATGAAGATGCAGACACAACACCCAGACCAGCTGATGGAGGCAGAAGCAGTGCACACACACACACACAAGTAATCACAGCCGAGTAACATAGTCACGATTCCCTCACAATTTGCTAGGCTTCAGCTGTGACTCCTTTGCAAAACAACCCCAGACACAGTACTTGTATAGAATAACAAATTAATTTCTCCTTTTAATGTTCACCAGCAGTTTTAAAGGGCTATTAGGGAGCTGGTGAAGAGTGATCTAATGTTCAATCTGCTTTTTTTGTTTGTTTATTTGCAAGTATTGTACCTCCAACTGCAAAAGATGAGGCTTCTCCTTAGAGTATAATGAGCTTCAAACATTTTGATGAAAACGTACAGCCCTGTCTACCACCCTGTTTCTGCATGTGATTCTGACAGAAGTCTCCTGGGCTTCCTCCCCAACAGAAGGGAGAAATGTGGAGTAAATAAGTCTGATCAGATGTAGTGCCATAATTCTATTTTAAGCCACAGCTTAAAGCAGGCTCAGCACTCTGTCAAGCATCTTGTCCATCTTCTTCAGGCTTCTGGCGTGTTTTTCTCCAAATAGTTTGCTGTCAACATTTGGTCAATAGTTTGCTGACCAAACTAGATCCGTATCCGTAATCCCCCTATTGCCCATTCTTTTAAGCACAGAAGCACAAAATTTTATTTCTAGAACAGCCTCTATTAGGAAGGATAAATTACACCATTGACTGACGACTTAGAATTAGTAAGGCAGAGCTGATGAGCATGAATGAATGTGTTTTCTTAAAACTTTGGGATTCTCTGTACATAGTAAGTCATAACATTATATTACATTTTCAGCTGTCTTGTTATTTCTACGGTAAAAAAAATAGATAATGAAAGAAGTGGGAAAGCAGCCAAAGAGATGCCAAGATGAAAGGAATATCCATTCCAAGATGCTTCATATTTCTACTATATCACTCTCTTTTTGCTGAGGCTTGGTGATAAATCACTAGTGGAACAGCTTGGTCGCCTCCTTAGGTGGCAATGCCCTAGAGATGACAGATAGATCTGATAGCACTAGTGGTACTAAGGGTTACCTGGCCATTTCAGATTTACTGTCAGGTGCTCACAACTTGGCAGATTTTAATGGTTAAGTAATTTCCTCTGCCGCCTTTTTGCATCTGGGTGGTCTTTTGTTAAAAATAAAAAATATAAATATATTTAGGTTTCATCAATCTGGCTATTTTTAATGAGAAAGCTTCATGCTTTGCTCCTAAAGAGCGTTGAAGAACTCTTGCTGGGGTTTCACAGCTCATTTTGTGCTTTGGAGCAGAAATCTAAATGTCTTTCTAGGGGGAGTCACCTGGTGTCAGTTATCCTCCTGTTCTCACCAGAAACTTTCTAAATTTATGCTGTGTCTAAATTCATGGGGATCAACATATGCAGGCTAGAGCTTCATGGACAGATAAATCCAATAGATTCCCCTTGCAAGGAGATCCATCTCCGTCATGCATCCAGTACAACGATCTCCTGGATCATTGCACTGATCCATCAAAAACTTATCCTATATTTTCTGCTAAGGATGCTGTGATGCAAAGCTCAGAAACAGGGAGCAGGTTTAGTAAAGGCTTGCAAGGCTCTCATTGCTGGTGACCAACATGGCGAGAGGAGTAAGAAGCCAAACGTCACTAGAGCGAGGTGATATTTTCCTCATAGGGAAAAGCTTGCAGGAAACGGAGGATGAAGTGGAAGAAGATCCAGTTCAAAGGAGTGAATGGGAGGTAGAGCCTGGAGCCCTGGGAGAGCTACAGGGAATGTAGCAGAATGCACCAGGATGCAGATGTGGAGGGACAGCAAAGGCAGCGCCGCGGAAAATCTCACAGCAGTTACAGCATCTTGTGAACCCAGTTCTATTTAACAACTATTCATCTGACCAGAGTGAAGCTTCAAGTTTTGAAATGATCTTTCACCTCCTCATACAAAGATGTGTACACATGTATTCACACATATGCCTCCACCGGGCTTGCCAAATGAACCCAAAGTTTCCAAACCCTCCTAAGACACTTTGGCAAATTCAAGTTTAATATAAAAAGTGCTTTAGAGCTTTTGGCAGTAAAATACTCTAGTGTCCCATTCTTCCCTTCCTTAATTTATGGAAATACTTAGCATTCATATAATATTCAGTTCTGATTACAGGGTGCAAGACCATTTTTCCGTGTAAAGCACTAGTTATGAAAGAAGGCTAGGGTTAGGCTTTCTCCTTTTATGCACAGAAAACATGCAATTTTGTTACCAGTAGCAACAACCAGCTCTGAAAATGATTAGGTTTTTAAATATCCAGGTTTTGAGACAAAGCATAAACAGGAAGCTGTGGGCCAGATCCTCACTGCTGTTTCCGAGAGTATGAAACCGTCCTACAGGAATTCAGGGAAAAAACCACAGAATGAGGGAGGTTACTCCTGCAGTTTCCATGCAGACTCTACTAAGTCAGAGGAATTCCTCCAAACTTAGAAAATTTACAAATGTAGTGTAGAATTTGGCCCTTGCTATTTTTCAGGGCTAGTAGTCCCATTCTATCAAACTAACTAAAGCACAGCATTATTCCTGTGTTTCTTTTGTAATTTTGAAAGGTTAATTATATTGTTGAGCAATATTTTAATTTATTCTAATTTGTCTCATCTGGATTCATTTGTCTAATAGTTTTGCATATCTTTACATTCATTACAGTCCATTAAGGTAAAACCTTTTAAAAACTATTCATTTGTGGCCACTTTTTCCACTTTCCTTTTGAACCTCATTTTTATCCAAATGTCAAACTCTTTAAAAATTTTGACATGAAAGGTCACCTTTCTGTGAAAATAAGTCATCATATTCAGCATTTCAGCACTGGCATGAAAATGACAAGTTAATCAGGTCTCATCCTTTTCAACAGGAATCCCAGTGAGAATTTAAATAATTTTATTTTTTCTTAAAATCACAGTTTTCCCACCAGTTTTTGGTCCTGTATCTTTGACAAAAGTTAGTGTGTCTCCTGACTCTAGTTTTCACCTGGGAACACTTGGCTAGAGCAAATGGAGACCATGAACAAGTGCAGACACTTTCTGTACTTCCATGCTCACCTTGCTCTTGCGTTTTGCAGAGCAGACCCACCAGTATTTTCAGAACACATTCCCGACACATGTTAATGAATAATGTATATAATGGCTGAAAAGATTGTCAAGAAGCTTACGTAGGGGCATTTACTCAACATATAAATTAGAGCTGCTTTCATACATGTTACAAGAATCACTCCAAGTATCTTATTTATGTATTTATTTTGCACTGCAGTGCAGCCTATAGCCCTGGGTGTGCTTGTACTCTGCAAAAGAATAGTAAAAATATGTTGCCTGCCTTAGGCCCTTTCTAAAATGCATGTACCAAACAAAAACTAACAACAGCAGCACTAGGGTACAGTAAACAGACACATGGCCACAATGAGATAACAAGTAAGAACAATTCAACAAAAAAAAAACCTCTAGCAAAATATGTTTCTACTTTTTTATAGGTACCACAGCAAAGGTGATGTACATTCACTTGGGGCTGAAATGGCCATTTAGAGAAACTGCTAATGATAGCAGCCAACAGATAAAGACATTTTTTGAAGCTCAGGTAAAACTGGAAGGGGATTTTTTATTGCAGTAACTGTTATTTCTCAAACGTAGGAAATGTGAAAAATAAATGAATCAAAATGATGGCACTTAGTATTACAAGGTGCCTCAGGCACCCTGCTGCCTCAGCCTCAGTAGTGCTGAGCATGTGCTATTCCCAGCTGTATCCTTCCACCCAGGCTGCTGTGGCAATGTTTTTGAGTCTGTGTGGCAGGGCATTCTCCACTCTTGTTCTTGTACTGTTCTTCTGAGGGCTCTGTGCCTGCAAGCCCCAAGAGTGGCAAATTCTCATGAGAAACAACTACTATTGGTGTGAGAATTAACCCTCTTTTTCTCTCTTTGTTACCTCCTATTTTGTGAATTTTAGCTTATATTAGAATAGTGAGTAGCAAAATATAGAATAGCGATTTAAATAATCAGTAAATATTATTTAATAATATATATGCACAGAAGTTTAACAATCAATCGAGGTGCAAAATTTGCACCCTACCAGTATGCTCCAGTCAGCACCAATAGCACCAAAAGTGGAAACAGTAAGCAGTCACAAAGAAAACCATATATTGCTAGGGGAAAAGTATAGCAAAAAATGTTATTATCCTCATCATCTTCATCCTCATCAGCTGCTGCACCAGCCAGATCTCCCAGAGGGGGACACTCCTCTGGGACTCCTTCAGTACTCTGTGGCTGACCATTGGGGAGAGCTTTGGCCCTTTCCTTTTTTTCCTCACCATTCCATCAGCTACAGATTCCACTAAATCTTTGTGTGCGTGAATGTGTCTCGGCATTCCTTGTGCAACCTCTCCTTCTTCTCAACTTTACTGACTACATTTAGAAATTCTGGGTTTGATGTGAGTTTTTCTGTACTTTGTGCACTCTGACGTAAAGGCTGATTATCTGATTGAAGTGCCTGTAATGTACATTCTGTTATCATACCTTCTATATTTCAATCGACCAAATCATTTTCCATCTTTTCTATGTGATTTGCACTGCCCCATTAGAATCATTCTCCTTCAAAATCTTGTTGAAAATAGCCTTACTCTCTGCTTTGGAAGATGCTGCCAGTATCTATATTGCATCAAAGCATGACAGTTGCAATTTGTTTATCAGTGCATTAGATTTTAACCACAGCATGGCCTTTCATTACTTAATAAATAATTGCAGACTAGAGGCTTATAGCTATATCATTTCTATGAATAATATGTATAACTAAATTTAGTTTATTGATTAATAACATTCTGTCACATGGACATCACAAAGAAGCTCTAAAGCAAACAAAAAGAAGAAAAATGATAGTCATATGGCAAATAGTTTCAAGAAAGAAAGATAGCTATGAGATGAACATTAACTGGAAAATTATTTCCAAGTACTAGGGAGGGCAAATATCTCACTTCTGAGTTCCTAATTGAAAAAGAATATTAAAGAGTTAATGCTCTTCTCCAGGAGGGCACATAGCTTGATATAGCTTGAAGGCCAGTTTAGGAAGAACAGACTGAGATGCAGGCTGTAAAGGATGGCCTAGGCACCTGGATCAGTTCCCACTTTGAGGTTAATAAATTTTCAGCAAAAGACTCAAGCACATAAACATTTCACTGCCGTTTCTTTTGAGCTGGTACATACTTTCGAGGGAGCAAATGACAACTATTTGAAGAAGATATTTTGATTCACTGAAATCATTTATCACATTTCAGGCTCATCAGACAAAGTTTCCTGATATTGCCAAAAGTATCGGGCCTGTTTCATTTAATATGACTGCAAAATAAGACACCCCATTTATCTTTTCTGAGTGCTACCACTATGGAACTCTACCTTCAGACAGATGAGGGTGGTTCATCATTGGGAAGCCCACCACTGGGAAGATGCACATGATGAAACTCTCTCATGAAACATTAAGATAAATAAGCATGGTAATGAGGTTAATACAATAACTAATAATTCCATGATATATTCTAAGCTGTTTTAATAAAAAATTGTCCTACTTAATTTTTCAGAATTTATCTCAGCAAGATCTTTTCTCAGATAGTTTCATCACGTGCACCTTCTCAGTGATGGGATCATCTGCATTCTATTCATCCTTTTCAAAGCTGTGCAAGGCAAGATTATTGTTTTATTTGATCCATGTTATAGGCCAGATTAGTAACCCAGGATCCCAGTGAAATGAGCAGAGTTGCATACCAGTATGAAATGCTAATGCAGAAGATGAGCATGGAAAAGTCCATTTGGCTACTAATGAGTTTTGTAGAGTCTCCAGAGCTTGCTCCAGTCTAAGGAGAAAAACAATATTTTTCAATATTTGCCTTTGTGAAGAAAAAAAAATAGTCAGAGAATCATAGAATAAATCAAGCTGGAATGGACCTATGGTAGTTATCTCATCCATAAAGTGTTGAATACCTGCAAAGACAGAAATTCTACCTTTAGTCTTTAATAGGTTCCATAAGCCTGTCTCTCCTTGCTTGCTTCAGTGGCTGAGCTTCCCGCAAGAGAGGTAGAGAAAAATCAATGTCTTGAAGGTCTTTATAACTCTGTGGTGGCCAGTGATGGTGAGTGCTGTATATTATCAAAATATTTTTGAAAGCACTGAAATTGGGGGAAAAAAAAAAACGGTCAGAGAAACCAAGACTATTGAACAGAAAGACATATGCACATGCATTAGAACAGGACTCAAAAACCAGCCTTGAGAGCATTATAGGCATGAAAGAGATTTCAATCTTCAAAAATAAAAGAAGAATGAACTGCACTGCTAGAAAAATCTCTGTGGCTTCAAAGTTCAATTCAAAACCTATCTTCCTCAAGTTTTTGAAATGTGAAGTTCTAAAAACACAAGTGATCTTTGAAAAATAGATCTACAACATTGTGACACATTGCTCGCTAATTCTAATTAATCTCTCCTGATATCTTAACTCCTTTATGGTTTTATTTTTCTTGTTCTAGTCTTAAGGTTATAATAATAATTATTAGTGAAAAGGCTGTTTTTCCACCAGAGAAAAAAGTAATGATCAGTTTTCAGTATTTTATTCAGTATTTTAAAACCCCTGGATTTACTTCTTTCAATTTACATTCAGCAAACACCACCACTACAGAATTTTGCCTTATGTGATCTGCCTTTTCAGATGCTATTTTTGCTACTTTTTTAAATAAGTCATTAAGTAAGAAGAAGCCAAACACATTCAGACTTTTCAAGCAAGGAGCATTTATCATGATAAAGCAGCTGTACATAATATTTTGTTTTACCCCAACATCCACTTAGTCTGCTAGTTTGAATTTCAGAGAACTATTTAATTATTTTAAGCCCATTGCATTTTACAGTGTTCTGCCAATGGCATGATGAAATTATATCAAGGTTATTGTCTGTGATTGGTGTTATCACTGTCTTTCTTTGCTTTATTACACTTTTTGTGAGTAGGAAATACTGAAGTTGTCATGTCAAGCGTTTACTGAATTTCTAGAGACCTATGCTGCCAACCTCCTTAGGCAGGAAATAAATTGCTCTTTCACTGTCCCATAATCTGATTGACATACCTGCATTGAATGGGCTCCTTTCTACCAAGACAACGAATCCCATTTCTCTTTTCATATTTCATAAATCCCACACAGTCGCATTTCAGTAACCTGTAAGTATTGTGAAATTATGAATATGGTAAAAGTAAGCCACGGCTGGCCACTTTTTAAAATGAAAGATGGAGTTTAAATGAATTCCCAAGATTGCGATATATTTTCATGCTGGCATAGAACTTTCACAGTCTCTTTCTACCTTTTTGATGGACATGCTGAAATATATATTCCAATGAAGCAATTTCATTTTTGATAATTTACAGCATACTTTTTTTGAAGAGCTGTGATGTGTATTTCAAATTATGCTACCAAAGAGAAAATGACACACAGTGTCTTTTTAATTACTTCTTGGCATAGAACAGGAATGATTCTTTTCTTTTTTAGTGGCCCATGTTTTTTTAAAAAACAAGGGAGTAAGGGTTTAGGATTAGAAACCTCCTCAAAAAAAAGTGTCTAGTTCTGTGTCTTAACTCCCTGTAAGGGCTCATTCAGAAAAGCACTAGTAAAGTGCTAGGCAAAAGGCAGGAACACATTGCTGGAAGAGGGAATTAGGCAGGACCAAGGAATGATCAACTTGTCATTCGGTGGAAAGGGATCAACAACATTAGTAACAAAAACAATTTCTGCATTAGCAAGTAGTGTGGCCCAAAAGAAATGGATCTGTCCTCCTGTTCCCTGTGGAGGGGAAACACACTGTGCTGACAACGCAGTGGCCACAGTGTACCTGTTTCAGGATTTTTGTTTCTCATACTAACTCTAACTTAGTCCCCTGGATTGAACATTCATTAGTAACTGGACTGAATTAGGTGCATTCTGGCTTTGGCCAAATTGAAACCAGTTTCCACATTCTAAGGCTGTTCAGTGATATAACAAAACATGGGAATGGGCGTTTTCACTTTGCAAATTCACTCCTTATCTGAGTTAAAATGTTATTGTTGGCTCTCAGAGTTCATGTGCACACAGGCAGATAGGAGATCATCAATGTCGGGGCAGGATTCTATTCCCAGACCTGCACTAAATACTTGCTCATTATATTCTGCCACCCTGGCATGAAAGCAGCTCTCAGCAAGAAAAACAGCAGCCTCATTCTTCATTGCTGCCTTCAGAGGATATAAGCAACCCTTTCCAGAGCTGAAAAAAACATTTGAGCAGGACAAGCTCACACTAAATGTACACTTTAGGCATCGGTTTATTTGGAACCTGGACATGGTGAGTAACTGTCTGGTCTAGACAGCTCTTCATGCTGGTTGTTCATGCACCATTTGGTGGATAGCATGTGAATTGACACACGAAGCTCTTCGAAGTCAGAGCAAAATATATATATTTTTTTCAATAAGCTACTGATTAGATGCGGCTGAGACAGAAGGGTATGAGTCACCACTCAAATGACAAGTGCAAATATAGTGCCTAGGAGAAGGGAGAAGGCTTTTCAAAGCAAGCACATTGTTTGGAGATGAAGAAATTGAAACCAGATCTCCACCACAGGGTTTGGCTGGCATACCTACATTGTCTAGAGGTGTAAGAAAATCGCCCACAGAGATGACATTCCTCTGTTGGCAAAATCCATGGTGAAGATGCAGAAAAGTTTAAAAAAGAGTGGTAGTCATAGAGCTATTGCTGTACAGGGAAAGGATATAGTTATGATCACAGAAAGAAAAATGCCTCAGGGTATGATGCTGTTAATACATTTTCAGATCTCAATTAATCCGCTCCAAGAGTGGGCATCCCTGTGTCTAATAACAAGATCCTGAATGGATTTAGGCAGGAGATAGCTCCCAGATACTCAGCGCAGGCATTTGAAGAGGTGCTAGGGAGCTCTGTAGCTCTGCTGAGGTAGGACCCTTGGAGCCAGGGCTCAGGCATTAGTGGAGAGGGAGTCGTCTGGACTGGGGTTTTGGACTGTTCCATCTGAACATTGTTTTAGAAGCCCATTATCTTTACTATTATTCTAAGGATATAGGAGAAAAAATGATCTAGATTAAATTATCAAAACATATATTTGCAGCAAATTGATCCAGGGTAAACATTACTAGATCATGCCAAATTGGCACGGCATTTCAAGTGAGATCTTTTAGGGCACATGTCTGAATTCCTGAGCGTCAATGAGCATTTGGATTAATGAATAAGTTGGCGGAACAGCAGCTATTACAAACCGTGTAGACATCAATGCACAAGGCAGACTGTAAACACCACTGAGGACAGGATAAGAATTCAAGATAATTACCTGACATTGGGGGAGAAAAAAAGGTTTTGAAACCAACAACAAAAAATCAGTGAGACAGCAAAAAAACAATTCAGAAAAGAAAATGACAAATGCACAAATACAAAACCAGACAGACCAGATAAGCTGCACCTTGGAGGATAGGCATCAGAATCATTTGTGGACCACATACTGTATGATAGAACTACAACGCGATGTTGTTACAAAGCGAATGCTGGCCCATATGAACAGGAGGGTCATTTGCAGAGCTTATGAAGCAATTAATCTTTTTGTTTCCACATAGCTTGAGGCTCTAAACTTGGACACAGAACACTCTCACATCATGCAGTCATACTTAGGAAGGACAGCAGGAATGGTAAGAGACTTTAGAAGATGTGATTTATCCACCAACTCAGGGGTAAATCAGTTTATTTTTGGAATAAAACAAAAAGTGATTGGAGATAAAAATGTGATAAAAATTCCAGTATAGAAAACACAATTGAGAGGGTGGAGAGACATGTTTTTTTATTTCCAGAGTGGGAAGAAATAATTAAATTACTGTAGGACAAGATATAGATTAGGAAATAAGTAAGGCATTCCTAACTACAAAGATGAGCCAGCTTTAATAAGCTACGAAACTCTGGAATCTTGTTACTGGGAGTTTTAAAGATTGTCTCAGTAAATATTTGTCAGGAGGAGTGTTAGGATTCTTGGTCCTCCTTCAGAAAATAGACTGGGACTATGTGGCCTGTGTAAAGAACTTGCAGTTTTGCTACCTGATGGAAGAGTATAAAGAAAATGGCACCTGCCTCTTCTCAGAGATGAGCAGCAAAAGGAAAGGGGCAACAACACTTGTTGTGACAAGGGAAGTTAAATGCTGGAATAAACTGTGCAGATTGGCTATGAAACTTTCTAATTGCAAATACTCAGAGCTCTACTGGAAAAGGTCCTTAAAACCTGATAAAGCTGCTAGTTTGAGCAAGAGGTTGGATGAAGTGGCCTCTAGAGGGCATGTCCAACCTGAAATATTCTATAATCCTGAAATTCCATCATTATGCTTATATATGGAGAAGAAATATCACCCCGAGTATAAAACACTGCTTTTATTTCAGAGAAAGAAGACTGTCAGTATTCTCTATTGGCACTAATGATACATTATTTGCAAATTTGAAATTATAGCCCATTATTTGAAATTATAGCCCATAACTATGATCTTCATGAATGAAAAAGTTCTATATTAAAATATCTTTCAGCTCCACACCCACCTCCACCCATTCTCTTATGTATCCATTAGAATCTCTTAATATTTTAAGTCAGAGAACATGTAAAAGAGTAATGTTGAAAGTTTTCTTCAGAAAGTGCTTTTACTGACTTGGCTTACACCCCTGTCCTTAAATAACTGTCTTTAAGATGGCAGTTGGTCCAATGCCACCTGTAGCAAACCATTAGATTAATTTCAATTCTAACTACATACATAGAATCACAGGTGTTGGGCACACAGACAGATATCATGGCAAAATTACTGCTAACTCT
Source organism: Tinamus guttatus (assembly GCF_059628265.1). NCBI lineage: Eukaryota > Metazoa > Chordata > Aves > Tinamiformes > Tinamidae > Tinamus > Tinamus guttatus. The sequence continues at coordinate 79,426 of NW_028289076.1, forward strand.
ACTAGTAGGCTTTCTGCAAAGCTCTTACTGGCAGATGAAAATGGCATCAGTTCTTTAGAAATGTCCATTTTCCCTTCATTGGATTTGTAGACAGTCTTGTAGACAGATCTGTAGACAGCTCTTGTATAAATGATGCTTTCCAGCAGTAGAAAAGTTAGAAAAAGTGTTTTGCAAATGCCTTCAGGGACAGAAAAAGGCATACAAACACAGTACCAATGCTGAAGAAGATACTTCAAAATAGATTTTGAGAACTTTTAGGAAACTGTAGACCAAAGATGCCTACATCTGCAGAGATAGCAACTTTTTAAAACTAGTTTGGAAAAATCTAGTGTGATCATAGCCCCCAAAAACGCAAAAGCATACAGAATTGAGATGCACTGATGCCTCTCACAAAAGTCAAGCTATGTGACTGGTCCAATCACTTCTGAATTCATCCAAAACCAGCTGCCAAAGGAACAAAAGAGACGAAGTCATCCCTGTCAGGCTTGCTTGGGCAGGAATCATCCAAACTGCTGAAGCTGCCATGTTGCAGTCACATTTTGCTGAGTACTCAGGACAAAATCCAGACTTCCAGGTTAATTGCTTAAATTAATTCCCTGAGTGTCCCAAATCTATTCTCTTTGCATCAGATCAAGGATCTAGACCACTTGATTTAAGCGCACAAGCACTAAACACATTTCGTGGAGAGAGACAGTACCAATGACTAAGGATTTCAAACAAGGTCTCTATCATCAGGGCATCTAGACTGCACAGGAAAAATAAAAATTAAAATTAATGAAGGGTTTAGAATCCACATAATCTATTCCAAATTAAGAGTATAAAATTAGGTGACATTAAAGAGTAAAAGGGGCAATAATATTCCTAGTTTTCATGGGACCTATCCTGCACTCACCATTCCAGGCTGACTGTAGGTCTCTCTTGTTTTAGGAAACCAGTAGGCTAACTGATATTGAAGTTTGGTTCATTGGGACTTGGAAATGTAGAGTCCCTCTTTTTATGCAGAAAATGGGTGCTGTTTTAATCAGTTCCACACAGGCAGATTTACTCACACATCCCTTAATGAGGATAAAGTTTATACTTAGGCTAGGACTAGTTAATTCTGGATTAGCTCTGTTTGCCATGATGCAGGCTGGAGAACATTCATTCATTCATTCACTGAATTTTTACTCACTATAAAATCTCCCCCAGACACAAATGTGGAAACATGGACAACAAAACCATCAGAAAAGTAAAAATTAATTTAGTTCTCAGTTTATGGGATGAGAACTTAATACAAACTTATCTCAACAGGCTCCATAACTGCTCTCTGAGCAGAAATGTCAAATGGAGACTTTGCTACTCTTACTGAACCAAAGCTACTCTGATAGGATACAGTAGCTTCAGGAAATAAGGACTAATGGTATCATCACTATAGATACGATTAAAAAAAAAAAAAAAAGATGGCTCTGCAATGCAATCAGCTGAGTACAACCCTGTCCATGCTACCTACATTAATGTTCTGTCTGAGTAAGTAGCACTCTGCATCCTCAAGATGCAAAGGTCCTATGTGCTTTATTTCACTCAGAGGGCAGCTGTGTTAGGAGGCTACACTGTGGTCTTTTTAAATGAAGATAGGAAGCAGAAAGAAAAATAGGAAGCAGAAGAATTATTTTCCTCGGGATTTAAGAGTGTCTTTTGAGAATGGAGGTTGAGTCTTTTACCTCTGTCTTCATAAGCAACAAATTTAATGCCATAAAAAGTTGGCATTTATAACCTGACTGATTTATTCCAAGCTATGCTGCATCTGTAATGACACTCTGTACGCTGATGCACTTTGTAAGTTAAGAACAAGCAGTCCAAAAATGCTTTACCACCTTTAGGTCTAGAGGTGTTTGTGAAGTTCACCTTAGACCCTGTCTACTTTAATTGCTCAAGATTGACTGCTAGAATCTCAGCATGAGTATGACTAGAAATAAACTATATTACAAAGCATTTTCAGCTCATGATCGGCGCCATGGTAACACAGTGGCAATAAGGGTTAAAAAAGGAAATGACCTTAAAGGGTAAGAAAATGTGCATCTTGAAGCCAAGCAAGTGGGATATTGAGGAAGTTTTGATTCTCTGGAAAAAATATTCCTTTTTTTTTCTGCCTCGTTTTTTTTTTTTTTTTTTCAGATTCTATTTTAAGGTAATTAACTTCATATGCCTGAATAAAATTAACACACTTGCAGCTTTGATTTTCAGTAGCATGATCACCAATGTTTTCAAACTTAGCTGTCTGTCATTTGAAGTGCTCATACTGTGGAGTATATATTTCTTTGTGGGCCGACACAAAGAGAAAAAAAATCCCATTTGGATGAGCTTTTTAGCTGTTTTCAGCCTGTGATTTGTTGCTATGTTTTTATTTTGGTGATTAGTGCAGGCTTGGTCCCTGTTGCATTAAGGTGTGAGAATCTGTTGTAAGACACATAATTTTAGTGGCCTGTTCAGTATCCCTCGGGCCTAATCTTGAGCTCCTTTACCCTATTAGGTTAGCATCAGTTCCACTGCTGGTAAATGCTTTAGCCTGGAACCACGCTTGGTTTGAAATATGGGATTAGTATTTTAAATTCTTTCAAAGCTTTAGGATTACCACTTTTCCTTAACTCAAACTGGTAATGCATCTTTGCATCTGAGCAACACTAAAAGTACAAGGAAATCAAATGCACTAACAGCTGCTCTTCAGAGAACTGATGCATTAAATGTAAACAAACAAGATGATCTGTTAGGTTTCTGCACCAGCAGACACTAAAGTGACTGTTGTAAAGTCTTCCAGACTGATAAAAGGAATTCTCTAAAACAAAAACACAGCCTGTTTTTAAGAGCTGTTAACTGTAACAGATTAACAATTGCCAACAATGTCTGACCAAAGTTTGCAAAAAATACCCTTCTAGCATTGAAATTATAGATGAGAACAGAGTGAATGGATGCAGAATTAATATTTGCTTAATATTCCTTGAAAAAATCTTTCTTAAATTCCTTGAAATAGGCAGCTTCCCATAACAACAAAACAAGCAAAGCCATCTGCTGGGATCTGTTGAACATCTGCTCATTCCTTGAGCTACTGGAGAAGGAAGGCTAAGTGTGAGAGTAGTTTCCCAGAAGTAGAGAATACGAGGTGGCAGCTCTAAGGAATGTGCAGTCCTAGTGATTGGGTATCCCCTTGGTTGGGCATTTCAGTTACCCCAGAGATGTTTGCCCAGGCTAGTGCAAAGATGCCCAGGGAACTGATTCTAGCTTTCCCAGTCAGCCCTTAGACAGTCCATCTGAACATCTAACCCGCATAATTTTTGCCCTTTTAATTTTATCCACCATGAATAGAGAGATCAAATTATTCTCTTCTTTTTTGAAACACAATTATCATGATACCCCTCAGTGTTTTCTTCTAAAGAAAAATAACCCCAAATCTTCCATTCTTTCCATATAGAACATTCCCGTAGCTCTGCTCTGGGCTATTTAAATGGGTGTCCAGCTTTCCAAGAGGATAGTGCCATATCTGGATATAACATATATTTTTTCCAATTCTTTTAATAGTTCAATTTTACACTTTTTTTTTTCCCCCACAGAGACTGAAATAAAACTCACTATAGAACAGTCATTGGATCACTGCTCTCTTGGATCCTTTTCTCCTCCACTAAGCAAAGACAGGTCCCTGTAAATAATCTGTTTTCCACTAGGATGCAAACTTACTAATGGCTCCAAAAGGCTTCCTTCAGCTCTTCATGCATTTTAAGGTAAAATTTGTCCCATCTGCATGAGTTTGAAACATCTAATATACCTAATTTACTCTCTAATTTGTTCTTTACGTATTTCCATATCTGAGATCTTCCCCTTAGTTATTGGCCATAGTTGTGTTAGCTCAAAGCTGACCTTTTCAGTGAAGATATTTTCAAAAACACATAAAACACTTCTGCCTTCTTTGTGTGCTTTGTCAGTTGCTTTTCCTGCCCATTAGGTAGCAAGAAAATATGTTCTTTGGTCTTCTATTTAATCCTAATATTGAAGGCACTGAGAATTTGCAATCATTACTGATTTTTCCTCATAACTCTACTTAATTTTTTCTTTACCATTCTGATTTTGTTCCTACTTGTAGGATCAAGTAGATTTTTGTTGTTGTTGTTGTTTATTCATTCATATTTATTGGTCTGGTTTGTTTTCCACTTTCTCTCTTCTTGGACTTGATGTCAACGAGGAGTTCATGATTTAATGAACTTGATAACGAAACTGCATTTCTATCCTGCACTGGGATAGTTTGTGCTTTGCCTTTGTTGGTGTTTTCTTGAAGAACCGTCAGGTATCTTTAACTCCCTTGAAAATCCAATGACATTTCCAGAAATGCTATGTAATCCCTACACAATATGCTCTCCTCAATAAAGAAGGAAATGTTTCCTCCATAAAAGCCACACAAGGTAGTACACGGAGATCAATCTACCCAATTCCAATACAGGTGAGGCAAATAACTAGTTTAATGTGTCCCCCTTAAACTTTTCCAAAACCATTTTTACTTCAGAGGCTTATAGTACACCCTTATCACACTCTCACCAGATGGATTTTTAAATGGAGAAATAATTCACTGTCTTTTCAAGGCAAACAAATAAAACCAAGGATTAAGAATCAGTTCTATTTCAAAGACAGGCTGAAACTGCAGATTCCATGAAGATACTGCTCCTTAGTCTTGGGAGACTGCTCTCTTGGTTTTCATTTGTTTATTTTTCTTTACTTTTTTACTGAATTTTATCTACCAAATATAATCTATCTAACAGTTTAATAATGAATTTCTGCATAGCTTTATGAAGCTTAGTTGCTCTAATCTGTATTTGATTGCTCTAAGTGCTCTCTTGTACGGCAGACAGCTCCTGCGCTGGCCAGTATAACGCTGTGACACCGGACAAACAGTCACATCTTAGCTATGAATCCCTTGTAACATCTAATTACAAAAAACAAGACTGAGAACACATTTTAATAAAACCTACCTACTTTCCTGCTCGATTTTGAATATTCAGTACATTAAGAGGCCCCTTTATATTCTCCACAGTACTACATCCCAGTCTTTCGGCAGCACTGATTAAAAGATGATCAGATTATAGCAGGCAGAACAGTCATTGATTCCAAGCTCCAAGCCCTTCAAGCTCTAGATGTTTTATGACTCTAGAGCCATTCAAGGTCTAAATGCTTTACGGCTCCTCTCATTCAGGAACATGAGCATTTCACAAACAGTCATCAATTTTTTTGTAGCACATCTCTAAGTTGCCATCAAATTATTAACTATCAGGAAATTCAAGGAAAAGGAGATTTAATCCAAGGCCAATAGACTGTAAACACGTTCTCTCTTGTGGGAGTGCCTAAGAGCTACAGGGCTCAAATGTAGCTTTAAGTCTTTGAAATTTCCCTACGGAAATATTTCCAATGGAATGCCTGAGTACTTGGAGACTCTTCCTGGAAGTTTCATTTGCTGTACAGAAGCACTAGGATCTTAATTCCATTGCCTAGGTTACATACCTAAAATCAGATAGCATGAATTCTCTTCATAGTTTTGGCTTTCAGGCTAGTTTACAGTCTACAGACTTTTTTTTTATTAGGAAAATGTTTTCCATTATGCTAGATTTTGATGATGCTTCAAAATAAAAGTGTTTTTGAAGGCACTTGGTCCTACCTACAAACTGTTTGAAGTTTCCTAAGAGCATTACAGGGAACATCACAGTGGTAAGACAAAAGAATGTTATTAAAATGTCATTTAGTAAAGAGGATAGAGTAGAGAAATAGGACAAGAATAAGAGTTAAGAGGTATGAACATTGTAGGACTTTGTAAGCAGTGAGAAGTTAATACTTGACAGAGCATAAGAAAGGCAGTGAGGGTAGAGAGCCAAAGGAAGAGTATACTGATACACTAACAGATGGAAAAGAGACTTAGGTTGAATCTAAATCTCTGTACTGTAAAAAATAGGTTAAAGAAGAGCCAGCCACCTAGCTTGTAAGCAGACACTGAACCCTGTTTGTGGAGCAAGTACTGATTATCTGAAACTCGCCCAGATGTTTTAGAGAAGGAGTGCAAACTGTTTATCAATTACATCAATACCTGGTTCTTAAGACTCTATGACAGCAGAGCTTCCTAGTCTGTCATTGTATTATTTAATTCTATCCTGGGATAGTTTATGTGAAAGATGTTCTGTATAAATAATCACATAACACAGCATACTTACCAAAGTTACTCTGAGTAGTGCAGGTCGGTTTTCAGAGGCTGTGCTCAAAACTCCCTGGAGACAGCACACCTCTCAGGCCCAACTATGGCTATGTTTTGAGGGAAACTTTCTGTCAGTAATGTTAGGGATTTTTTATTATTATTATTACTGTTGTCAGGAAGCCTGTGAAATGCTGTTGTAGTTTAGCTGTGCCCAAGGAACCGGATGATCTTTAACCTGAAAATAAAGGGTGAGTGTCTTGGGACAATCAAGAGCAGAAATTAGATTTGCAGATCAAGACTAAGACTCATCACTCCCTTAATAATTAAGTGGTCTATATCAGTGATATAAGCCATATCACACATACATGTGATTCTAGAAACACAACCCTAAAGCTTATGGGTGTGTAAGTGAGAAGTAAATACGATGTCTCTGGTTGTTTGTAGTTGATTTTACCTTTCCTGAAGTCATTGTCTTCTAATACATCCACATTCTTCTTTGGATTTGCTTTCTCCCACACTTTGCCTTTGATACGCAAGGCTCTGATTTGATTAAATCTCACAGGAATCAGACTCCAGCATTGCCTAGCTGAAGGCGCTTCATTCCCTAAAGGAAGAAAGAGAAAGCCATTTTAGAGAAGACGTGGGAGTCAAGATGTCTGGGTGCCATTTCTCTCCCTACATTGCTGCATTGCTACAAAGGCTTAAAACCAATAATGAGCAATTTCCCAGGCATGCTGGAGGTTAACTCTTTTCTTTGTCCATAGAATAATGGTCCTGTATTTGGTATCAGGTCAGTAGCCCCTATTCCTTTCTCCACTCTTCCCTCTCAAGAAGCCTTCCCCTTCATCTTGGGTAGGCAGCCCCAGCCACTACCCCATACTGCCACACATGACAGGGGAAAAGCACTGGTCTCTAATGGAAATACAGAAACCTAACTTCTACTCCCAAGGCTGCAAATGGCTTCTCAAGTGGCCTGTAGAACATCAGCTGACACCATAGCTCCCAATTTCCTCAGAATCAAAGGGGAGGGAAGTGCTTGCAAAGTGCTTGGACGACGATCAATGAAAAATATTGCCTAACAACTAGGTATTTATATCAGTAGGATTTCAGACTGACAGAAAAAAGATCCCCGAGTTCAGAGGGTGTCCAAAAGAGTGTCCAAACACTCTTTTACATCTTCAAGTATGCAGAGAGATTCTGACAGTTTCAAACTAGACAAGCAGAAAGAGAAGGGACAGGAGAGGATGCTTGGTTGCTTTCCAAACAGCAAGGCAAACTTTCTCTATTAGGAGGTGAAAGATCCAGCTGAGTTTTGTATCCAAGCTTTTCCAAGCCGAATATATCAAAACTTGTTAATTCTTCTACTGAACAACGTGTTTGCAGAGCTCTTGGGACGGGGTTAAGCAACAACAGCATGTTCTGTTCTTTTGGGGACCAGAAAAGTCAATTTCATGCCTAAAGTGTGACTCCAATAACCCACTGCTATTACCTGCTACCTTGGTCCTCCCTCAGCCTTGAGCATTTCCAGACTAAGCAACAAGCTTTGCTCTCACATCCTCCTCATCACTCCTATGTTCTGCTGGCACCTCTTTTTTGTGGCATTTTGAAGCAGAAAATATTTTGAACTCAACCTGCAAGAGGAAAAATACAGTTGCTGCCCTGCTAAGGCAAGGTTTTTGATTTTGCAGGCTAGACTGAGAAAATAGTTTGTGCTCTAAAACAGAATGAAAGTCATAAATAAATCCATGCACAGAATGTAAAAGTTTGCCTCGTGTTCAAACTAACAATCAGAAAATAATACTGAATGTAAAAGGAGAAAGTGGCATAGTAAAAATTAAGAGAGAAACAGTTGGAATTTTTCTTTTTACATTAAAATGACAAGATGAATTTGGCCTATTAAATGTAAAAAAAAAAGTGTATGTATAAAATATATTCTACATATGTACCTGAAAGCGTACACAGATGTACATTTCATCATATATATGATGAAAATGAAAGCACCACTTTGCCTTGCGAAAATTTATCCAATGTTTTGTACAAAATGACTAAGATAACACTGTGTCTATGAGCAGTGCCATTTCTAAAATGTAGGGTCACTTTGTCTTTTGGAATAAACGAAAATTATTTGATACATGTTGAAGATCTGCACATTCAGCCAGCTCTGGAGCAGGTTTTGCAGCTGAGCTCGTTGAAGGCATGTAACTTTTCAAAGATAACTAAATAGGCCACAGAAAAAGCCTGTTCCAATAGGTAGACAGTTGGAAGCTCCTGTTTGCCAGGTTTGGTATTGAAGATTATGGAGAAGAAGGGAGCTTCGAATAAGCCACCGCATCCTCTGGAGAACAGAACTGCCTCCTGCAAAGCATCCTTCAGAGAAGGTCTAAAAGGAGCCAGATCAATCCTGCACCTCCCTGCTCGAACCTCAGCAATTCACCCTGCGGTTGCCTCAAGCCCAACTCATCAGGAAAACATCATTTCTAGCTGCTGAAGCTCCTCCTCTTCAAAACATTTTTATCTCAGCCCACACCTGAAATAAATTTAACATTTAAACAAACAACTTAGGGAATAGCTATTTTATTTTATCCTGGACAGAAAATCTATCACCTCCTAAAGCAGAACATCCCACTTTTCAGGTGCCACTAACACACAGTTCCCCATCCTTTCTTCAAACACTGCTCTGGGCCTCATATGAGGCCTATGGGGTATCACTGCTGTCCTTGCATGCACTTAGAAAGTTGCTATGATGTCCTAGGTTTGTCTACAGAAAGTTCACACAAAAACATATGCTGAAAGCACATTATTAACTTGTCAGCTACTTAAAGTGGAAGAAATACCAGGATTAAAATATGTTCCCTTGTGCCTGTGCATTAAATTAGAGATTGTAATGATATGAACACATTCTCTTCTCTCTCTCTTCCCCTCCTGCTCCCTCTCTCTCTCTTCCTTTCCTTCTTGTTCCCAGAGGCTTTTCTGTCACATTTAGTAAACAGCATGGATGGTACTTACTTAACAAGCAGCTATTACTTATTTTGCTGGCCCCCTGAGTCATTTATTTATGTCACTCTTTTAAAGCCCTGCTCTGAAGGAAGGATTATCAGTTTCAGTATTGAGTTTTGGGGGCAGTGTTCATAGAAGAGAGATGGGAATTCTTCAAAATTTTGTCAGGAAAAAAAATAATATTTTGGACTTTCTGCAGGAATTATTCAATTTCCCTAACATTTTGAGAAGGAAAAAGACACTGAATTCAGTACAAAATTTGGAGGTGAAGAAAGTGAAAAATTCAGGCAAGACCAGTTAATATTCCAATATTTTCCTTACACCATGTGGAAAACGGATCAAGTCACATGTGGTGCCGACTCTGAATCTTCCCCTTGGATGGATAAGGTGACCATTCAACTTTTTTTCTCAGATGGATTTTCTTCTTTCACCTATTTCTTCCCATCCCTATGAAATCTTTGAAAACTCTTGATCCTGTTCAGAACAGAAGAGATTTTTGAAAATGTCAAGAACCATATAATGAGAAATCATCCCAATATCAGATCAACTCAGCCAGGAATAGAGAGATTTTCACAAAAACCTTAAGAGATGAGAGTCCAGTTATCCCTATCTTATAGGGATATTTTATTTACCATAGTCAAGATGATTAAAATGGCTGCAATATTTTAACTGAGATTTAAAAGAGAAGTTAATCAACCTGAGCAGTCACCCAGCACAGGAAAATTCAACTCAGGGGAAGTTTGACTAAATTATAAGCATCTGAAAACAGAGACTTACAAAGAGAAATATCCTGCAGTGTCAACAGCAAGCAGGACTACAAGCTTTTCCAGTAATTTAGGAGATTGTTATGGGTAGGCAAAGTTCTGGAACCAAAAAAAGAGATCAACATTGCAACACAGACATTAGTTCTTCGTGCGATATTATACATATCACTGGGGAAAAGGCCACATCATCACCCATCACGAAGTCTGTTACTCTGCTATTAACAACAGGCAGCGAGTCAGAGGCAGCCTGTGAGCCAAAAGTGCTTCATTCAGCCAGGGCTCTGCTTACTGTGAAGCAAAACAGTGAAGCAAATGGCAATCTGCTGAAAAGCTCTGCTTTTCATTGGGACTCCCTGAGGGGCAGGTGAACAGTGCCAGGACTGTATTTTACCATAACATCTCTCAGCCAACAAGCAACACTGTAAAATATTCCAGGAAAAAAAAAAAAAAAGATAATGCCTCAGTATCTGCAAAATGTTGGGGTTTGTTTGTTTGTCTGCTTTTTTCTTTGCCAAGTTCCTCCCAGAGAGATCTTCTGTGAACCAACGAAGTCTTCAAAAATGGTACAGAAGACTGAAAGTTAAGTTTCCTAATTTTCTCTTCTTGCATTTGTATTCTGCCTCTTCTTACAAAGAAACACTTCTTCCAGGATGGCTCAGGTTAGATCCTCAACCCTTGCTCAGCCGGATATCTGATAATATTATTCATATGCACAGAGCTATTTCTTTCTCTGGCAAGACTCTGTGGCAGACACTGACTGGTTCTCACCCATGGCAACCTACTGCTTGCTTCAGACTTCAAACATGCATAAATGAGCACATAAAACAGGAGAAGACCATATTCTATTTATATTAGTTCAGTCTCAAACAATTCAACAGCTACCAGTTATGGAAACACTTGAGGCCATTCCATCTATTCCAATGCAATGCTTCACCTATTGCAGTGTTATACAGGACGTGGACATATTCACAATTAATTTAATTCCCATTCCCTCCCTGTCCCATATATTTGCAGACTGGACTGGATCTTCCAAGTTCCCCAACATGCAGTAAAGAACAAAGAGCCTCCTAAAAATGAGACACTGCAGTATCTCACCTATGGATATCTAACCTCAAAAGAGGGAAGCCGACCTTTGATAGATTGCCACTGGTAGAGTGGGAAGAGGCTAGCTCAGAAGTTAGCTGAAACATCCAGTACTCTGAATCTGAAGTAAACTAATTCAAAATGGCTCTGTAAAGTTGGGATGATTTAAGATACAGATATAGACAAGCCTAGGTCTAGGGAGTATATAAAAATTATAGTCAAAATATATAAATTATATATTTTATTATTATTAAATTATATATAAATACATATAAAAATATATTTTTAAAATATGTAATGCATGCACAGGTATAAACGTCCACTATATAATAATAACAAAGAGAGCCTTCCAAAGTCTTCTTTTATATAATAGCTTGCCGGTTGTAGCAAATTTCCTGGAAAAGGGTATGTCAGACTCATGTCCCTCCTCAGCCTAAGGGAATTTTATGCTACAGTTTCATCATTCTGTGCAAGCACCTGGAATTCATTTTTTTCAGCAGTAAGTATGAAGAAGGGTCATCTTTCAATCTCCCAGTAAAGCTGGGTCAGGAAAGCGCAGAGAATTCAGAATTTATTTGTTACCTGAGAAAGCAAGACTGTGGTACAAAGATTAGGCACTGTCTGGGGAAAGTCATTTTATCTAGTGTTCTCTTATTTAATTATATGACTTTACTGTATTTCAAATTTTTTCTTGTGTTAATTCCTTCCTTATCAGACCTTTTTTTTTTTTTTTAATTCTATCCTGTAAAATTATGTTCTTCCAAGATATTTTCTCCTTAAGCAGTGAAACTGCTATAAAAACATCAACATACAGATATTGATAAAGTGGGAAGTATCTCCGTTGCACTGTATAGTTTCTCCTATACCATCTGCACCTTGCACAGTGTGAACTGACTCATTTTATTCTTTAATGTAAGTATTACTAGTTCCATTTATCATACTAATATGACTCGAATTGTGCTAGAAAATGCATTAAAAGACAAATCATTGTAGAACAAGAAAATGAAATTATTATGCTCAACATTTCATTTGGCAGCTTTTGTGTTGTAAAAGCATCTTTAAGAAGACTTCAGAGGTTAATAACATTTCATGTCATTTAACAACATGTAGCTTGGAAAGCTTGGAGCTTTTCAAGGTATTTAGCACTAGAAAGCTCTCAAAGATCAAGAATGAAGTGGTGTTCATCACTATGCTATTAAAAATGCCAGGAATGCAGCTTTTTGATCACCTTTTCTCTGTTGTGCTCTAGTAGTCTTTACAAAGTTACTGGAAAGCAATAAAACCAACACCTTGATAAAGGCTGTATCCTCTTCCCTATTAGTTTAGCCTATAACTAAAATTTTGCTTAAAAGATGATGCAAGAATCACACAGAACCACAGACTGGTTGAGGTTGGAAGGGACCTCTAGAGATCGTCTAGTCCAACCCCCTGCTCCAGCAGGGACACTCAGAGCACGTGGCACAGGGTGGCATCCAGGTGGGGTTTGAGGATCTCCAGAGAAGGAGATTCCACAACCTCTCTGGGCAGCCTGTTCCAGGGCTCTGTCACCCTCACAGTAAAGAAGATCTTTTTTCATATTGAGACTAAACTTCCTCTTTTTTTCAATTTATACCCATTACCTCTTGTTCTGTCACTGGCCACCATCAAGAAGAGTTTGGCCCCATCTTCTTTGCAGGATCACATTCCTCGACCTGCTGGCAACACTCCTGATTCAGGCCAGGATCCATTTGCCTTCTTGGCCACAAGGGCACATATTGTTGACTCATGGTTAACTTCTTGCCAACCAGAACTCCCAAATCCCAAGTGTCAGTCACTCCACCCACTTTGGTATCATCCACAAACTTGCTCAGGGTGCACTCTGTCCCCTCGTTGAAGTCACTGATGAACAAGCTCAACACTACTGGCCATAGCCCTCCAACTAGACTCGGCCCCATTTATCACCACCCTCTGAGCCCTGCCATCGAGCCAGTTCTCAATGCACCTCACTGTCCACTCATTTAAACCACGCTTCCCGAGTTACCCTATGAGGATGTTATGGGAGATGGTGTCGAAAGCCTTGCTGAAGTCAAGGTAGACAACTTCCATGGCTCTCCTGTCATGAATCTGGCCAGTCATCCCATCACAGAAGGCTATCAGGTTGGTCAAACATGACTTCCCCTTGCTGAATCCATGCTGACTTCAAATTATGCTACATCATTAGCACAAAGATGTCAGCAGGCCCAGGGAAGTGATCCTCCCCATCTAACTGAGTCCTGGTGAGGCCAGATCTGAAGTATTGGGCTTCCTAGTGTAAGACAGAGATATGAAGCTAATGGAGAAAGTCCATCGAGGTCTACTAAGACAGTTAAGACACTAAATTGAGGAAAATCTGAGAGAGTTGAGACTGAGCAGCCTGGATAAGACTGACAGAGGGTCTCATCAGTATGTCTAAGAATCTGAAAGGAGGGTGAAAAGAGGATGTGGCCAGAGTTTTTTTCAGGGGTATCCAGGGACAGGACAAGAGGCAATGGGCATAAACTGAAACACAGGAAGCTCTATCTGAATGTGAGAAAAACTTCTTGCCTGTGAGGGGACAGAGCACTGGAGCAAGTTGTTCAGAGAGGTTGTGGGGATCTCCTCTACGTGAAGATACCGAAAAGCCTCCTGGACAGGGTCCTGCGCAATGTGCTCTGGGTGACCCCAGTTGTGCAGCAGGGTTGGACTAGATGATCTTCAGAGGTCCCATCCAACTTCAACCATTCTGTGATTCTCTGAATGTTGCTTTTTAAGGGGAGTCCATATAAGAGAATGCACCTATTTCTGCAAATAGGTGCATTCATTATTTATTCAAAATAAAGTGCACATCAAAATAAAAAGAAATTATATAATCAAAGGGGCATTTTAATGGATATGAGCCTACAGCAACCCTCTCATGTAGAAATGTTATAATTTCATCAGGAACTCTCACACACAAAAGGTCAGACATATTTTCTGATTTATTCATGTATTTCATATTACCTAATTTGGGATTATTCTTTTCAGTTGTTAGTAGAAGTCAAGTTGTAGCGGCAGACAGATTTAAAAAATAGCTGGGCAGTATGTAATTTATGCATTGAATGGACTAAATTGATACTCAGTACCATCCTCCTTTCTCACTTTCGGTTCTTAGCAATGTTGATAGTAGTTTTTTATTTTATTTTTTTAAACAGTTGCAATTGTAATAAGATAACTCTGAACTCAGTGTTTGAAGGATCTAAGTAAATTTCAGTTAGTAGCAATTAGGGTAGCTCCCAGGAGTCATAAAATTGTGCTGTACAAGTCACTGTGAAGCCATTGGAATGAAGAATGGGATAAAATTTTCAAAATCCATTATAAGAGATCTGGTTAAGCTCCAGTTAATCAGTATCTCTGCTGATACAGATATCACAGAAACAAAAGTAGCCAGGCGCACTTTCAAGACACTCCATGAGTAAGATGATCAGAACTGGTGTTCTATGAAACTGAAAGACAAGGAATGTAAGATAATGCAGAAAAGATGACAAGAAAGAAAATCAACTTTCCTGACAATTGCATAGAATTTTGAGTTTAATGCATTAAAATCAATAATTCTGAACACTCTTCAAAGTCTAATATTTAGGTGGCAAGCATTTCTCAATGGAAGAAATTTTACAGAAATAGCCAGTATTCAAGTAAAAGCCAGCACAGTGTCTGGCTACCTGTATTTTCAATTTTCACAGGGTTATGAAATCTTGAAAAGCCAGTCATGGAAATGAAGAATTCATAATTTAATTATGAACTCCTTATAAAAAGAAATATTAATGAAAATAGGTCATGACATAAATAGTGTAAAAAACATATTAATTTAATGAGCATTATAGGCATATTATAAAGGGCTGGAGCAAGTATATTGCCAAGTTGGTTTCCTCTATTTTGCATAATATAACATAACAAACACTTGTATAATACTATTTTGTATAGTCACAATCAGGTAAAAGAATAGATGCTAACTTATTTAATAACTATGTGCAATCTTACTGTAAAATTAAATCTAAAAGTCCTATAAAATTACATTTCCTTCAGACAAGAACTAGAATATATGAAAACAACAGTTCTTGAACATTTTGAGCTCATGGAGGTGATTCTTAGGGCATAGAACCATTCAAGTTGGAAGGCACCACACAAGACCTGTAATTCAACCTCTTACTCCAAGCAGCATCAGCTGAGAGAACAAATATGCTAAGGAAGCTCAGGAAATAAGAAAACAAATATTGCAGCCCTTCTATTTCACCTGAGCCTTTCCGGAGGTTGGAGCCGTTTACCTGAAGTCCCACTGACTTGCATGGGACTGACTCCACAGAGTCTCTAGCATAAAAACTTGTGAAAAAAACATTTAGCATGAATTTATTTAACTTAAATCTATTCTGCTAACCCCATTTCCCAATCTTTTACTGCATACATCCAAGCCACATTCCATATAAAAAAGCCTCAGAATGGAAGGAAAAATCATTGTTGTGAGAGGTCTTGGATAATCTATGATACTACCACATTTTACTTGACTTATTTCTCATCTCTTCCTGAGGTGTAAGTAAAACATGGCATGTATTCTTAAATGCATGCCGTTATACAGCAGTTTTTAATTTATTAAAACAACTTGCTTTGCTTTGAATACATCTTTTTTCTTTTTTTTTTCTTTCAATCACTGAGGGACTACCAGCAAACTATTGCCTTCCTTACAACCATGTCTGTGTTAGACTTTTCGAAAAAACACAGCTAATACATTGAAACTGGGCTAGATTTGAATTGGTGGCTTGCTGTCAACCTGCAGGAATCCACTGCGTGCCGGGTAATGTATACATCGTCTTCACATTTCAAAATCTCTAGCAAAGCATTAGATTCTTGTTAAATTATCTCTTATGGACCATAGTTGTAAAACTGTAACAACAAACTATGGCAGAAAAGATAAAGGGTGTTCTGATCAGCCTTGGGAATTCTTTGCCCAGTTCTTCAGATCACTTAAGGACACCATCTGTTTCTACAACAAGCAAGTTGGGAACCCTTTTTAGTACTAGGTTGTTGTTTAAGACTGTCTTCTATCATATTAACGGAAACAGGAAGACAAAAGCATTTGTATATGCTAATAGAATAACAGGCTGGATGATTTTCGACGAGGAAAAGATTTCCTATGGCTGGGCTGGTGAAATGCTGGAATTAATGCTTGCAGCAGCTCTGGAATCCACCAATATTTTTGATAAAATTTTACACAATGCCCCTGACAGGGGTTCACATGCAGCTGAACTTGCCTTGGTAAAGAAAGATGAGATAGATAGATCATCCTTTGGGCCTCATTCCAGCTCTGAATTTATAATGATCCAGAATCAATTTGAAGATTTTATTTTTTTCATTTCTCCTAAATAATTCTGGAAGTTAGAGTAACGTAGGCAGGAGTTCATCCCTAGCCTAGTCTTTACAGTCCATCTGTGAATATACAAAAGCAGAAAAGCTATGAAAATCATAGTCTGAGAAAGTACATTTCACAATTTTAATCCATTTCTAAATTTATGACCTCATGTTGATTCTTGGTAAAAGCAATAAAGAAAGTAAGTAAATAAAGGATGTAGATCACCCTTGAGACTTCCAGACCCCAAACTTATAGTATGCTTTATTAACAATGATGTCATTGTTTTAATTGTGTCCAAAAACCCACCAAACTCCAACATGTTACTTCAAAGACGAGCCAGCCGGACAGATGGGAATGATACTACTAAATTTTCATTATTGCCAGAGATTATGCAACTGACAGTCAATGGAAATAAATCCTCAAACAGGTAACACAGCTAGGAAACAGTATGTTCTGTAGGTCGCATAGGTATGAATATTGTTTCTTAAATAAATAAAGCTATTAGTTTATTTTCTCAGTCTGCTACTCACTATTAGAAATTATTCTGGCTGATTTTGCTTCAGAATATCTTTTTTTTTTCATTTAACTTTTTAGTCTGAAGGATTTTCCAAGATTAACCTTATGACATCTTAAAGGGACAACAATCAAAATATTTTTGAAACGGAGACATTTTTAATACTAACATTCTTTCTATTATTTACATTCTGTGTGCAAGAACAAAGGAGATGTGGCTGTCTTCTGTGGCCTGGACATTTCAGGTCTTATTCCTATTGAAAGAATTTAATATTCAAACTATTAAGGGATTCAGTTGGAATCAACTCATTTGCAGGTTGCCAATCCACACCAAATTTCATCAGTTGTTTTTCCATCTTTTAAATGAGTTTTCAGAAGCCAAGATGTCTTAATTTTCTTAATTAAACAAAATGTGCTACTGTCCATTTTCAAAAATGTTATCGAATAGATGTTAGTTGTAGGGAATTCTCTAGATGGGTATGTAATTTTTCCATTCCACAACCTACTTTCCTTCTTATAGAAAGTATGTCAGACTTTAAGTGCTCAAATTCCTTTTTTTTTTTTGTATCAGGTCCTGCCTCAGGCTGAGTTTTGTCGGAAAATTTTCAGTTAAAAGGAATGAACCACTGTTAGTTAGGGGAAATGTGCTGTGCCTTTGTTACAAAGTTTTTAAATTTCATGACTGCTTACTGAGAAGATCAAGCAGCTCTGTACACTGAAGCACTTATCTGACATTTAACAAGAGTCCTACTGCTGCCAGGGATGTGCCTTTTTTAACCCTGAGAAAATCAACCCAAATTTGACCGAATGTTGAGGTTCTGCAAAACCCCAGTTTCTGTGTGGTCGGTAGAGATTTGCCAGGCTCTGGCAGTGTCCAAAGACACCATCTGCCCTGAGGATGCCTCATCCCCTCACGGTTTCTACCAGCCAACCAGACGTGCCAGGTACCTTCCCCGCGGAGCGGCCGCATGTGGCGTGAGGCGGGCGGGAGCGACAGCACCGCTCCACGTGCTCCTCCTGCCCTGCCCGCTGAGGGCTGCGGGACGGGGCCCAATGTACCGCAGCCAAACATAACCTCAACAGACTCTCCTTTATCCTGCTGCACTCTCCTATCATGATAAAAGAATAAGGACCAGATTCAGCTCTGTGTTTGTTTTTCTCTCTCTGCTCTATATATTTTGTGCCAGTGAGGTGATCAATATATGACATACTGTTCAAATGCAGCGTTCTCGTACTTCAGGCAGTCCTAGCTAAGAGTCCCCAGGGATGGAAAGCTTATATGTGCTCACCATAGGTGACACTGTCAAGATAACTTGGTGGCAAGAAGGGTAGCGAAGGCAGGACTAGTCATGGAATGGATGGTGGACAGATTATGCTCTAATTGTTGATTCTGCAAAAGAAACAAACGCAATAAAGTTTGACCCATTTGTTTTCCCTGTCTTCATTTTTTTTTTTTTTTTTATGTCTCACAGTGCTCTGAACAGAGTTCCATTCAGGTGTTCAGCAAGATGATTCTTTAAGAATCAAGGCAAAAAAAAAAGCAAAATTCTCTTAATACCTTGCTGGCATTGTCCTTTCATCACCCCACGCAGCCCCGACGAGAGACTCTCTCACAGGTTTATGAGTTTTCTGACTCCAGGATGCCTGCAGAAAACCACAGAAGCTCCCACTTTGATATATGGGTTAATCTTGGGTATCAACCCACTCTTACTCACTTCCCATCTCTTCAAGGGGGCCTTGCCAACATCTTTAAATCTGCACAGCTCTGCTTTTAAAGAGGGGCATAAACTATTCTGGGGAGTGAGGAGCTAGAGCTATAAAACAAGCTCTTTGATAAAAGAAGCTCTTGGGACCAGGATTAATTCTACATAAACAAAATTTTTAAAGTGAGGGATAAGACTCAGATCCCCTATGTGTGTCTACATGTCTACATATATGCTAGTTGTTAGCTGATGTTAAAATCAGTGGAAATCTAGCCAGCACAGTCAGTACTAGACAGTGATTTGACCAACCATACAGTAGACATCAAGAGCTCAGTTCACTGGCTGGCAACTGCCTCAGTCACTCAAACACTCTATTATTAGCAGAAAAAATAGCTAGCTTCAGATAGAAACTTATGTTACTTTAGGATAGGAAAGGTAACCTCTGGAGATACTGCCTGTTGAGCCTGAAGGTGGTCTAAGAGCTCAGACTTGGGGATCTAACTCCTAGACATCAAGGACAGGTTTGGCTGCTTCACCAGCACTTTCTACAGCCATATTAGACACCGCCAGCTATGACATCTGGCCTCCAATTACCCCCTCAGGAGCACGCAGGCCCCTCATTAGTCCGCTGTGATATTTTCCAAAGCTCCACAGATGCATTGGCTGTGTCAGGGCATCCAAAGGCACTGCGTGGCTACGGTCACACTCCCTTCACCTTCAGCAACATGAGTCCCACTGCAGGTGTACAGCTTGGTTCTGAGTACATTTTTGCCTTTTTTTTCCTTACAAAAATAATTCACATTAACATTTTTTGCCTTGCAGTCTTTCTTGTTTAAAACTCTGAGATGTTATCAACATTATTTTATATAACAAAAACTAGTTCTGTGCAGCTCTGCTTACACAATCGCCCATTTCTCTTTTATCATATGAAAATACAAAACATACATACATAAATAATCTTAAACATAGAAACCTCTTGTTTTCCCATAACTATTTCTCAGTTCAATATTATTCTGATGACTGGAGGGTCCCAGCTTAACACAGTGAAAGCTCTGCAAGCTAGTTTTTTCTTAAAAGATTTTGATTTTTTTTATTTGCTTAATAAGATTCACAGACTCTCTTCATATGTATGAAAACCTAAAAAACTGGTGTTGATATGGATCTGAAATAAGATGACCTACTTTGCTGCTCTTCCATCATTTGAAAACCAAATCCTCACCTGAATTTTTCCTCCATCTTCATTGAGGTTCTTTTTTTTCCCCTTTGTTACAAACTCCCACTTGTAGCAAACTGAATCAGCTAATGATCTCTGCCTAGCTGAGATGAAGGCAGAGCATAGCAGTCTTCTTAGGAGTTAATACTTCCTAGGCTTTCTGTTAATTGTGCACAGCTTTAAAAATATTGAGTAGGAGAAAAATATGGTAAGGTCTGCATCCCAGGAAATTTGGTACAATGAACTACAATATGTTAAGCCATTTATTAAACAGCTGAAAACATAGTCTTAAAAACTATTTAAAAATCTATCCCTAACATGCTTGTTCCATGAAGACAGTAAACCCCTATGGGCAGAATTTGTTTGCAAAGCTAGAAAGTTTTCTGAATACTTAACCCTGCAGAACTCAGACTGCCCAGCACTGCACCATAAGCTGCTCGTGTTTTCAGTGAAGTCAGTGTGCAAGTGTTTCTTACAGTGGAAAAAATGAGTAAATAATAATAAGGGGTGACTTAATAAGGGACCATTTCGAAACTGCTGTCACAAAATATTATCAAAGTACAGAAGCACTGAGTTTGCAATGACACAGAATGGAAGAAATTCCATTCTCTGCTAAATAAACAGACATGAGAATTGCAGTGCAGAAAAGTTAGAGATTAGAAGATTTGTAGAATAATTAGTAACAGAAGTTTTGCTGCAAGATTCTAACGCTTAAGCAAAATTACATGATTTGCTCTATGTTTTAGTATGAGTATTCTGGAATTATTGATCTAAGTTACACAGCACTCCTCAGCAGATGCCAGAATTACCACAGAATTACTTCATTAAAGAGAAACTAAACTTCCATTAAACCTCAGAGCAGCATCAGATTTTAATGAATTCAGGTCCTAAACCATGTTGAATGTGCACCCAACCAGAAGAAGAGCATTTTCTGTGGGGTAAAATATTGGCATAGAGCAATATTTTCCACATTGCACAGATTTTGACAATCTTCCTAATTGAAAAAAAAATGCTAATTTCAGAATATATGATTTAAGAAAAAAAAAATGCACAGATTTCTCTTTCTAATTTTTGCTTTCCTCTGAGCATGACTGATGCCATCTGGGGCAGAAGGGGGCTGCCCATAGCAGCCAGGGGCTATGGCCATGCTGGGCCATGGCCACGGCACCATCCTGCCCCTGGGCCTCTCCGCCATGTGGCCACCACTATCAAGCCTTCACCAGCCCCTGTCTCCTTGGCATCCGATTGGCTGACAGCAGCCACTGCCAGGCTGCCTGGGTTCTCATTGGCTGATCCTTGCGGGCGTGGCCATGACTGGCCAATCGGAAAGCCCTGTGGCAGAGGCGGCTGTTGCCACGGCAGCACCATGGCCTCCTGCCTCGGGCTGCTGAGGCGCTTGTGGGCACTTGTGGGCCAGGACTGCAGTGGCGCCAGCCCTGGGGTTACCCGCTGCCTCTTTCCTGCCCCGTGTCCCTTTCCAGAGCTCCCTGCATGGAAACAGTGGGTGCACATATCCAAAAATACACACACCTTCATCCATGTGAGGAAGAACTTCTTTCCTGTGAGGGTGACAGAGCCCTGGAACAGGCTGCCCAGAGAGGTGGTGGAGTCTCCTTCTCTGGAGATCTTCCAAACCCTGCCTGGATGCCACCCTGTGCCACGTGCTCCAGGTGTCCCTGCTGGAGCAGGGGGGTTGGGCTAGATGATCTCTAGAGGGCCCTTCCAATCTCAACCATTCTGTGATTCTGTGATTTCCACTTATAACTGCTAACATCGGATACCTTCTCAAAAATATTTTCCCCATATTTGAAAGGATGAACGGTACTTCTGCAAGAGCACCACAGGTGCAAGGGACAGCTTGTGTGCGTTTAGACAGAAGGAGGAAGATTAGGTAATGTGAAGGCCAAAGACTAAGGACATGTCGATAGGAAAGAAAAATATTTATTTTGTTTGAGAATGGGAGGATTTATATGCCAAAATGTTGACTCCTTCAGTCATTCCACTGTCATCCATATCTATCTAAATTTTGGCATTTTCTTCAAGCTTAAAATGAATATAAAATTGCTAGTGTATTTTTTTGTCGTTTGTATGCCATACTCACTTTGCCCAGTATGAAAGGTTCTGTGCTTTGGTAGGGATTTAATTTTTGTTCTCAAAGTGCACCAAGGATTATTTCAGTGTAAGATTATCAGGATACTTTTTGATTACTGCCCTACTTCACTATGATTCACAAATACATTTTTTTTTCCCCTACAAATATTCTGCAAAGATTTAGACCCCAAAAATAAAACCAGGTGACTTAAACCGCATTTCTACCTGAAAAATATATTAAAACCAGGTGACTTAAGCCGCATTTCTACCTGAAACTGGAGAGTCTGTCTTGTGTGGTCACAGTAAGGCAAAAGTAAGAAAAACACAGCTTATTCATATGAGCTATGTTTTGCAGACACACAGCCACAGTTAGCCTTCAATGCGTAATGTATGGCAAAGTGTAAATTAATATGAGGTCATTTAGAATTAATGAAAGACATTTTGATAGTTCTGAGAAATCCAGCTCAAGAGTGTTCTCTTGATTGTATCCTGTAGTGCAGCTGAGGGTGGGAAAGGTGCCAAATCCACCTTGCGAAAAGAGGGCAAGTGCATGTGCTGAGTCTTCATTATACTTCATATACAGGAATAAGTGATGAGTGTTTAGGAAGGTTTTCAGATATGAAATTCAAACTCAAATACATGTTGAATTCAATAACAGGACTTATAAGAGGCATATATTGCAATAATGGCATTCAAATTCAAATATGTTCAAACTTGCTGCATTATTTTTCCTACCAACTGAAAAGGAATGATGCACTCCAGTTCCTAAGAATAGGGACTTTCCCATTATCTTAAACAGATACTTCAACTCCTTCCTCTTTTGAATTACCTAATGTTTTTAACCATTACCGCGTTCTGGAAGTGGTCGCATATCTCCAGCATTAGACGTAATTACAATACATGTCATATCCATGAAACTGAAGTAAATGTTCCTTTTTGCATGTCTGTGGTATTTCACCTTTATTTTTCTCTTTGAACTTGCAATCCTGCTCTAATAAGCAGACTTCTGTACACAAATCCTGCTTGGTGTCTGTGCGTCCTGCCACTCCGCTAGATACAGCAGCTCTGCCCTGAAATCATCCTGAGACCAGCACTGGTGACGCACCCACAGGTTAGATGTACTGGAGGCACAAGAGCATTCACAATAAAAAAATAACCTTCCACATTCCATAGTTACTTCTACCTACCAGCAAACAATAGAAACAGAAAATGATTTGTAAAGAAAGAAAAGCTGATGCTTGATTGACCACCGAGTTTGTCTGGAAAGGAGGAGAAAATAATTTCTTCTGCAGCTCCCATTATCATTGGCTGTGCTTCCAATATCAATAGCTAATTAATTTCCTACAAAATAACTATCATATGCATTTATATAGCCATAAACATTCTTCATATGATTCCTGATGTGTATATTTTAACATGAATGTATATAGACTAACACAATCTGTTCAATTAATATATTCCTAACGGTAATAATTCTCTTATTTCAAGAGTCAATAGCTTTCTGAGGCTCTTCTCTTTGGAAGAGTGAGCTCTCTCAAGACTGATTTTTCCCAAAAGATGATCTGGTATTTTGTTTGACATATAGCTTAAGATAGCTTATCTTAAAAAGATAAGCTGCATAACAATAGGATGAGAATTAAATTACAAGTTTCTACTGAAAGATAATGATATAACCATTTCATATGTATATGTATATATATATATATAACTATCTGCATTGAAATTCATCTTAAAAGGAGCTCTCTTTGAGGGACTTTTCAGCTTTAGTTTTCAGCTAAAGGAGCATATATGTCTTATATACACATTTTAGCTAAGCTTTGCTCATGCTCATAGCATGCACATAGTTGAGCTGAACAGTGGACTCAGCATCCTCAAGGGTATTTAGGTTTCTAGCTCCATACCTTTGGGCATTTGGGACTAACCCTTTTAAGTCTTTAAATTATTGACCTATAAATAGGATCACTTTCAAAGCATGTCAGGTTAAATTTCTATTCTTGGTCCCTAGCCTATGCTAAAAATTAAGTGAGGCCTCAAATTCTGCTCCCACTCTTCCCAGGAAAAGTCTTTCAAAATTCTCTCTCTTACTGTAACTTTAGTGGTGACCTTTATACATAGAGTACGACCACAGTTTCTAAGCACCCCACATGCATCCATATTTTCCTTGGTGAGTGTGATTTGCAGCCCTCCATTTCTGCAGCTCTGCAGAAGTCCTTGGGTCAGTGCCTCAGAGTAACTCCCAGCTCCTCTCTGCGCATGTAATGCAACTCCTCTCTGTGGGCTGCTTTTTTTTTGCTGTTTTTTTCCTGTTACCATCTCAGCACAGTCCAGTTTCTTTTTACAGGATACTGGATGCTTCTAATCATTTAGATTTAGCACGTTGATATTCTAAGGTCTTTCTGTAAATACATGAGCCAGGAATTTCTTCCATTCTGAAGAGCTTTATTACTTGCAAGATCACTTGATTACAGTTTGCCCATTCTCTCATGGCTTCTCCAACATGAACAAGTGATGAAAAGAATTCTTTATCATGGTCTTGGCAGGTTTCTGAAATATTTTATATGGCTTCTCAGTTACCAATATGTTTTTTCAAGAGCAGTGAAAGGGTCAACTCTTACTGATATAGATGTGCTTTCCAGCTCAACCCATAAACAATCACCCCTTTTTTTGGACAGCTGTGCTAAAGTGGGCATTGTAGAGAATTCTAAAGATTGTTCCCATCAGGGAGCATATTCACTGCCACGCTGCTCTTTGAAAAGTTTTCTGTGGTTTCATATCTCACAAGAAGCTGAAATACTATTGAAAATTCCTGAAGTAAATAGATCTAAATTCTTCATCAGTTGTTCTCTGGTACCACATTTATCCTTCTGCTGCAACTTGCACTGCTAAAATGGATAGCAGAGATTTGGGGGGAAACAAGGGTCTTTTTGTTGTTTTGTTTGACAATTCTCAGCCCATCCCCCCCCCAAAAATATATCTAGTAATTATATGAATGACATGTGCACCTGAGATGATAGAAAGTAAATGGCTAAATTTTTGCTAGTTTGCTTCCATAAATGTTGCTGTTTGGTAGAAGTGGAACAAAGGAAAATGGCAATACATATCCTCCAAATACTCCTGCTTGTCCCGAATTTCTTTCCGATTCTTTTCAGAAAAGACCTTTGTCACTGAAAACCTGAAGCTTTGGGGGATGACAGTTATAGAAGCCCCGTTCTGAGCAGGAGCTGAAGGAGCCATAGTGTTGCTCATGCACCTCTCACAGCCATGCAGGAGGGGCAGCTGCAGCTCCATTCCCATCCTGCTGCACCTCTGCTCATGAATAGCCATTGATGAGTTAGGAAGGAAGGTTGTTGGTTAAAACGGGCTTGCCATTTTGCAAGGGCAAAGGACTCTTTGCCTAGCACAGACCAGGAAACTCACAATTTTAAGTACATTACCAAGTCACAGCCAACCTTGAGAATCTGAAGACACATATTGGAAATAGACTCTAGGAACTGTACGGTAGCATTAACACAGGCAATCAGCCAACTTCAAAAATGTTTCAAATGAAATATATGTTTCAAAATGTTTCAAAATGAATATAAATTAGGTGTTGATAGCACCGGGCAATGGTGCACCTCTTGCCATGTGTGACAATTTTGCCTTGAATGGAAGCAAGCAGCTGCAGTGATCATGCCCACATTCTGCTTTCAGTTTAAAAGAGAACTACGCTTGAGGACATGGGGTTCCAGCTTAGAGCACGTGAGTCATTGCTACAGCCAAAGATAATAGCTGAACTAAGAGGATATTTCATAAGGACTCATTTTCACAGAATTCACTGAGTTTTGAGATGACAAAACTTGTGTCTAGCATATACACTGTGCCTTGATGGAAGATGATTTTTGATATTTTGAATAAAAAGCCTCAATAATGGCAATTGCTGGCACTAAGATAAAGTGAAGGAGCACCTGCTAAAGCTTTATTTTGCCAAGTTATAAAGGATGGTGGGAGTTTGTGTTCTGGCTGTCGTTTCTCTCAAGCACTTTGCAGTGTTATCCTTGAGGAATGTTCTCTCTGGACACTCACCAACCTGACGGGTGGGCATCCAGACGGTGCTTCATCAGCCTTCCTTTGCCCCAGCTTTTACTCTGGAGTGGGTTGCGTATGTCCTTGACCAACCGTGACCAGAGCAGTGGTGCCACTGGTGTCCCCTGGCTCCATCACTTCACCCCACTGTTGCTGTACTCTGTGCCAAAAGGCCTATAGCTTCCCCACATCCATTAGCCCTCACCTGTCCCAGGAGACTGAGGAATCCGACTCTTATCAACAAACTAAAGAGATTTAGTGCAATTAAGCAGACAATAAGACAATAAGTCTGTCTTTGCTTCTTCTCTCCTGTGTTGTGGGAAAGGTTTTCATTATGTGGCCTGACTTAGTCCTGGAAGCAGCTCTGATTAGAAGGAGAAGGAGATACAGGCAGTGGGTTCATTGCTTGTGCCTATGTATTCAAAATGCCTGCCTTGCTGAACTGCAGGAATGGTCAGAGCGCTGCTTTCATGAGTGATAACCACAGTGCTGCAAACCTGGCCCAACGCATGGGACCCCGCGGACCTTGCAAAGCTGCATCCCATCTGCTCTTGAGCCGTTCATGCTATGGACCAAGGACTGAATATTCATCCCAACTCATTAACTACTCATCTCCAGGGCCACAAATGAGGACAACCTTCTAGCTATTCTATTCAGCCTTTCCACCTTTGAATTTAGAAAGCCTGTTCCTTCACCTATTCCACACACACTCGCACAAAAAGAACACATGACTAATTTTATTTTTCCAGAATTCTCTTCCAAGCTAGGCCTGAAAAGAGCATTACCTTCCTGCCTCATGCTAGCCTCAGCCCTCCCAGTACTTCTCTGTTTATCCCTACCTGGGCTCGCAGGATACACAGCAGCCACAGTGAAGTTCTTGGGATCAGTCATGGCAGATGCTCTTAGGGAAAGCTCTGAAGGCAGTAGGAAACCTTCCCTTTGTGGTCTCTGTGCTCAGAACAGTTGCAATAAACCCTGGTTGAGGATTGCTTGGAAGAGGGAAGTGTGTTACTGTTGGGTATCCTGTAACGTTACCTCCTCCCTTCATGTTGCCTTTCTTCTCAGATCCTAAGGATTTAAAAGTTTTGGAAAGCCAGTGGAGGGAACAGGAGAAATCCACTGCCCCAGATGCAAAGATATTCATGACAGCTCTGTGCATACCAAGTTCATAAACTCAGTCAAAAAGAGATTTCACAATAAAATCCTCAAATTGTCATTAGATTTATATAGTATGTTTTAAAATAGCATTATCATGTCTTTTCTGTATGCAACTATTGAGGTCATTTGCAAGAAAGATGGGTTCAATAATCTAGAAAAAAAGACCTGCAGATATTAAGGAGTGGAAACTGATCTAGAGGCAGAAAACACTTCAGAGCAATACAAAGGATAATGTAATTCAGCAAATGGCCTTTCAGTAGCATCACTGATTATTATGGTAATTTTTTTTCTTAAATCGGCTGTTTCTCAGCCCTCTGCATCTGGCTAGAACATACTGGCTCTGAGCTAGTCCACTACTGCAGTTTCTTCATTTATATATTTTGCTGCTTTTGTCATCATATTAACAGTTAGAACCTGCCTGTCCATTGGCCAGGTGGTCTTTGTCACCAGCCTTTACCTTTGTGGTCATTGTAGCTGAGTGAAGGGGAGGGAGAAGGTCTGGTGGACTCTTCTCTTTAAGTGAACTTTCAGGGACTGATGTTTTGGTATTTCCTGAGGGAGATATTGGTCGGTGAAGCTGCACAGGCTCTGTGCTGCACAGACCACGTACTGCAGTTTGTCCAATCCTTCTGCTCCAACTTATTTCAACACATGAGAAACAAGAGAACCTTGGACATCAACCCACGTGTGACCACATCATCTCTGCTAACAAATGCAATTTGTTACCAACTAAACTAAGAAGGATGGATTCAACTAAATTGCAGAAATATCTCAAAGAGTAGATAACCCTAACCCTAACCTTCATTGCTGCCAGAAGGGGTCAAGAGGCTCTGCGAGGGCCAGTGAGGAAAATCCCGTCTGAATATTTAGAAGACAGAGATGTCCCACAGTGGATGCACATTGGTGCAGTGGACCACGCTATCGAGCCTCAAGCATTTTCCTTCTTTAGTATTTATAAAAGTCCCCATGAATTACATCTGCCATAGCTCTGAATAAACAACTGCCTGCCCGCACAGTCCCTTTCAGCTGCAGTGATGGTCCCTGTATCGTGGAGCTTAGGCTGCTCCATGTCCATGGACGACCATGTGTTGTGTGACACATGCAGCATTACTTGGAATTTAAATAGTGAATGATCCCTGTAGCAACAAACTTCCTCTGTTGTCCTGAAAAACCTCAGTACATCCCCTGGGATATCCCCTGGGACAAAGCAGAGAGTGATCACAACAGCAATGGCTTTAGCAGATATAAACTCACTCTTTTAGGCTGTTTGTGTTTATCGTTAACCTATGTTTTAAAAAGTCTGCTCAACTCTGGCCTTCAGGAACCATTTTTATTCTCTGACCTTTCAAGATATGCATTTTCCCATGATTACCCCACTGCAAAATTTATAATGATGTGGCACATTGCGGCCTTTGTTCTCAGCATCTTTTCCTAAATAGCTTTAGGAATCAGACCGGTTTGTAGGATAACTCAAGTGAGATAGGAACCCCCTTCACTTTTCTTCAGGTGATGTGTCTGGAGATGGGCAAATGGAAGCCTTGAGAACTTTCCTAATGAAAAAAAAAATCTGGTATTTCCTACATTTCCTAAAAGCAAATTACTGTAATTGCGATATTAAGGAATTGTCAGAAAAAAAAAATTCGCTGACACACACACTGCTGACATACAGTAAGAGCTTTTAAAAATATCTCTTCACCTTTTACACTCATTCACATAGAACACCCAGCTTATTGAATTTCTAAATGTTAATTCATAGCTCTTCATTCATCATATTTTTCATCATTTCTTAACTTTAGTAGCTATTATATAATTTCCAGTAGTTTAAATGTCAGCTTCACCCACCTATTTGCATGCATAGTTGATGACATTTCTTGAGTGTCTTTATGAAAATGCTCAGACCATTCAACGGCTGCAGATAGACTTTGGCAACCCACCAGCTCTTAAAGTGCAAGGGAAAGCAACCTTTTTGTAAATGGAATCAATGCAGTCTTGTATCAGTTATTGTAAAAAAGTATGGAGTCTAAAATTAACTTCAAATTTGCTCTGAATTTATTATACAATCAGGTACTTCATGTCTATTTAAAAAAAGGAAAAAAATTTTCAAGGTATAGTACATCTGTTTCTGAAATATGGATTCCTTATATACTTTTAGCTGCTGCTTTTATGAATGAAAAGACTTGATATTTGAATCCTACTTCAGCTCATTTAGGGGAGACATGTATACACTAGCAGCTGGAGAATTTCCGAGTGGTGGGCCTCAAGAGCTTAATCATTTACAAAGTTTGTGAGCAATAATTAACCATTTCTAAGAATGGGCATTCATGATGTGAAAGTAGAATATGTACTGATATTTCAATTAGAAATTGTTATTGTTGGAGTAGCATAGTGAGGTCCATTCACAGCTGGATTCCTGTCACGGTAGCTGCTAGGCAAATAAAAACTGGAAAGTCCCTGCTCCAGTTACTGGGGACTGTGCACAGCTCTCGATGGTCAGAGCAGGGTCCCTTCTGATGTCCCCCATTGACTCAGGTTAGATCCAGCGTCCTTCCCCACCCTGCAGTGCCTCCTCCTCCTCAGGACAGGGTGCTCCTTGGAGATGTGAGGCCGGGTGACTTCTGCTGGTGTTGACAGCTCCATCGGTGTCTATTTCCCTGGTTTGCCAGGATGGACATCGCTTTGCTGGAGCATTATTATGGACCATGCAGAACCATTTGGCCACAAACAGTAACAATATTGTGCACTGAAAGGACTCTGCAGCACTTTCCCAAGCTGCAGCCTCGTTGCGCTTTCTAACCCACCCGCCTTTCCCAGCTACATCCTCCAGTCTTCTCCCTTGGCCCAAGCACAAATGTTCTCTGCGAGGCTCCTGCTGTAGCTCCTGCCTGGCTCCCTCACCAACTTAGTGGGGGTCATAGAGGGACAAAGTGGGAATACGGTACAAGTTACACAGGGAAATAAGCATGAAAACTGATCTATCCATAAATAACGTGCTGTAGCTATAATACTTCATTAATTTAGTGGTCATTCTACAGCTCTAAAATAAAATTGCATTCCTGTTAGTTATGACCAATATGAACTTGTCCCTCTTTCTCTTTAGGACCGTTGCTCCCACATCTTTTGGGCATTGCCCTGTATCCCTCGTTTCACTGCGACACCAGTTACCTTTCCTTCCAGCTGGTCATGGGCAGGACTCTCCTCTCAGATCTATGAGAAATCCTGAGTAACACTAGTAGCAAGAAGTTGGATGCAGCTCCTTAACGTATGCAAAGCAGAAAGGTAAGAGGCACTAGCTCTTTTTATGAGAGCCAGACTGCTCTGGAATGTAGGCCAATTAAATAACTATGCTAATTTGTACTAAAGCCTTCTCCAAGTTCTTTGGCAGGTGCTTCTACTTTGCAAACATACTGGGGCTGGATGCTCGTGTGCTCTACAGCAGCTTCCTGCGGTTACTCTACCTGACACAGAGCCTTACCAGTCTTGTCATTTCAATTTTTTTTTCTCTCTCTCTTTATCCTTACATAGCTTCAGACAATTGTCAAATAATAAGTCCAGATATCAAACCACGTAGCTCATCTATTTTATCATTATTTTTTACATCTGGGTAGCTTGCACTGCCCTATAGACTCTGATTGGGCATTTTAATACTATTCTCTTCTCCTAAAATTAGTTTGGGAGCCAAAGATAATACGTAATTTTATATGACTGTTTGCTCTACTGCAGGCTTTTTTTAATCTTTGAGATGGGGTTATTTTGGCATGCCAAACTGAAAAGATTTTAATGGGATGAGGAATGAAAATTTTCCTATAAAGGACTTGTCTATCATGCAGACAGCTGAAGACTTAAAGTTGAGCTTGTTAAAAATATATTCTGATAAACATTTTTTGGCTGTAAATACTGATTTGATTTAATAGCAACACTCTGTGGCGACCTGTCAGAGCTGCCGATGGAGAGCAGGCAGGGAGGCCAGTAGGACCTACCTTCATATGGAGCTCCTCAGCCTTCACAAGGGATGGATTTTTGGTACCAGGCTCACTAGGAAGGGGCAGGTTGAAAGTTCTGACTAGATCCAAGTGCTGTCTGGTTTCCTGCACTCCTTCGCTGGCCACGAGTCAGTTCCCCAGCCCACAGTATCTTTTAAAATGTCATTTTGCACTAGTTCTCTTGAGGAAATAATCTATAAAAAATTTCCATTCCACAGAACATTTCTCATTCCCAAACTGTTGTTCCAAATCAAAATGACAAATATGTTGAAAATGGAAAAACTTCCTTGTGTCAAGAAAGTTCAGTCCGCATACAGTTCATCACACTACACGCAGTTCATCAGTAATCTAATAAAATCACGACTCCATCACTGAGGTCTTTAAGACAAATTATTTCGTGGAAATTGTCTCTTCTTACCATGTTGCAGGCAGTGAGAATTTGGCCACTGGCTTCTAGCAGAGATGCTTTGCCTCCATATCTAGCTATGAGAATAGCTCTCTAATGCAGCTCCAGCCACACATGGGCCACAAAAGGGACATGTCTGTGAAGTGCCTGGGGTCCCTTCCCATGTGGGTCTTCTGAAGACTTCAGCAAATGCTGAGGATTTCATAGGAAAGTGAAGAAAAATGGTTAAATGCCTGAAAAGATTCACATGGGCAAAGAATGAACTCAAAATGCATACAGCTTAGCTAAGCAGTGACTCAGAGGGGTATGATTGCCACCCACAAGTATTTCAGAGAGGTTAAACACATGGGAGGGAAGAACTACTCGGATAACAAGGGAAAGGAAGCAATATGATTACAGACTGTTTGGGCTGAATTGCAGGCATCTTCTGAATAGCAAGGCTGGATAGACTGAACAATTTGCAGGCGAGACGGTGGTCATCTCAGCACTTTGGCCATTTATTGCTAGATGGGGAAAACATGGGGTGATGAACAGTGCTACTGTAAAAGCAGATGGACTTCACAGATTCCTCATAAATTGTTTCTATGATGCTTTCAAGCTTCTGGGCTCTCAGGATGGAAAAGGTAGAAGCAGATGAAAAAGCTAGAGGCAGGTAGAGTTGCTTTTTGATACTTTAAGCATATCTCTAAGTAACCAGAGTTGTTTTCATTTTTTGTTCCATGTTATTGCATATTTTAAAATTATCCTATCATTTCACTCTCTCCGATCAAAAATTTTCTTAGTTGAGTAGCACTGAATTAAAACAGAACTAAAAGAAACATAAATCATCTGCATTTCTTCTTGCTTATAACTAAACCACTATGCCAAACAAATTGTATTCAAATAGACATACAGAACACTGTATTTACACCAGTACTAAAAAATGCATCTGCATATTTTCATCCTTTTCTATCCTTGGGTAAGGAAAACAGTAATGACTTACGTTTAACAGGATTCATCTTCTGGAAGGAGATGAACTTGCCTCACCACTAGTCTACACATGAAACACTCCCACTCTTTGGGTGTTTGGCAGCCAGCTAAGGGCCGAAGTCAGGAGAGCGCTGGCGCCCTGCGCTCCCGTGCCGGGGAGAGCAGGATCCCTGCAGGCAGCGCCGGAGCAGCACGGAGGCAAGGGCTGAGCAGCCTCCTTCCATCAGGAGTGACTCTTGGGACGAAGGGTGGCACGGGCAGCATCAGCACCTCTGCTCTGCCAGAGCCGGAGTGCGGTGCATGCCCTGTGAGGGAGGCAGAACTTGTACCACCTCGGGTCAGAGGAGGAAACACTGGCCTGGCCTCAAGATTGTGTCTTTGAAACTGACTTCAAAATATTGGATTTAAGCTGCAGGAAGAGAAGGTTTATTTTTTTGTCAGTTTTTTGGTATATGGTAATGCACATCATAGGAAAGGACTCCGTGCTTAGAAGAGGCATGATTCCTAACGCAGACAGCTTATGTGCCCATACATACTTGCATCACCTAAAAGCAGTTCACGTAGCACAATTTAAAAGAAAACAATCACAATTGGACCATCTTCTCCTCAACACAAAAGATTTCAGTTTTCTTTAGGAACCGGCATGCTCCATAGGCTCTTCTTTGACCACCCATGCCTATGCCAAGTCCCCCACCAACCTGGATTCCTCCCTGCACTTACCGTATGCCATGGCAATGAGGTAAAGTCTAGATCTTGAAAACTGCAAATTAAATTCATACACCAACCAAAGAGTCTAGTGTCCTTAACCATTAAAGATTTTCAAAACCTTTTCCTAACCTTTAAGCTTAGGAAACACTTGAAGGGAAAAAAATGTGCTTACAGCCTAACACTTATGTAAATGAGAAGAAATCAGGGCAGAACTGGCTTGTCATATAATTCACTTTAATTGCAGTTCACACTGATGAGTAAATGCTTAATATTAAACAACTGAACAAAAGTAGGTAAGACCAACAGAGCAGGTTTTCTGGAATAAATGAGCTCCCAGGAAGGCTGTGAAGGAGATGTGCTCTGTCCCAGGCTTTCTGGCTCAGCGCCCCTGGAATATAGAGCAGCATAAAAGAGTATGGGAAACAGAATGTGGACAGAGAAGGAGAAAAAAAGTATTGAGCATTTGTTCAAGACAGAAGAGCAGAAAGGAGATGGAGGTGAAATCAGCTTCTGCCAACTGTCCAAAAAGCCACCCACTGTGGATGAAACAGCCCCTGGAGCAGATTGTTGGTGGGAGGAAGGTGAGAAGCTAGAAACCAGGGTGAAGGGATGGTTACAATAAATAAACTGAAAGGCAGTGAAGGGCTTGACAATGATTTTAGAAGTAAACTCAGAAAACATTCAGCTATATTGGCCCAGATTCCAGGTTTCCTGCAATAGAAAAAGACCCCCACTTTACACAGAACAGAGTTAAAAAAGTAAAAGCTCTTTATCTATTGCTATATAAACTGTTCTTCCCCCATATAGCCCTCAAACACAACATTTTGAGTGCAGGATCCATCAGCTCCTGCATGAAACTGGCTTCCAATTTGGGGAAACTCAGCAGGGAAACAAGGCACCACCTCATGTTACTGGTAGAGGTGACAGGAATGGGATTCCTTGCCTTGCCCACACCTCAGGCACCGCCTGTGGCATCTCCTCAGCCCAGGATATGGGTGCAGGACTCAGGCTGGTTCCGGCCAGCAAGGGCCGGCCGGCCGAACCGGAACCAGGCGGCTGAGGCTGCCTGAGGGGCTGGGCTGTGCGCTGGGACTGTTCCGGAGCAGCCCTTAAACGTGAGGCATTCCGTGTTTTCAGATCACAGAATCACAGAGTGGTTGAGGTTGGAAGGGACCTCCAGAGATCATCTAGTCCAACCCCCCCGCTCCATCAGGGATACCCAGAGCATGTGGCACAGGGTGGCATCCAGGCGGGTTTGGAAGATACTCACAATAAGGTTAGACCTAGTGATGCTTAGAGAAGTGGGAAGATGGTACGAGAGAGAAGACCATATGCCGAAAAAGAAACATAACAGAGGAAACAGGAGTTACTAAGAACGTGTCAAACCTGAT
The DNA here is from genome assembly GCF_059628265.1 of Tinamus guttatus. NCBI lineage: Eukaryota > Metazoa > Chordata > Aves > Tinamiformes > Tinamidae > Tinamus > Tinamus guttatus. Next base: position 114,040 of record NW_028289076.1, read on the forward strand.
ATTGGCTAAATTCTTCAGGGTAACTCAGCTTACTTCAGTGACTCCAACACACAGTTGGCCTGCAAGATAAACAGTGCTATACACCCCGGCTCTTCTGCTTCCACCATGTGCTTGTATGACTGGAGTCCTCCTGGCCCGCTGAGTCCTCCTCCGAACGGGAAGGCATTTTACTGCGGCAGCCCCAACACGCCGTGAGCTCTGCTCCGTGTTGCTCATCAGCCAAAGGGAAAGACGAGTGTGACCCTCCACAATTTCAGATATCTCAATCAATCATATGTACAAAGGGCTTGAAACCCTGACCCATAAAAACAGAAGGAAAATCTTCTATCCATCCCAAAACTTTGTTGAATGTTGCTTTCCATTCTACGCCGTCTTTAGTGCAACACAGTAGCTTGCAAAATACATCTCCATCCCAGCTTTTTTTCTAAGGAAAGTCTTTTGATGTATAGCTTCTTTGTTCTCCATTTTTGCTCACATTTGACTGTGTCATGGCTTCTTTTTTTTTTTCTATTTAAATTTTCTCTCTTCTTTAGGCTTTCAAGCCCCTTTCTCCTGTACTATATATTTTATCTTATCCTTTCCTTCCACAGACTGAATGTCTCAGATTCTCCATTTGAAACACTTTTCCTACTTGAAAGTCCTTTCAAATCCCCATGTGTACAAAAATTTGTACAAGTTTCATCCCTGATCTTGGATGCCTTTTGTGTTATCAATTCACTTTTTAAAATACAATAAATGTTTCTATGGTAGACATTAGTGCATTTTTATGGAAAGTCTAAAGAAAAGCAAAAGTTGAATGCCAACAAACACGACAAAAATACAGAATTATCTTTAATTACTTTTTTTTTTTAATCAGTAAGTACTCTACCGTCCGTACATTCTTTTGATCCAGCATAGAAGGTGACTTTCTTCCAACTCCCAGATGAATAGCCTGAATGCAAAGATGGGAAATCCGTTTTGTTCACAGCTGTTTGGTTTTAGTGATTCCTGGCTGATACCATTTTCAAATGTCTGGGGGCACCTGTTACCTGATTTTCACTTAATCTCATGTCTGGACTCCTACTCTAATAAAATAAAGCCAGAACGTGGCCACTAGGGCTTCTCCTGAGTTAGCAAAGTCAGAGCTAAAGAAGTCAGACGGGGGAACTCAAGAAGCCTGCGCACACACACACACCCACCCATAGCCTTGCTTCATTTTTGACTAGAACTCATAAGAGCTATCAGCTTTCTGGTAGGATAATTTAAGGAAGGGCCTTTTACTTGTTTTTCTTCCCTGTATTACTAAAATCATGTATAGAACACAGTATTATAAACAATTTCCAGAAATATGTTAAAAGTTTAGGAATGAATTCATTTTGTATGATAAATGCAAGGGAAGAGGTGTTTCTATATTCGTTATGGATGGCTACCTCCCACTAAGATGCTAACCTGGCCTTTGAACAGGCCATTCTTCCTAAATATAATTGGATATTGTGGCAACGGCTCATGAGGTACCTCAGTGTATCTCTCCCCATAGGTAGATTAAATGGGTATTTATTTTTTCATCTGAAGTATAACAGATTTTAGCAGCTGAACTGATTCTTTTGAGTTTAATTAACTGGAAGCCCTCTGGTAAAGGAGAATAACTTCCAGCTGACCCAACACAAGAGTTGTCTTCATGTGCATTTGAGATAAAGCCCTGGTGTTCATGCAAATTATCATCTGAAAAATAAACATGCTTTATGCATATGTATGTCTGAATAAATGAAAACTGGGAGTAGTAAACTTCCAAATAAACCCTCAGAGCAACTTTACAGTGTAGCATTTACATCTTGTTTTGTATACACAGAATTGAAGATTTTCTTTAAAAAGATGCATCATTCCCCCAATGCCTTTTGGAATACAATAGATAGGGGTTTCTTGCTTGTTTTCCTTTTGTTAGAACTAGACAAAATTAAAACACAATTTAATCTCAAGCATAATTTTCAGAAAGTGTGTGTTTTTGTTTAAAAATAGTGCCAATATGACACAGTCCTTTTCAGGTAAATGCAAAAGTATATGGCCTAAGAGTCTTATACAGTGAGGGCTGCTGTGTTTGGACAAAGGGAGAGGGAGGAAAGGAAAGGAGCCAGAACTTCATTCCAAACCTTCTCCCCACTTTTCCTTTTTTTCTCTCAAACTGAATGGGAACCAGAATTTCTTGAAAATTCTGAAATATGTAGATAATTTCAAGCTTTTGAAACAAGAGAATCAGCAGTGCCTGGCCATGAAAGGCAGTTCTTAGGCTGTTTCCAGCCATTTCTAAGTGAAAACATTAGAAATGTGAGGGTTGCAGTAGTCTGAGATCACAAGAGCCTCAACAAGTCTAATGTCTCAAGTTAAACATCTTAATTTTCCACATTATTAACTCATACAACAATGCTCAAGTGTTTTTAAGCTTGTTCAAAACACTTCTTTTGTTTTGTTTTTTAACTCTTTCTGTGGATTTATTCCTTCTTTCAAAACAAACAAAAACAACAACAAAAGTCCCTAAATTAATTGTGGCTTCTGCAGATCTAGATGTTAGTCCTGTAGCATTCCTTACGTGGGTAAATGCGAACCTGCCCTCCTGGTTTGTTAGGCCTCAGAATGATCATGTTACCTGCATCATTTTCTTAGGTCTGTTGAATAGACGCTTGTACAGAGCACAGAGAGACATCATGACATAAGGGTGTGGACCAAATTATTTAACTGTATTAGGCATGAATCGTTGCAAGTATATGGCCATTATCTGGATACTCAGAAACAGCACACAGTTTGCAGATTAAATGCACAAAATCAGAGAGAATCACAGGATGGTTGAGGTTGGAAGGGACCTCTAGAGATCGTCTAGTCCAACCCCCCCAGCAGGGACACCCAGAGCACGTGGCACAGGGTGGCATCCAGGTGGGTTTGAACATCTCCAGAGAAGGAGACTCCACAACCTCTCTGGGCAGCCTGTTCCAGGGCTCTGTCACCCTCAAGGAAGGAAGTTCTTCCTCACATGGAGATGGAACTTCCTGGGTTTCAACCCGTACCCATTACCCGTTGTCCTGTCACTGGCCACCACGGCGTTTGGCCCCATCCTCCCTATATTCTCTCCTCAGATATTTGTACATTTGATCAGATCCCCCTCTCAATCTTCTCCCAGCAAAACAGGCCCAGCTCGCTTAGTCTTTCCTCATACAAATGCAGAATGGTTATTTTAGAATCCTCAAATCCATCTTTATGAGTTCTGAAATTGTTTCACCTTCAGTATAAGAAATCTGCACCTCGTTCAACAAAGATGTGATTGACATAAAGCTGTTGCCTTTTGGCTGACTTCCAGCTCAGAGAGTTTTTGGATATAGAAGATAGTTTCAGCAGGTGCAATAGAAAACAGGCCCCCCTCTCCTCTCCACCCTCCTCAAGTCCTCACTGCTGATGGGAAACTCCGTAGGAAACAAAGCTCCTCTGCTCTGGGTGGGGCTTCCTGAACAGAAAGGCATGCCAAAAAATCATTAAGTTCATTAAGTTGCTTTCGTTTAAATCTTGTAGATGTGTAGGAAAAAATATCCATTACAAAAAAAAAAGAAAAAAAAAGTTATCACATTTTTAAGTACTTTCCGATGAAACTTTGGAAAATCAGCCCTGTGTGACGTAGGTGACTTGAATGCTAATTTTGAAAGGTGCGTTACTCGGCCCCTGAAAACACGAAATGAACAATATTTACCTCTGCAAATCCGCCTCGAAGAAGGGCCGCGTTTCGACCCGGTTGCTGCGACGACGGCAGCGCCGCGGGCACCGTCTGCTCAACAGCATCGTCCTCCTGCCCCCGTGCGCCCCTGCGGAGAACTGCGCCAGGGCCCTCCTGGCACGGGAGCGGGGCTCGGGTCTAACGCCCCGGCAGCTTTATCCCGAGAGAAATACGCCCCAGTCTAAACCTCGGTTATTAATCGCGTGTGATTATTAACATGCTGTCGTGCTGAATGAAAATGATTAACGCATATATAGAAGAATCTGATGAAATGATTATTGCTATTTCTTTTAGTTCAGGGCCAGTGCTGTAATATCAGGCAGTGGGAAGCCCACGAGTAAATTAATGACACTGATATTAATTAACCTTTACTTGCAGAAAAATTAGTATGTCCCAATCCTTTTTCATTTCCAGGCTGTACAGAAAAATCAGTCATTTTGCACCCCATGACTGCACCAAATCAACTGTAAGAACAGGGTTTATTGCATCAGCTTATCCCATGTCAGGCAGCTGCATGGGGCACAGTGTGCAAACTGGAGGAAAAGTAGCTTTGGGAACGCCTAAGCTAGGGAAACCGAAATCTCTTTGCAGGCCCGGGTGCATATCCCGGCCAGCTCCATACCAGAGTGTTCCTGGGCACGCACCAGCCTCTCCCTGTCCTCCCACGGGAAGATTTCCAGGCACATGCCCTCAAATCACAGTAAGGAAGCACAGACACAGCGTTTTTCATGTTTTTGCACTACTGAACAGCCACAGGACCTCGTGTTTAAAGTAACAACTCCTCAGCTTCTATTTCAGCCACCAAAAGTCACTCAGTGGCCTCTATCCTGGCCCGCTTCTTTAGCACGGTGTTGAACTCGGGTCACGCTCCTCAGGCCCTTGCTGATGGGTGCCAGGCTGCTGCGGTGCCCGTGTGGGGCTGGGAGAGGAAACACTTTGTCACCTGGCCAAGAGGAAAGCACATTCACAAGCGCTGATCTGTGCCACTCACTAAATCAATTCAATCTCCTAAATTCAATTAAAAAAAAAAAAAACTTCATTAGCTCAGGAGTGCCACGAAAAAAAGTTTTCAAAAAAAAGTGGCACTCAGACAGTATAATCAAAAAGTAATCAGTGGAGCTTCACGGCCAGATGTTACAGATGAAGCAAAGCATTCACCAAGATGTTATTTAAAAACTCTGAGAGGGCCGGAAATATCCTCGTTGCAACTGTGCCAATTTACAACTACTAACTAGCCAGTATAATGTTACCTGGTAACGTAACCCACAAACAGGAAGTTATTCTGCCTGCAGAGCAGAGCTGCTCGATGCTGTTTGGGCTGACAAACTGTTTTGAAGTCTGTTGCCATCCTCTCATTGCACGTATTTTGCTCCCAGTGGCAGCCAGCTACTGGCAAACTTTCTGCACAAGGTCCCTGCATAAATCTACTTGTAACCATGTGCTTATTAGATTGTACTGCAACTCCTAAAGCAGTTCCTTTTCTTCATTTAATCTTCTACCCTATTTCCTTCTATGATCAGAAATGAGATTAAAGGTTGCCACTAAAAATAGTGCTGTCAGAGGCAATCAGTGCATCTAGCCCTTTTTCCCTCCTTCATAAATAGTGATGGATTTTGGTGTGTCTGCTCTGACAGCAAAGACCTAATTCTGCAAATTGTTGCTGGCATAAATAGTGCTATTGATTGCAGTGGGAGCTACTTCCACGGGCTTGCAGAACATCCTCCCTCTGCTCTGCACGTGCCCTAGCTGCTGCTCACCCACTTGGGCAGGCAATGAAAAATGATGCAATTAGACTTCCAAATAATAATAATAAAAAAAAATCCAATGCATTTAGCAGGGTATTGGCTGCATGTTTGCTCTGCAAGGGGTAAGAATTCACTTGTCAAGAGCATTTTGCTTCAAATTTTTTGACTCTTTATATGTTACTTCCAATCAAGTCTAAGCTCTTGCACTAGGCCTGTACTAAGTTCTGTTCTTCTGGGCTTAAGCTGACAGCACCTGGCAGGCTCTTAGCCCCTGTGTTTAGTTTGTGGCATCATTGGCAGCAGACTCACCTAAGGCTCCTAATGCTGCAATAGCACCAAACATATCTAACTCACTCAGCATCGCTTCCTACGTGGGCTTTGCACATTTGCGCGTTGCATGCTTTCCCCAGTACCATGCTGCTCATTTTGGACATGAAAGCATCATCTGTGATGAGCTTTCCCACTGCCTTGCAGCACAGGAGGGCTCTCCTCTACCTGGAGCCATTAGATGTGAGCAACATCGCAATAAATAAGATTTTCTATATTCTTAATTTGTTGCAGCATAGAATAACTTAGACCATGACAAGGGGACCAACAGCATTTTAAGGGACAGACAAGAGGCAAAAGGCAACCTGCCCCTGCTGCCCGCTCTGCCACCAGCCCTGTGCTGCTCACAGCAAGCAGCGACCAGGTGGGGGCCACATCCTCCCCCCGCAGCCCGTTCGCATCCGTTTTGGCGCAGAATCGGTGCTAAAGCAAGAATGACTCACTGGGCTCTTAGACAATCAGCAGCTGTGTTCAGAGGCACCAATCTGAGTCATGACTTGATTATAGTGCTCTCACGGGTCAGCAGTCTCAAGAGCATCTTTCACTGTCACCTCTTGCTCACAAGGAGGCTGTCTTTCCACACTGTTTCCCTGCAATCCCTCTTACTTCAAGGACTCCAGCTTTGCTTTTCTCACTCCATTTTCATTCTTCTTTAAAGCCAATAATTAACCTCAGACAGCCCACAGCCTAGAAGCCAGTCTAGACCAGCCCCATCCTTGCCCAAAGCAGGATCAGTTAGTTACATTTTCACAATTTGCAGATCTCCATCCACCCTCTCAGTTGTTTGCAAGTTCATTGTCAAAAATCCCCAGTAGTGATAGGGATTCTGCATCAGTTCCCAAAAATCTACCGAGTGCTTCACTGTTCTTATTTTCTGACTTTCAGGATTTTTTTTTTTGTGCTGTCTGAAAAATCCCTAACTTTGTGGGTTGTTATCCTCTATTTTCTGCTTTGGTGTACTACTATTTCATTTATAAAATGCTTAGCATTACCCCTTACTTTAAGGCATTTCAGGGATCCACTTCTGCTCTCCGCAATTCTGGGGTCGAACTCCTTCAGTTCATCAGACCCGCCGTCCCCTCATGCCGTGTGTTGTCTCCCTGCTGGAGCAAACCCAATGCGCCCTTTCCTGTTTGACCTGCAGAACTGTCATTAGCCAAAGGCATCCCCCGAGCAGAGATGTGTGTATTTCTAATGTGCACGTGCCTGCAGAAAAAAAAAAAAAAGTCATGATACTGGTGAATTTGCATCCGGAAATCTCTGCTTATGCACGGTGAGAGCTACGTAATTTCCTGTACATGTCTACAAATAAACCTTGCAAACTGAAGCCGGGGGAGCCTTTGCAGGTTTTAGCAAGTGCTGTCCATTGATTTGAAACATTTTACCAGCCGAAGAGCAGCTAACTGCACTCTGTGTTTGCAGTACTATATTTCACATGATGCCCCAGGCTTGCAAGCACCACTTCAGCAGAGAGATCATGGGAACATGACATTAGCAAAGTCAGTTTATCTGTTAGCTCAGTCGCTGGCTCCATCCCGAGCTGCTTCCATGAGTTTTCTTCACAGAGGGACTAGCACTGCCCAAGCTGCACACAAGACATTTCATATCAGTGGTGTTAGGGCGAAGGCCCTCATTACTCAGCAATGTAGCTTTAGCCAGATGAGGCTGTGATTATGGTCCTTGTCCTTGCTGGAGCAGATTCACAAGCACTGCTGACCAAAGAGCATCACTGCTTGAAAGGGGTGGCAGAGGCGTCAGGAAATACTCTAAAATGCAGCCAGGTCCGCAAGAGAAAGAGCTGAAGCCCTTCTCAAAGGGGTCTGCGTGGAGAGCTGTGGTGGGAAGTCACAGCTTCAGCAGCAAAGTCCAGGCACGTGCAGCACCTGCATTTCAGAGGAAATGGAGGGGCCATTCTGGGAATCTGGGAGGCTGCACGGATCCAAGCAACAGCACTGGCTAACTCTTCCTCTCCTTCACGGCATGCAGCAGTACTTCCCACCAGACTGCTCCAGAGCTTGGAAAAGGTTAACTCGGAGGTGATTAGTAGTTAAATCTGAGGGAGATTATTATTTTAGCTAGTAGAGGGAACCACAGCAGGAAATTTGCAGCTACTGAGAAAACCCTTCTGGATGAGGGTAACTGACTTACAAGGAAGGAACTTTTCTAAGAAAATACAGTCCTGAAAGGGCAATGGAAAGTTCTCAGCCTCCCATCCAGGAGTAATGCTTTCTGCCAAATCCTCAAGGTAAAAACACCTCATCCTCTGCATCAGTAGATGCTGACCTGGCCTTAATATACACCTTTAGGTCCCATTCTCAGAACTACAGCAGGGCACAATTATTATGGAAAGCAGAACTTCCTTAGAGGAAATTAAAAACAAGACTGGAAGCTTTGGCTGACATTAACACATCCCACTAAAAATACCTGCACCTTTCCCTTTCTGTGAAGTCCACTAAAGAAAATTCCCATTGGCATGATGCAAGATTGAAAAAAATAGTTTGAAGAGAAATTTTGTTTGAGGGGAAAATGACAGGTTAAGCTGTGATGTGTTGTGATTTAGCCCGTGCTCCAGGTGTGCCATGGTGTGAGATCATACATATCAGCTCTCCCTGCCACAGCTTCTCCCCAGAGCTAAAATCCAGCTGGGCTAGAGGTAGAGGGAGAAAGACTGAGGAGGCTAAAGCAAGGAGAAAGCCTCAGTCCTACAGCAAGTCATTAACATTTTTCATTAAACTGACCAAGATGGGAAAAAATACTGTGACCTTTATGTGTGAATTTCCCCAACTTTCTTAACACTGGCACCAGTCTCTGATTTCTGCAGCTGACTGAACAAACATGCCCCCATCTTCTGACCTGCTGTCTAACCCTTATTTGATTCTCCACTGGTTCTGTGCTATTTTCCAACCCCTCAACCTTAACAAGGAAATTTGAGACCTTTGTTTCTGGTCTAGAATTTAAATACCCATTTGTGGTTGCTCTTGCTGAGGCTGATGCATGCTGACTGACTGCTGCTCTTTATTGTTTCCCTCCTCACAGTTGTTCACATTAATGTTTTCAGATTACACATTCAACGTTCACATTGATTTAACAAACTAAAGCAATCTGGGAAGCCTGGTTAATGACTTTTTCTGTCCATTAATGATAGTTTTACCCTGTTTAATGGAGTTAGGACAAGTGTGGGGTTTTTCCTTCTCATATTGACTAATATGAAACTTTTGGGACTCTGGAGGATAAGACAAGCAAATGAAATTTTCCTTAGGCCAGCAGTTTTATTGGTGTTGGAAAAGGCCCACCAAATTAAACACTTCATAGGTACTGGACTCCTGGATTTTTGCTGTTTGCAAACCAGAAATCATGGAGCAGATTATATTTGATGGCAGCTTCAGCTTTTGGCTGTTGCTCCCCAACTGGTCCAGGCTGCGGGGCAGCCTGAGCAGCATTCCTGAACGCAGTGGATTGGCAGCCAGGACTTTAACCCCCTGCCTCTTACGGCAGCTTTCACGGCAAGCAGGGGCAGGGCCGATATGCTGAAGGGGTCTTCATCAAGAGCCACAATTCTCCACAAATGCTGCACCTTTTATTTTGGGTTCAAAGTGCAGTATCACGGGAATGAAGGGACAGAATTAATCCCGCAGCCCTTTACACTTTTTTCATGAATCATTTTTAGCTCCTCATTTTGAGTACAGCCCACAGGGGAGACACAGCAGGGTGGGCAGCAGGCTGGGAAAGCCATACGGGCAGGCAAGAGCCCTGGAGAATCGAGGACAGCTGTGACAAATGCCCACAAGCTGCAAAGCCAGGAATCTGCTCACTGACAGGGCGGTTATTCCCTGCAGCTACGGGCTGGGTGCACCCGGGGTTGTCTCTGCGCTTCGCAAGGAAAGAGGATGCACATTTGAATGAGCGCTTCAGTATGAGACTCCTTTTACTCCTCTCCACTGAAAGTAAAGCAACGCTGAAGGGAACATAGAGTTCCCTTTGCAACCCACAGACTGAGTGAATAATAAAACACTGCTGATGTTTTCCTTTGGTTTATGTAACAAGCTCTCTAGGCAGTAAAACTGATCTGCCATTACACTCACAAGGTATAGTAACAAGCTTATTTTCAGTGATAATACCTAGAAAAATCCCAGCAATCAGATCAGCTGGAAACTGAGGTGACCACTTACCTGACTAAGGGAGAAAACTCCCTTAGCAGCTACCCATCTGCTTCCCCCCTCAGCATCCACAGCAGAGCAGGGCTTGAATCCTGAAGAAAAGAGGCAGCAAATCACTCAGAGACAGCCTTGAACTGTGTCAGCAATTAAAATATGAAACAGATATATCAGAGGAAGCCAGTGAATAAAAAATAAAAAAGGCTCCAAGCAAAGAGGGGCAGAGGGAAAAAGAAACTTCAGGCATTCAGGTACCCACAAGAAGTGAGAAGTCAGCTCTCCTGACTCAGTGTTACATATTTTTCCTTTGGAAGATGTGATAATAGAACACACAAGTCATTCAACAGGGAAAAGGCAGCAGCCCAGGGCCTGCTGTGCAGGAAGAGGCTGCTCAGAGGATGCTCCTGTGGGGCTTTACCAGGGAGAACGTGGCCTGTGGCAGCACCAGCATCGTACCGACCACTGCTGCCTCCAGCAGCTCTGCTGTCTGGCACAACCTGGGAGAGCGCAAGTTACAGCGTTTGGTACAAGGATTATCCTTGGTTGTGTTAACGGGGCCTTCGGCTTCCATTTTCTTTGTCAAGCCATTCAAACAACCCAAACACAGCAGTCATTTACCCAAACAATTAAGTTGCACCACGGGATATGTCAAGATGCAAAGAATCGCACATAGTGATGGGCGCCAGGGGAATTTCTGTAGGCCGAATGCCAAGAGTGAAGTAGAGCTGTAACCAGCACTCAAGTAGCAATGCACTCCTATCGTTGTGATTTCTACCAAACCATTTTACCTCTGATCATGGTCATAAGGCAGCAGCTCCAAGGATACGACGGTGCTGATAGCAGAGAACCCGCCACCTGGCACTTCCCAGCTCTGTTTGTCCCCGGAGGACTTTTCCCACGTGTGCAGAGCAGGCCCATGTTGCTCCATGTGGAATTTGGACATGGCTGTTCTTCCGTCCTGCCTGGGGCACAACCAGTTTCACCACCGCCGCCACCTCCATGATAAGCCATGGAAAGCTTTGCCCCACGTGCCAGGTGACATTGCCGCGGTGCCCGCAGATAAGAGCTGCCCAGAAGCAGTGACGCAGGTGACTCGCCGCACTGTTTGGCTGAGGTATCTGGAGTGACTTCCCCCGGCCTTGGAAGCTGTGCCTTCGGGATGGAAAGGTGCTGAGTTCTGTCCTCACAGCAGGGTAATTACTGTGCATGAGTTAGATTGCTGCCAAGCCCCAGTGGGGCCAAAAGAACTCCACTTCTTCTGCCAGGTTGATGGATAACGTCAATGCAAGGGAGCCCAATTTTAGGCCTGACAGAAACGAAACTAATTAAAGAGGCTGGTCTTCCTGCATTGCCAATAAGGAGAGGGCAGGCTTTTCTAGAACATAAGTCAAAAAAGGAATCAAATTTAAGTGCTTAACACTGTATATGTCCCTGACAGTGCATCACTTTGTAGGAAAAAACCCTACAGTATTCCAATTTCACCAGTATCTTGTGTCCATTCAGCACAAACACTGAGGTAACACTTGGCTTTTCATGGAAATGGAAACAAGGCCCTTGTTAGAGCAAGCCCTTATGATAACAGCATCCCCCAACTCGCTGGATGTCCCCCATTGCCCTGAGGTCTCTTCTTGCGCTTCAAGAAAAGTCCAAGCTGCCTTAGGGCCACTCACACAGTCTGCACTACAGTTCTTGGGCTCACATGCTGTTCAACACTGTATATACAGGATGTGCCACGTGCTCTGGGTGACCTTGTGTGTGCAGGGGGTTGGACTAGGTGATCCCTAGAGGTCCCTTCCAACCTTAAGGATTCTGTGATGCTCTGATCCTATGAATCCCAAACTATAATCTCAGCATGACCCCGAGCAGTTCAGGGATGACAAATATAACTTTTGATCACACACTGTTCACGTGGAAAACTTAGAACAGCTGCTGCTATTTCAGCTCTCACATGCAGGGACTTAAATTACCCAGAGCAGCTACAGCTGGTGTATCCCACATCTCCCAGGGCCACGTGTGCTGGGCTGGGGTGACCTCCCCGCTCCAGACACAAGGGTTGTGTAGGGGGCCCTGGAAGACAAGTTGTGCCCCATCAGGTTGCGTTAGGGGGGCTCCTCTCTCCCTGTCCCTTCAGAATCAGAACCAAGGTTTCTGGAGCATCCTCATGCTGTCTTTCTCCATCTCAAAAGCTTAAGGAATTGGTGATGAAAGTCCTACACCAGCAGTTTACCAACGATAAAAATCCCAAGGACAGAACACAGTGAAAGATAAATCTTTGCTGTAACCATTATGAAATATGACTTACATCAGTGCTGGAAAGAAAACCATGTTCATCTCAAGGTATTTAGAGTCTGATTCCATTCTCTGAATTTCGAGGGCAAATCTCCAGGTCCTTCCTGCGTAACTATAACCCTGCATTGCTATGACAAGAACACATGAATACTAGAGGCAGGACAAAAATTACTCTTCCTCATAAAGCCACCCTGTTTGTTTGTAATGGCGTATGTAGGATACATTCCCCTCCTCACCTCACAAAAAATAATTTCTTCTTTTAGCAAGATTATATGAAGTGACAAAGGAAATAAGTAGAAATCTGCATGGGGAAAAAAAATAAAAAAAAAGCAATGGTTCTTAGAAAAGAACATATTTTAAAACAAAAATAACAGCATTCTGTTAGAAAAAAAGAAAAAAAAATGGGAAAAAAGAGAAATAAATGATATAATCTAAGTCCTTGAGAAATTATTAGTAGAGAGTTGGAGAATAAAGGTGGAAAAAAAATAGTCATCTAACCTACTTCCATGATACCCCAGCAATTTCAAATTGTCTTCAATAGCTCTTTCAGCACAAAGACTGCCCCAAACATACTTGTGACACTTTCTCCTCTACAGATGTTTGTGGAACTAGCATAAAAAGGATCAAAAATATTTTATAAGCTAAGTGTAAGATTTCATTCTAGGTGAGAGTTTACCCATTGTGGAATATCTTCCATAGAGCAGGTCAGAATAAACGGAAAGGGAAAGGGAAAAAGGAAAAGCTTTATTCTCATTTTACACTCTAACTGTAATATTATTGTACTAATTACTATCAACTTATATGATCTAGCACCAGCTGTTAGACCTTCAGCTTCTCATTTCTGATGTTTATGAAGAGTTTGATTCCACAAGTAACAAAGCATGTTTATTTTATACAGTTCCCATTTTTCCTTATTTCTCCGAGCTGACAATGGAAACTCTACCTAGAGATGCCAACCAGGTATTGCTATAGCACATTTCTCTAGCCATCAGTGTTGAGGACCATGTATTATAAATCATTTTTTTCACTCCAGACAACAATTTGAAAGCAAATCTTGAATTTTGCTTACGTCTTCCCACTGACAAATTTAATTCACTATCTCTGTCTGGAAACAAGAAATACACATTAAAGTTCTGAAACAATGGCAACTGCGGAGGAAGGAAAAATCAATGACAAAATAATTCTTATCAACAGCCTCCTATCTATTCTAATTCTCTGTTTATTTTGACTCCTTTTCCATTTTGTAAGGATTAATATTTGGAATATATTTTTAAACTTTAATCCCACAAAAACACATAGGCAGAAATAACTATTCTCAAATATACAATTACTCCATCACAGGGGATAGCAATGACTGGTTTAAAGCATGGCATTGTCTGTAGCTATTCATGCATCAGAAAAAGAGAATGTAGCTGCTTAAACACTTTTTTAAAAAAACATGAATCAACAGAGACATGGAATTTAAAAACATATGCACTATCTTGAGAGGAAGATATTTTTGCTTTGCCTGTTTTTGTGGTTTGCTATAATCAAAACTACCTCCCAAAGATATAGCATCATAAATCACGCAAACACTTGCAAAAGTTTTAATTTTGTTTGTGTGGCTTGTGCCACTGGTTAGTTAATTTAGTTGTGTGTATGAATTAGCAGGGTAATGGTGAGAAATCCATCTCGCCAACTTCTCAGCTTACTGTTCTCAGAGTAGATATGGTTTTGATACCAAACTGGGACGAAAGCAAGCACAACACAGCTTAAAGCCAGCACGTTCCCACTTAAGTGAAGGAAAACAGTTTTTCTCACCTGAGTAAAAGGTATTCTTGAGGGAAAAAAAAAGACACTTTACTCACATTCCTATTTTGGCCCCCAACAGATTATTCTATGATATGAGAAAACTACCAAATTCCTCATCTCTGTGTGTATCCTGAGTTGGTCTGTTAAACAAAAGCCACAAGGAAAACACAAAATGCTGCCACAGCTGAAAAAGTCCTTTGCAGGCTGAAACTGCTTTTGCTGTAGCTATATGGTATTTTGTTTAGTAAGACTGGACCAGACCAATCAGATTAAAAAAAAAAGACTTCATCTCTACTAACATCTTGATTCCTGAAATGCCAGAAAGCAATGAGCTGTAACAGGGTATTTCTTTTTTACCCTGCAGCATGCACAGATTAGTCTAAAGGATGCATGAACCTGACTTAAATAAGAGAAAATAAATTAGCTTAAATTCATTACATCAAGATCTAAAGATATCAGTCTAAAAATCAAAAGACTCACAACTACTTCTGTGAAAATCTCTGGGAAACATTTTATCAATTATAAAGTAAGAGTTTGAGAGAAACAGTGGATACTTGAATGGCTCAAGAAAAAGAGCTTGATGTTTTGTTTGACTTGAGGAAGACTTATCTATGCCCACATAAGAACATTTTTTTCCTCTTAATTTGCCTCACTACACTGATGAAAATATATATTCCTCTCTTATTGAACTGCCTATTCCTCAGTCTAGCTATATCAATCCTGAGCTTCCCTGGAGCCTTCTTGATTTAGACTGCTAAAGGGTTACTCTAAGATATGATAAAAAAATGTTATCACATTCCTTGTTCTTATTTGTTCCCTGGCTTGTGACCATTACATTGAGATATTGAGAAGAATGTGCAATGCCAGACAGTTTTGTTCCATTAGGTATAAGTAATAAGTAAATAAATAAATCAAACAATCTTTGTGCTTGCTTCTATTCCTGCATTGCCAGGAATTTACAGAATCCTTTGGGAACATTCAAGCTTTTACCTGTCCAGAATATTAAGTCTTTGTATTACAGTAATGCTCAGAGCTACTCCTTCCTCATCCTGGTTAAGAAAAGATAATCCATCCTGGATATTTATAGGTATTCCAGCTCCTGGCTCATACTACAGTTCAGTCAGATGTAGAAACCTTGATACCTTTTAAGATCTAAGTCCTGGGCTATTTCGTATGCAAAACAAGAGAATTTACAGGACACTGGTTATTTTCTCAATTGGAATTTTGACTTCTCCAGACTTTCTTAATTGCTGCCACAAGGTAGAAACACCTGTGATACACCCACCTGTGCTCATCTACAAAGCTGTGCTTCCTCCCGGCCACTTGGCATGTGTGGTACTCACAGGCCTTTGAACTTTAAAGATACCCAACACAACCCAGAACAACACGGAGACAGTATTTTGTTTCGCTGCTCCTTGCCAGGTTTCTCCATCCTTGATGTTTTCCTGAGAACAGGGTGAAAATCCCACTGCGGATGTTGGCGGGGGCTGGAACATGCAGGCGGCTCCCCACAGCTGAGACACCCGGAGCAGGAAACACAATCCTAATGTTACATCGTGAGGTAAAAGTAGAAGGAAACAAACAAAAACAGCAACAACAACGGAGTAGGGACAAAGTTACAAACCCAAAGACTAAGTTTTGAAAGGTTAAATCACTGACACTGAGAAAATGTCAAGTGTGCCAATCAAGGCACTAGATATCTTCAGCGTATGAAAATATTCCGGCTAAGACTTTTGAGGGAGAAAGCCTCGGGAATTTGAAATTGACTTTTGATGCACTAGTTCAAAACACTTGAAAGTCCCCTCATGCCTTTAGAGGTGAGGGACTTGAGCCATATGTAAAAACAAGATAACAAAAACTCTTGATACTGATTTAACCTACATGAATGTGAATAACAAGTGGTGAAAGTGACCTGCTAAATGGAGCAGGTAGGTTGTTGATTTTACGGGGGAGGGTTTTCACAAACCTCTCGAACTTTTAGGAAAGAAATCTTCAGATAAAATAAAAAGTACGTACTCAAACCAGACCTATTCCTACCAATTGAGGGGTTAGATTCAACACCACCTTACCATGGACATAAAATCAACTATACTTTGAAAATAGCCAGTAAGGTGACAGTGTCAAAGACTCAATCTGTACCAATAATGTTAGCAATGTTAGTGCCAGAAAACATTCTGCATTTAACTGTTAGAAAAGTCCCTAACATTATTTTTGCCTAGGCCAACTAAAACCTTCACAAAAACTTAAAGGGACATTTCAGGAGTTAGTTCCCACCATGGCTATTCCCTCAATAGCCTTCAGGAAGTTTGGATTCAACCTCCCTTTTTCTGGGATTTTAACAGGGGTTGGACATGGGTTATTCTGTGCCAGTTGGCGTCCGTGAGGGAGAGCATTCCCAGATATGTTTAATTTATGAATACGGATATAGCCGAGTGTTTCAGGGTGCCGGCACCTTGTGCTAACAGTATTGCAAGGATGAGACCTGCAGGGTTTCGGGAGAACTCAATAAACAAGAGCAGCACAGGAACTACTGAGCTATCCAAGTGGGAGCCTGAGAGACCCTGCAGAGTTTCTCGTCCTGCAGAAACAATTTCCTTCACAGACAACACACTGAACTACAATTTTTTATTTTGTCAGACCAGCTATTTAAAAAGTGAATTGTTGGGAATAGAAGGGGAAAAGAACGATGGGAAAAGAGCTAGTACTTACCACATGTAGGAAAGCATTTTAGTCCCCTTGAAAGTACTTACAAAAGTGTAGTTTTTGTTAAATATTTATTTTACTGTCCTCATTACATCTGAGCATTTTTTTCCATGTGCATTAAGCTCTGGCAATTTCTCTCCCTGAGCAAATCTCAAGTCCGAGTTCACAGACACAGCTGGTTGCCAAGACAGCAATCCATATGGGGCAGCAAGCTGGGGGCAGCTTGCTGTGCTAGCTGTGCTTGCAGCACAGGCTACTCTAATGCATTTACTTGGAACATTGGAGAGTTCCTGCTTACGATGTTGGCAGAGGTTAGTACTTATTTTTGGCTTGCTCAAGATCTTCAAAAGTGCCTCATTAAAAGGAAAGGCAGGGTTTGGGAACGTAGGTAGAAATTAGTCTGAATCAACCCAGATCAAAGTGGGTAAAGGGCCAGTTCTAGTTCCACTCGCACATTCACCCATCAGGCGAGCTCAGGAACATAATTCCATGTCTTTGCTTGATGATTAGAAGGTTTATTACTCCCTGGATCATGAAGCTCTAGACAAGATTCATTTGATCAGATGTGGGTTATGTCTTGAATACACCTGAGCCAAGTTCCCTCAGGTTCTCCCATAGCTCTGCAGAGAGTACATGTGTCACAGAAGAGATTTCTCACATCTGAACACAAAGACATTCAGGCTTTAGAGTTAATAATGGAGCCATACTCACGTGCTCTCCTGACCCCACAGCTGTGGACCAGCCTCCCCCACCTTATTTTCCACTTATTTCCACTGACCCTAGAGAGAGTTGAAACTACTGAGTGCCTTGCAGGCATCACAGCCTCAAGCTGACCACTCAAATGCTACTGTGGCAGGTACAGAAAATTCAGAAAGGGCTGGAGAAGTAATACAGGACTATTCCAGCAGATAGTAACAAATACAACTGAGGCATATGGACATGCAGCATAAGCTTTAATTACAGAATGGGCACAGAAGTCAGGTAGGCTGGGGCAGCTTTTTTTGCTTTCCCTTCATATCCCTGTGACACAGCCTCCTGATTTGGAAATATGATAGGTACCAATAGGCCTGTGTTCTGTGTTACACATGGCTGAGATTATCCGCCGCCTGCTTCCTGTGTCACGGCTAAAGCCCTGCATGCTTTAGTTTGCAAAATGTGAACAGCGACGACAACAAATGGCAGCAAGAAGCTCCAGGTCATCAGAAACATGCAGTGCCCATTAAATCTGTTTGTGGGGCGTCAGCCGGTGGGCTGCGTGACACTGAGAGGGTAAACAAGCCAGAGGAGGCAGATGCCTTAACAGCTACTAATTGGAACCTAGTTACTCTTTGAATTACCTTTACTTACCCAGTCGCCAAGGCAGCGAGGGACGGGCTGATCCACGTGGCGCGTTCCGAGTGGAATCGAGGAGAGGCGGCTGCTGCGGCGCCAGCCCCGCGCTCTGCCATGCAGGAGAGGCGCACACAGCGTCCCACGGCACGCGCAGCGTCCCACGGCACGCGCCTGGCCGCATGCGAGCCCAGCCAGCACCCCATTTCTCAGGCAATACAGCCACTGTGCTGCTGTGGGATTGCAGGCCCTGCACTGGGAGCCGGGCCGCAATCCCACGAGCACCCAACCTGAAGCACCGAGATACTGCCCCAAAAGCACAGGGGGATCAGCCTAGGCTTCCTGCGCTCCGCACCGCACCGTATCTGCGGCCCTGCCCTTTCTTTCACTAAAAGGAAAGGCCCTTTTCCTTTGAAATAATATTTCTCAGTTTTGTGAGGATCTGAAATTTTGAGTCTCACCAGACAACAAGATCAGTTCAAGGAGTGAGGAGCATGAAGGAAATTACCTAAGAGAGGCTTCCATGCGAGCTACCACAGGGGGTGGCTGTGGCACTTGGCTGCGATTCCAGTGATATTGAAACAGCCCCAAGTGCTTTCCCAGGACAGACTGTATTTGTTTCTTGTTTAGCATGCTCTGCCATGCCACACGTGTGCACTAACCTAGCCCAGAGAGGACTGGGTTGGTCATCTCTCTGGGTCTGCCTTTTCTAAGCCAGTTTCTCAGATCATAAAATTAGTCCGCGGTAGAAGGAATCTATATTCTGGCAGGACACATGTGGATTCCCAAGATGGTTAAAAGCCAGTTTGAAGCCATCTATCCTGAATGAATTCCTGGAGCACCCAGCAAGGAAATCATGGAAACTCTTCAGCAAGCAGCAGAGCTTCCCCTCTGCCTCTCCACAGCAGCAGAACCACCACCTTACCTGGCAGGTGCTTTTTCCATTTTGGATTCCTCTGTCCCAGCCTGGCTGAGCTCTGCACGTTCACACGTGCCACGTTATAACAGGGACGTTTCTCCTCGGGATCCCCCAGTGCTCCTGTGGAGGCAGCAAAACACCAAAGCTCTAGCAGAAAGTTACAAAGAAGAACATGCCTGAGCATTCAAACTCGCTTAGCTGCATTACTAAACTATTAAAATGGTCCCTAGCAAAATTTTAGCCCAGACTATCTGGCTTTCTCCTAAAAAATGCCCAAGTAGAGCTCAAGGAACTCATCTCAAGAGGCAGTTAGGATGTCTCTGCCCTGTTTAAGAGCACAAGCAAGTTTAGTACCTTGGACATAGACGTGATCCTCTGTCCCAGCGCCAGAGAACAGTCCCAGACATACTTGATTTATTAGTATAGTCACTGCTGAGCTCTCCATTAATTGCAGCACATCAGCCTATTTGCCACACCATGCAATTCCTCTTCAGATAGCTCCAATTGAAATAAGTCATTCGTGTAAGAGATGAAAAAGAAGAAATTTTTGTTATGAATGGCCATGATCCTTGCATCTGCCACAGACCACAAGGTTGCTATAATCAATAGTCATTTGTTTTTCTGCGGAAATCCTTGCTTGGGAGGTTACAAAGTGCAGACCACAACTGCCCAGTGACCACACAGATGGATCTGGGAGACCTCAGCCATTAGTTAGGGGGCCTTGTTCATCAAGGCTAGGAAGCTCCTAATGACACCAAGAGGCGGGGGCTTTTTTTAATTCTAAAGAGGGATAATTACTGAAAAGCATGAAAATGAGTAGAAATAACAAAATATAATGCGTTTTTTTTATCCAAAAGCATCCCTCTTGAAGGAAAACTAGGGTCACTCTTGCTTTAATTTCCAGGCAAATGAGGGGTGCATGTGACAGCTGAACATTGCTGCTGCTGCAAGCAAGAAGCTGGACGGACAGCATCACCAGGAATAGAACAAGCTGCAAAAGTAGGTGCTTCCTGCAGCCACAGGAGGTTAAAAGATTTCTTGTCCTCAAAAATCCCTGCTTCTTTCAGGGAAAAAAAAAAAAAAAAAAAAAAAAAAAAAACAAGAAAAGCACATTGCAGCTATTGAACCCACTCCAGGAGCAGGAGATGAGGGAAGGAGGATGGTCCAACACAGGCCGTACAAGAAGGTGCCTGTCTGCGTGCACGCAGCCCACCCACCCCTCGTTTCCCTCTATTTCCACTGGCCAGAGCTTTGCCTGCTTTCTGACTGATACCATCATCTTCTGCAAGAGCTAAATACAGGGATTTTCTCTCTATAGCACAGAGAATCAACATAGCTTCTTTCCTGTGAAATTTCCTTCTCCACTAAGCATTATTCTGGTTACTAAAGTGATGGTATTTGGACAATGAAATGATTAAAACCGTTCCATTGCGTAGAACATTTAACACAAGTTTCCTCCCAGGGGATATCGCCCCGTGTTATTAGCAGGGTCCTGCAGAGCTGCGTGAGCCTCCCTCCCTGTACGGACCTCTGTGCTGGATTCGGACCTTAATCTCGCTGCGCCTGAGCCCTGGCGTTTCCCAAAACGCTGCTGGGGACTTTTCCCACAGGGAGGAGGGAGAGAGGGCAGGATCATTATTATCTTGTTGATTATTAGGATTTTTTTTTAAGCTTGCACTAGAGATCCATGTAAAGGGAATATTTTTAATGAATCCTTAGAGTACTGCATCCTTTTAGATTACACTTCGACACTTGAAGAACACTTAGAAAATGATGTTATTTGGTGATAATTTTTTCTTCACTGTTCGGTTCCTTCTTGCTCTGGGTAGAGGAGGACCTGAGGGGCAGCAGCAGGGCTCTCTCTCAACCCTCTGATTTCAAATATTTAGCTGCCTTTTTTTTTTTTTTTTTTTGCACAAATGCTTTCTTAAGCTAGAAATTTAATGCATCTCTACATAAATATGTAGATAAAATATTGGGCTTATATGTAATCACACAAATTATAAAATACTCCTTTTTTTTCCTACTTCAGTTCCAGTCTACTACGATGAGGTAACCCAGCTAGTGCCAAGGTGGGCATCCTCCTTGCTTGAGAGTTATCCATTTTAATCCACAAAATGTTAGGTGCATCTCGGAGAAAACAGAACTTGTACAGAGATTTTTGAATCCATGTGGAGTTAATATTGTAATAACATTGATAGGGGATAACAAAGCATACTGCTTTTACTGCAGAGTTCCAGCCTTTCTAAATGGCAATTGAATACGGATCTTGGATGCTACAAACTAATGAAGGAAATTATGTCCAAAGGGAGTTGAACTTTATCCAAAGCTGAGGCAGCTGCCAGTTGTTGCTATCCAAAGGCATCGTCCTTATTAAGGAGCGCTTCCCTTTATTGCTGCAAAGCAGAAATAACCCTGAAAAGACAACTAGGGCATGGGGGGTGAAGGTAAAACTAAGGATGTTACTGACTTTAAGCGCCAGCCTGATTTAGCAGCCACAGTTCCTTCCTGCAGATCCTCCCTGCAAAGAGGAGTGCATCATCTCAGAACTAGTTTCACAGAAGCACCCTCAGGGGACAGATCTCATGCTGAATTTGCAACTAGAAGCTCATAAAGGACTTTCAGCCTGTAAGCTGCACACACAGGCACGGAGTCCCATACAAGTCTTGGTACAGATTTGCCCTGCAGGCTAAAGCTGCACTGCCCGTGCATTTCTTTGGCAGACCAAGAGGTATTTCCAAGCCCCCCGTGCCTGCACGC
Organism: Tinamus guttatus; assembly: GCF_059628265.1. Lineage (NCBI taxonomy): Eukaryota > Metazoa > Chordata > Aves > Tinamiformes > Tinamidae > Tinamus > Tinamus guttatus. The sequence goes on from NW_028289076.1 coordinate 135,790, forward strand.
CTGCTCTCGAGGCTGCTAGCCCACTTCATCCGCGAGCAGCTCCTTGCTCCATTCCTCCCTCCTCTTCCCGCACGTAGCACGAAGTACCAGCAAAATGTGTTAGCGCTCCCTTCCTCAAGATCATCTCTGACACACGCCGAGGGATCTCTAGAGCACAGCCAGCCCACATGCAGCAGCGCTTTTGCGTTGCCCTGCATCCAGCTCTGCCACACAGGCCCTGCTGGATTTAGCTTAGGCAATTAGGTTGAGTTCAGAGCATCCTTCACTTGCCACTTACATGAAATGTATTTCTGAGCTTGTTCTGCATTTAAATGGCAACACCCCGGTTATCTTGGTAGCTGGTATGATTTCAAGAAGGATATGCCAAATTTTATTTTGCTTTCCCAACTAGAGGTAAGCTTGCCTGAGGCAGCTCAGTAAGAGACAGGCCCTCTCAGAGGGGCACTCTGCTGGTAACACAGTGTTGTGATTCAGCATGAGTAGAGATTCCCAAGTCCTGCTGAGTTCAGAAATCAGTGGGAGCCAGATCTGGGAACTGCTGCATCAAGGGATACCACAGGATTCAGGCTCTGATCCTTTTGTGCCCCACTGAAGTCATCTCAAGGATGCACTTGGCCATCTACAGGTTCCTGAATGCTGGGTAAGAACAGAGTGATAGAGATGCTAATAGGTCAGAGGACATGGACCAGGACATGGATCACCCCTCACAAGAAAGGTAAGCACCAGATAAAAGTTTTCAGTGCTACCGGGCACTTTGCTGACCCTTGATACATGGCCATACATATCCTTCAGGCTCCCAAATACTTGCAAAAATTCCACGTTTAGGAACATGTCTTAGGAGTTATTCCATAAAAAGGCAAAAATATATATTCAGCAGAGGAAAAGAGAGATTAGTCTGAGATATCACTTGGGATTTTCACCTCTCTATTTGTTCTCCAGCCAGCTTAGCCAGGCCAACATTTGGAGATGCCTGTCCCTTCACCCATCTTTTCTTCTTTCACAAGTAACTCCATTCTGCAGTAAGCATGCACACATCATTGCAATCACATATTGGCAAACAAATCCAAACAAACATGTGAAGCAAGAGGCTTCATAAGAAGAGACTAAATGACTTCCAGGGGCCCTCTTCCAACCTTCATTAATTCTGCAAACTGGAGACAAGAATTTGGTACAGGAGCATCAGTTGACTAATACTAACTCATCTGCTTGAGAGAGCAGTTCCCAACTTGGACTACAACAAAGCAATGCTTAAATAAAAGTGTAATATATTCTAGGAGAAAATTCAGCTCTTTGGTAAACACAGTCATACTTCACACCTGTAGTGCTTCCATCAAAGATTCCTGCAGCACTGCAAAGATCATTAAGAATAATGATACCCATTACCAGGAAATAAAGGTGCATGTCCACAAGCAGAATTAACCTTTCTTTATTTGAGTTCCAACTTGACAAGATGTGCTGGTAATTCCTACCTCTTATTAGCTCAGGTATCTGCCACCATGGAGTAGCTACAATACTGACCAGTTCTGCGTTTTAGAACTGGCTAATACGCAGTCAGCACTGAGTGCAGAGAGAGGATTTCAAGTCTTTCTGCACCGTGTAAAAACCCAAGATTCTTGCTCAAGGGACTAAGCTATATGGTACAAATCTATCCATGCTTCAACCACATGGACATATTTCTTTTGTTATAGCTACTCTAGTAGACAGTAAAGGAAATCAGAAAATTTGCAAAATAATGCACCTGTTATTCATTAAAGCAAACTTCTGCCTTGCTTCAAATTAAGATTTTGAAGTCCTCATCTTGCATTTTCTGCATTTAAGTGCAATTTCAGACCTTATGAGACTGAAGAGTTTACACATTATTCTGTGACTTCCTCTTCTGTTTGAGTTTAAGATTTGTTAAGAATTTAAAGAAAAAAAATAATCCATTCTCCAAAGTGTGACTGAGAAGTGGAAAGTAACTTTGTCTATGAGAGCTGTCAGGAATTTACCCTCTCATAAATTTACTAAGTCTCATTCTAACTGCAACTTTTTCACCTCCTTCCTTCAAGTTTTCAGTTCTACCCTCAAACTGCTTCTTAATGAAGTCAGTGTTAAAATCCATCACCACAGCGCGAAAGTCAGGAGCTTGGAGAGTTCATGGAATTCTTCTCTCAGACCCTGCCATTTTCCTAACTCAAAGTTCACTAGAAAGAAATAGGAGCATTGTTACAACCACTCAAAGGATGCAGTTTTTGAGGAGGGATATTTTTCATTTGACCGATATAGCTGGAACAAAAAAACAATACAGACTCCTCATTTGAAGGTGGTCAGTCACAGAACTATTTGCTCACTGCTAGATGTCCAGCAATACATGAGACTTATTTGACTGCAGTTTAAATCAGCTATACAACATCTGGCAAACCATGGCAGCTGAGGCCAGGAGGTGCCACTTTCAGTTGAAGGGATGTGTACTACGTCCCGTGAAACACAGTTCAACTCACTCCCTTGCCAAACACAGGATGAGGCCATCGAACAAAATGCTACAGTTCAGCTCGTGAAGTGCTGCATGAACACACAAGGCCAATGTCAAAACAGTCCTGAATGTCTCAAATTCTGCTCAACTTTAAAACGACAGGGAATCAACAACTTGTGACAATTCACAGGGTAAGCTGCAATAACAAATGCCTTTACATAATCCTGTTGTGGCCACTGCATACCCTAACCTAGCAAGCTCAGCAGAACAACATTTGGTGAAGGAGCTGGTAAGGGTAGCTCAGATTAGCACAGTTCACTTTGCACGGAACATTAATCTTGTATCTCGGCTTGTATCCACAGCAGAACACACTGAATATTAATTTCCTGACAGAGCAAGATTTTCTTACTTTCTCTTTTTTTTTTTCTTCAAGAACAGGGAAAGGAAGCTATTTGGACACTTGCAAAAAGAAAAAAGTAGAGGAACATCTGGCTTCCCCAGGTAGCAATCCCTGCCCCTCACCTGGAAGGAAAGCAAGCTTAGAGCTGTTCTTCAACCAGCTACCAACTGAGCCAGGCAAAGCAGAGCAACAGGAGGAGGAAGGCTTGAGAATTCAGGCAGGCACGCAGCTGCCATATATTTCTTAAGATATCAAAAAAACAGCAATAAATGTTTCTCTGCCCTTCTAATGAGAATTATCCACTACTCCTTGTTTGGTTTTGCGAGCCAAGATTATAAAAGCTGGCCCTAGAGACAGAAGCAGGTTTTCAGCAGCTCTCCAAAAACCAAGATGCTCTTTCTTAGAGGCCATCTGGTTGCTTCCAAGATAATATCCCCAGTAGCTGTAAAAACCATCTGAAACAGTCATAATGAGGTAAGGATCAAAGAAACAGCCACTTCACATTATTTCCATTTCAGCATTCTTTACTTTCAGTAGTAGCCAAGAAAAAAAAAAAAAAAGGAAAGAAAAGAAAAAAGAAAAAGCAGCAGCTGTCTGGGTGCTTCATCCAGTACTGAACAAATGCTGTTACTCCCTCATGAGAATCATAGTTGTAACGAAGAATTCATTAGGCTATTCCCTCACCACCTACTATTTCTCACACTAGATTGAAAATACTTGTGATCTCATGCAAAATAATTTCCAAGGCAGAGAGTGTAAATTTACTGTTGGAACAGTCCATCACCACGGGCCTTTCCCTCCCGCCACTCTAAGCTGCAAGGGCTACAAATAGCTGTAGTTCATGGAGAACAGCGCGAGGCACCTCCACCTCAGCAGGTGACGCTCACGCATCTTGCTGAGGAGAAGCGAGGCCTTGCTCAGGCCAATGCAGACAGACACCAATTCGCACCCCTTATGATTTTGCACCATCACTGGGACAAACTGAACAGCAGAATTAGAGCTAAGATAATCGAATTTTGTCAAAGATGACTATTTCAGAATATAAGAGGTCGCAAACATTCCAGAATTGTCCCTAAGAGCACATGCTCCCCTACCTCTTGGTGAGGGCACCTAGCTGTCCTAGCGTGGAAAGGAGACAAAACTGTCGAAGATGCACATTCAGCTGGACGAAAACACTAAGATTGAGTGAGTCTCCCCAAACAGAATCTACTAAGCTCCGACTCAGTAGTTTCTTTCCCTTCAGTTCAAAAGGCTGGCAGCTTTCTAGATTTCTAGATCTCCTGCAGAAGAGGGATGGGAGAAGTAGAGGTGCACGATTCACAGGAGACTTTCATGACAAGCTCTACTGGTCTGTAAACTATGCACTATATAATGAAAGAGTATTCCAACCTTAAGATAATAGGACCAGATATTTTACATCCTCATTACCAGAGTGGACATCTAATTACCTTGACTCATGCCCTAAGTCTCCTTGTGCTAGATCTTGCCAGAAATTCTACTTTTGCTTCCCCAGCAGAAGAGTCACAGTATTCATGTCCCTATATCAGGACGGAACAAATCAGTTCTATTCTATGTTCCTTTTTATTTTATTTAAAAGAAAAAAAAAAGAAAAATAAGCTGCATTATTAATTATAAATCTATTTATAAATAGAAGATATAAATTTATTCTGCTAATTACCTTTAGATAAAGTCCTAAATAATCAAGTTGGAAGCTAGAAGACTTCTGCATGCTCACTGCAGTATGTCTTGCCCTGAAAATGGTTCAGTTGAACAAAGAATCCAGACCCACACAATCAGGTATTGCTCATGTGGCCAGTAAGAAGCCCTGAAGTTACTTTAATGAGCACAGACCTCATTAAAATATAGTCTTAAATTTAATAATACAAAAGAATAACCTACTAAAGGTGCAAAGGAACATAAAGATTGATGCTCTGGACTCAGTATTTCTTGCGGCTTATTGCTAACAAATTAATATAAATAATAATAATCTAAAAAGTCAAAGCAAAACAGCACTATACACGCACTATAATAGCAATGAAGACAGGACGTGCATTAGACCTACCTACCCTGTGCTGCTACAGAAGAGCTGCTTCTCGCAGTAGCTACACATTTCTCAAGCAATAGAATTTGTATCAACTCCCAATCTGTACTGGATTTCCTATTCCCTCCTGTCCAAACCACCTTCCAATTATGTAGGAAGGACTGCTCCCATTTTTTAATCTATCATTTTGAGAAAGCTTGCCACAGAGCTCCCTTAGCTATTTAGCTGCTGAGATTAAGGATAACCTTAGGCTGAAAGGAATCACATTTATAGTATTTCATGCTAGGTGCCATATCCTAGATTATTTGCAAGGCCACTGCCACAGGAACATTGGTTCATGAAAACCCAAATCATTCAAGTATGCAATACTATATACATATTTAAAACATATATATTATGATTTCTGTTCTTCAAATTCAACCTTTTAAATGCTGGTTGAAGTTGTTATAAAAAAAGAGCAAGAGAAGGAAAAAAAAAAAAAAAGATTTTCCTCCCAGACACTTTGTATAAAGGTAAGATTTTGATAAATTTGGTAGTTGCACTTACCAGAAGAAAGTAGTAAAATTTCTGGTGCCAATCTGTTGAGAGAGATTCTCTCTTCTATCATCTGTTTTTACCAAAAAAAAAAAAAAAAAAAATCAAAAAAAAACCCAGAAATTTCACCAGCATGGCAACCTCTTCCCCTCCGCCAAGAAAAAAAATAAAAAAATCAAAAATCAAAAGGTCACCTACTTTCTTCTTGCTACCTTTACATTCAGAAAAAAGTCATCTTTAGGCTCATCAGCACATCTCATAAGCAATATATGCTTGTTCTTAAACAAAAAGGCACCTATAAATACTCAGCCTTTGAAGCATTGAACAGAATTAAGCACGTTATTACAAAATATATTTTTACTGTCTTTCCCTTGTAACTCACATGCCATGTAATTCATTCTGAAATCTGAGCTTGTTACTTCCTCAACCTAGTCGCTTTCTTTGAAATACTTAAATTCAAATAATTCACATTTCTTTGCTTCATGTGTGCATATATAAAGACAACATTCCATTGCACCTTCTTTCAAATACTACTTTGAAGCAATCTGAAAATTTAATACATATTTCTTAGAGAAATTTAAGTGAATTTATTGTATAAAATTATGATTGGCATGGTACAGAAAACTTCCTTTTAAAGCACATTTCCCATTAACTTGTACACAAATATTACAAGAATCAAGCAAAATGCAAAAGTCTTAAGAACTAATTCCATACTACAAAAGTGTTCACATAGTGAAGTTACTCTGGTTACAAAATGTTATGGAAATAAAAGCACTTCAAAATACAATTTGGGAAATGTTCTTGAACAATCAACACTAGGTTAAGTTAGTTTAAAAATGGAAGAAAAAAAAGGGTACCCTCTTCAGAACACTCCTATTGGCTTAGCAAGATGGAACAAAGTTCAGATCTGTTCATTTACCAAGGACTGATCTTTCCAAGAAGTAAATAAAAAAGGGTTAGTTATTAAAGGGCTCAATAATACTCTGATGACAAATAACGCCATCAAAAAGTTATCTGGCTCTCTTGATTTCATACAGGAGCTGTCAGAGGCAGAGCTGTGTAAGTGAACACTTCCAGGCAAGTACAGATTGCCTCACTTGTTCTGTTTTTCTCCTTGAGACAATCTGAACTTTGTGGTTTCAACTAACTGGTTTAGCTCCTGAGGTCGCAAGCCCCAGGAACAGAGGTCCGCAAAGGATATATATTCAAAGAACAAAACTGAACTTTCACTACGAAGGACTACTTAGATGTCAGGTTATTCAAATACTGTACATGCTTCCCCTCCACAGTAAGACTGTTCGAAGCTACCAAATCTCTGCTTCCCAGCTACCCTGAGGGTCGGCTGTTCTCAAGAAGACAAAAAACGCCTGGGTCCTACAAACAGTCTTAAAATAAGGAGGACAGTCACTCTGCTAGAAAATAACACAGAAATTGAAGACTGAAAACATCCTTAAAAACTTGTAACAAAGTAACTACAAAGCAATGCATTACATTTTTTTTTGTACCAGATGACTTGTGTGTGTTTGAGCAATTGAACACTGGTATGCATATCCACACGGAATTTGCACGCACGGGACTTCACATTTCAGCATTGCAATTACTTTTTTCTTTTTACCCACACAAACACATTTTCTCTCTCACACACACGCAATTACTGTCAGTTTATCCAGTCTGTTTGAATAAAAGACTGTGAAGAATAGTCCACAGCATGCATAAGAGGAGCATCATCCGATACAGTGTTGTCCTGCAAAAATGGAGTCAGAATTCCTGAGTCTCAAAGACGTCACTGCCCTTCTCCATTACTGGATTATTTACTTTTCCAGGAGAACCTCTAGTTTTCATTTCTTCACTCTGGTAAAATTTATAATAGATTGCATCTTTCAAAAATGTAAAACTTTTAGAAAAAAACATATAAACTGAAGTTAATTTTTAAACATTTGTAAACGGAGGAGGTAATTCACTGATAAAACAAAGGCCACCTTCACGCTAATATCCCATCAGTTTTGTTTAAAGGAGAGATTTAGCTCCCTATTCTGGAAAACCTTAATACATGCAATTCCATCCTTTTAACAATTAGAAAATATATATATAGACAGGGTTAACATGGAACAGCCCTTTGTTACCATCACCAAGGTGGTAAAACCAATGCAAGAGTTGATTCACAGTCTCCTTCAAGTAGTGCTGGTCACTGCAATCTATTATAACTTCTATTTTTTCCCTTTTACTTTGCATATTACACAGTGTAACTTAAAATGTTATTTAAGAGCACTTCAGTCCCACAATGTAGGATTTAAGCTTGTGTGAATACATATGCATGGCTCTGCAACATTTGTAATGACTTACAAAAATACATTCAACCAAAACTTTATATAAGGTTCTCTCCCTGCTCCCCTTAAAAAAAATAAAAATAAAAAAAATAAAAATCAAGGATGAAGAGAAAGCCAAATGGCCCCCTAATCAGCAAAATAATACACTAGAATTCTGGAAGTAACTCCAAAGCAAAGCACATTCAAGAATAATATACACTGAATTGCATACGTTCTCATTCATCTTTATCAGTAATAAAGTTCTAATGTATATAATTATTCGGCCTTATAAATAATGCTAAGCAGAAAAATATTTACCTCTGTGCTATATTTCTCAGTTCATAGAAGCATTTCTCAGTTTATAAGAGCAAACAAAAACGAAAGTGCAGACTACAGGCCATGACAGGCGTAATAAATGACCAAAGGTGCAGCCAAATTTACATTTACATCTTAAGTTACTTTGCCATCTTCTGAGTTCTTGCTAGAAGTCACCCCTTGTGCAAATGAAGAGCTGGTCAGCTGGTCGGTGCCACAGTACAACCTGTAGCCACTGGAGGGAGAGGGAGCTGTTTTTTCTTTTTGTTTAAATCTAGTTTAATTGTCCATAGACATCTCTAGGCAATAGCTGAGGTTCGTAAAAACCTTTCTTTATTAATACTTGAAAAAAGAAAAAAAAGTCACACAATATTGATCCCTCCCCCAGCAAATGCTACTGTCCTCTTGTTGCATGACGTGGTTGAACCACTGATGCTGGGTGGGCTGTCTGTAGCAAGGGACGTCTTCATTTCCATCTCACACGCCACGATGGCTGCATTCAGCTCCACTTGAGCTCGGTGAACCACATAAAACATGAGTCCTATGCTGATGACAATCTGCAAGAAAAAAAGAGTTAAAAAAAAGAGTTGTCAGATATACAATCCATAAGCATGGGCAGCACGCAACCATTCCTAACACAACCTGGATGCCACCAGAGCAAACACTCAGGAAGACATCACTGAGTCGAGGTTTCAAAGGCAAGTGATGAGAAGGGAGATGAACTTAACTGGGAAGTGACTCTATATCACTGTATGTTCCTACTAACATGCCAAAGAGCAGACACCAGGGAAACTTAAATAGTAGAAGGAGCTGCAAATACAGATTCTTTCTTGCCATTACGACCTTTCACACACTTTCTAGCAAAGTAATCTCTTCATCTCTTCAAAAAACAGCTGCATAAAGAAATGACATGATTGAAATCAAAGAGCTGTTTTCTAAATAGCAAGTGGATACCTACAGTTTGCAAAACAGCAGATAAAAGGGATGATGCAGAGAAAACAAAACTACAGCACTCCAAAGACCTCGGGAGAAAATATGACAGAATTGAAGTCTGAGCAACTTGTAGCAGTCTGAACTTGTAGAATTTGAGTCCAGGACCTTTTCCTCTGAATTTTATTACTATTTTTTTCTGAACTTAATAAATGAACATAGGAGTAAAGCAGTATAATTTTTGCTTAGACATTACTTATTCTATGGTATCAGCATTTGCTGCACTGCCCAGAGATTGTCTTTGGCTTCAACAAACCACCACTAGGGTTTTCAGCAGAGACTCTCCTTTACAGAAACAAACAGAAACCTTCCAATATAATCAAGTTGTCTTATAACGAGAGTATCCTTACAATAAAGTGGTACATTTTTCCATATTTTAAAACTGCTTCCATCCAGTTGGAACCTGAGCTTCCTTAAAAAAAAAAAAAAATCCATCTTTTATACAGCAGGGCTTCTGCTGCAGACAGTGGGCTGTTCTACTGCTACAGAAATACTGATCCAAAAATAAATCGAACACCTAAGTATTTAAAGCAAGTCTAGAAACTCTGATCCAACATGACAAAATACTGGGTTTAATCCTACTGCTGTAAAATAAGGGTATAATTGTTCCCTATTAAGCAAGTAGCATGCTTATATTTGATAAGCTTATTTAATAAAGAGCTTACAATTATCCCAAACTCATTCTTTAAGACTGTTATAAGCATTAAAAAATAAATACTCCAAATTATTCAACAGCAACTATCTACTAATTCCAGCTAAAAGTTTCAAAAGTTAGCCCATGTAGGAGTCAGAAAGAGACTACAGACAATAAATTATGAATATATATGGAAAATCCTACTATAAAAGCATACCGAAATATTAAAATTTAACTGTTTCTAGAATTATTGCTGCCAACAGCCTTCAGTGTCCTAGGCAAATAATTTAAAACATGTACCCACAGGCAACTATGAACAAAGCTAAAATCAAACAGCATTTGTTATTTTGGATACATTCAAAGAAGCATGAAGTGTTTTTAAAGCTATGTATTAAATTGAAGCGCATCAAAGCCACGCAGACAGGCAAAGCACAGGGCAGATGTCTGAAAAAAAGTGGGAGAACAAGTAATCCCTTCCCTGGGAGGGTGCCCTCGCCTTAGGCGCTCATTTCCTAAAAGCTGCTCTACGAAGGCGAGGGCTCCTGCTCAAACACTGCAGCCTCCCCAGCCAGCACTCACCTGAGCTGCAGTTACACTGCGCTGGCAGGTGATATATCCACCAAGGAGACTCGGCGCAATTTTAAACAAATTTTAAAAGCAAAAAAAAGGGAAACACTGCTGAAAACTACCCCATAAATGAGGTCTACAGACTAAAGTGAAAGCTGATCGAGTAACTTTTTAACTTCTATCATATTACGTATGTCACATTCCCCAAACATTTTTAATATTTTTAAAGATATTTTAATATTTTTAGTGATCTGTTATATCAATACTATAAATTATGTTCTACATACTTTATAAACCAGCAAGGGAGGAGAGGAATGGGGAGCATTAAACTGATCCTGGAGCAGGTTTTTAATCTTAGCTTTGTTAAATACCAGTTTTTGATCATAAAAACTGAGAAAGACGAATGACTGCAAACCAATCCAAATCTGCAAACCACGGTAACTGCAGTCAAAAATAATCTGAAAGTGCTGGCACTAGCAGATGAGAACCAGTTTATATTCTAAAACCTCATGCACTGAATTGCAAAATAAGGATCATTTGCTTTAGCCATTAGTAGAATGGTATTTCTACAGCACTTTTCATACAAAAAAATCTATGCAAAATTGGAAGCATTCTGTGCTAGCAGTGAACACTGCCCACATGCGGGTTCTGCACGGATGGTTTGAGGAGCCCAAAATTCAGCTGGAGAAGTGAAAACTACACACTGCAAGAGAGGAAAACTTGACAAGGCAGAACAAGGAAACGCAGGTTGAATAATCTCTGCCTTGCATCACCTGAGGAATAACAGAATTTAACCTTTTCTGTTGAAAGAAAATGAAACAAAAACAGCAAGAAAAAGACAGGACACTGGAAACCCATTGTGCTGAGTATCCAGTGGTCATAAAGTCTGTGAAAAAGAAATGCCAGCTCTGTTTGACACGGTACACTTAAAATATAACAGAGATGGAAATCCAACACTTAAGCTGCTACTTTTTGAGCACCATATGCCCCATTTGCTTGGTTCTCGGTGTGTAGGAGGCTGCTGCCTCTGCCTAGGGAGGTTACACACCGAGCAGAGAGCACCAACACCGCGACGTGTGTGACCCCTGCTCAGGCCTCCTCTTCTGCACCGGGGACTGTGCGATCTGCAAGGCAAACCAGCAGTGCCAGATCTCTCTCGATCTTATGCACATTCCTACTGGGATGTGATTTCCAAAGGAAAAAAGAAAAATCCATAATTGAGATAAGGGCCCACCAAAGAAACTTGCCTGCTTAGCTCCAAAAACAAAATCCTGTCTCAAATCCCACTGGCACAGTAGATCAGTAAGAAATTAGAAGGGTAAAGAAATATGCTCAAACAGAACAAGTAGACCACACTTCCAAGAGCAACCTCTCACCAAAACAGTCCTAAAAATACTGACGTGCCCGCTAAAGCCTGTGAAAGCGATGCCTGCAGCTTACCTGCAAACTGAATATAAAATATCCACTGACGCTTTGCTCTGCGATCACATCCTCCATCGTACGCAGGGTGGTGCCCAAGTAGGAGTTGAGGAGCTGGGTAGGAAGCAGCCCGACCGAAGAAGCCATCAGGTAGTTGGGGAGCGACAAATCTGTAATCTGAACAGCAGAAAACATGAGAACCCAGGCACGGCCTCGGCTCCACCGCCCCCACACCAGCCATGCACAAAGAATTTATTTTATTTCTTCAGTTAAACTTTGCCACTGCTGTTGAACATAGGGTTATACAATAAAATGGCATTTGGCTAGATCTTATCTGGTCATTTTAAAATTACTGGGCTTTATCTCGTTTCACCTTACATTGCGCAACATCTCCTCCACACAAAGTCATTAATTAAGGATACAATTGGGCTGTTTAAGATCTTTATTTCTCCATGGTGAACAGAGCCCTACAATTTATGCTTTTCTCTCAGGAATAAATGGCATTACCAGACAAGAAGGTCTAAGGAAAGATTTGATATTTATCATCTATTTTCTTTGCATTTTACATCCATGAAAACTAATAAAGCGAGTCTGTTCAAAATGTTACTGTGCTGAATAAGACAGAATGGCAGATACAATCTGCCTCTACAGAGGAAATTATACACAGCTCACGAGGATCCTCTGCCAAAAGATATTTTATATCATCCTTTAATTAGTGAACAAAATACAAATTAGTAGGACAGCTATAGCTTTTGTCAGTATCTGCAGGAGAAAAACATGAGTAATACTTAAAAAGTTTCCTTTCTTTGCTGACAAATTTCTGTTCCAAGTCACTGAATACTGAGTGGACAGTTTATATAGGAACAACCTACAAAGCATTAGCTAAATTAATATCAGCAGCTATTGAGAAATATTAAATCTAAGAGCCAAGAGTCCAGGAGATATTTATGTAAGAAAATGAAAGCAGAAAGAAGCAGAGGGTTAAAAATAACATAAGCATAAAAAAGGAAGTTTTGAAATAAGCAGTTTAAGGAATTCCTCCGGACAACTCAGTTGATCTCATAACAAAACAAGTTCTAAGTAAGAACATCCCCTAAACCTGGAAGTCTACATGAAATTATTGACCTTGACAGATTTGTACCACGCCAAAGACGAGAGAAAAACAGCAAAGTTACTCATTTCATCATGCTGTTCTTAAAATAAACTGTGAAAGTCACAATGTCGAATTCCCATAGCTCTAAGCACAGACCACCGGTGGAAAGTCCCTGTGGGGGAAGGAAGGGCAGAGGAAGAGGAGGAGGATGCAATGGGACATAAAGATTAAGTCACTGGAGTAGGATACAATCAACCAATTCCAAACTTCACACTGCAAATTACAGTTCCTATAGACTTAAGTATAGAGCAGCAACACAAACAACACACTTCCCCTCTATGAAAGTTTAATTTAGATTTCTAATGAAAAAGCACTATATAATTATGTCAGATTTCATATCTGACAGATGCTTTCAAATGATTTTTTCTTAACATTACAGTAATCTGGGCCACGTAATAAGAACGCACACAGAAACTTCCCTTATTGCCAAGGGAATGAGGGAGCAGCTATTAAAAGTCTCTGAAACACTAACGCTGAGGCAAGAATTGCTAAGTAGGACACTGTCATTAAACCTAATGGGGCTGGGAAACTTCCCAAAGATTGCTTTAGCACTCCTGGGCACCTCTTTCTCTTCTGAATATGTATGAAGACACTCGGGTTGCAGAGGCACACGCTGGATCTATCCTGAAGCGCCTGGGCGCTCCGGGCCCCGAGAGGAACCGCTTCCAGAGAAGGAGAGGCTGCCAAGAGACACGCCGGGCTGAGGCTCGTGCATTCCATCGAAAGGAACATTAATCAGAGGGAAGAGGAGGGCATGCAGAAGATCTCCCTGCGAGCCCTGCTGTGCAGGGTGCAGACCCGCAGCGGTAGCCCAATGGGAGGCAGGTGCCGTGTTGGCCACCGGCTGGTGGACCTGAGAAACCCGAGAAACGTTCAATACATAATGCAGCAAACATCATCTTCCTTCTATAACCTTCTGTAAGGTTTTATCTCCCCTAGAATGCTGTCACACCAGGGAGATTTTCTGCAGGGACTCTGTTTCTAAGGGAAGCTCAAGCAAGCAAAAATTAAGATTGAAATCCCAAAGAATGAGCAGATGCAACGCTGCTACTGGCCAGAGCAAACTACACACTGAAATAAAATAAAGAACCACCTAACTTCGCTGCTAGCAAAAGCTACAGCCAGAAAGCCTCCAGATTAGCCCTGGTGAGGCTCTCTCTGATGCAGCCTTTGTGGATTCCTCGCAGTTGACCTTTCTGGTTCTGTCAAAGAGCGAGTCGGGGCGCTGCTAGAGGTCAAATGCGCTTGGGGATTGGAGCAGATCTCCTGCCCCTCAACCTGGAGCACGCCGTGCTGCAGGTCAGGTCGGCTCAGCTCCTGGGAGGAAAGGACAACTGACAGCCTTTGCTTCCTGGGGAAAAACAGGTATTAAACGAAAACAAAACCAAACACTGGGAGCTTTCCAGCAAGCCCAGGAAGCAGCCCGTGTGCTCCCTGAAGGAGATGGTTTCTGAACCACGACTTCACCACGCACATTTCTGGAAGCAGAGGAGTTGGACACTCAGATTTCCAGTCAAACCAGATTTCTGTACAACGTAGCCCACTCAAAGAGGGGAAAGGAGGAAAGGCCAGGGGAAACACTCCAGCGAGAAGCGCCCGAGCAGCCCTGGGCCGCACATTACAGGAGCGAGCGCTGCGCTAAAGCCCGCTCAGAAACACAAACTCACTCCCGTTTCACACGTTCCCGGGCTTTCCAGGTAACTGCGCTGCCCTCCTGCTCCTAACGCTCAGCGCTTTCCCAAAGGGCAGCAGATCGACCTCAGGAAGCAAGAAGGTAGTGAGCCGCCAGCGAAAAGCAAAGACATTCCCGTCAGCTTCATTTCCAAGAAATCCGAGCGCCATCCGTGTGAGCAGAACTGAGTATTCCGCATGGATCTTAGACCTCACTCACAGTGAGAAACAGCTTGGAACTCCCACATTTGCAGGCAGCATTTTAAGTTTTTCAGTAATACAGGAGTTCAATTTTGAATCAGGAATTTTGGTATGAACACACTGTTTCACCTGACTACGCTGTTAAGAGCAATAAATCAGGAGTAATGAACACAGCTCCCAAAGTAATTTTAGGAGGCAACATTCAAGCTATTTAGCATACTCAGGAACTTGGCTTCATCTCATTTCCATATATGTTATTTTTATACTGAAACCTTTCACTAGGGAAGAAAATTTTTTAGTTTGCAGCACTTACAGAATATTAACCACTGACTATAGCATTATGTTAATGTTACACAGGCCCGAATACCCTGCTGAATCGTTCTCCCTAGCGGGCATGGCAGAATGACTGGGAAAGGGAAAAATCCAGTGTTTTAGCTCAGTAATTCGCAGGTCAGCCGTATACCAGACCCACTACTGCTCTAGAACATTTGCTGATGGCATCAAGTGACGCCTGGAAGCCACAAACAACCCACGCGCGGCAGCTCTCCCTGCTTTAGAAGGGTCCCGCTGCAGTAGAGGCGCCTCCGGCTGCGCCAGAACCTGCCACTCCGATCCTGGAGGGATCCTGGATGGATCGGGAGACGCCACAAGCTGCTCCCTCCGCTCTCATCACAGCCGCCATGCAGGTCTGGGCTTCCCCAATCCTGCAGCACCGCAAATAAGTAAATAAAGCGGCTAGCTTCCTTCCATTCCCTACACAAAATGCTTAAAGGAGCTACTTAAATGATGATATCCTCAAGTTGCTACACCGTTTAGGGACAGACAGCCACTCTGGAGACTAATGCCAAGGCTACACTGGAAGTTTTACACGCGGCAATTTTAACCTACAGGAAAAACCTCACAAGCCCTGCGAGAATTAACACCTAACAACAAACTGAGCATTAGTGACCTGCTCATTTGCAACCAGATGAAACGGTCACAGCGAAGCAAGTGCTTTGGAAGGACACAGATCCAGGACTGCAGATGAGGGAAGGAGAGTATTTTTGTAAGAAAGCCGCAGACCAAAACCCTTGTCTATATGATCTCTTATGTTAAAAGATATATGAGTTACCATTAAACATTAAAAACACTGTGCAATCTGGTGTGCTTTGTATGGATTTTTGTGCTTTTTCAGACCTAGCTGAGGCCTAATACAGAGCGGAAAACCATTTCTTTAGATGGTTTTCCCTCAGGGAAAGCAGGGGGCTTGAAACTAGTCTAATTAACCTCCTCTAAAAAGAGCATACTTTGTATTCTTCTTTACTTACTCCTTTAAAGAATCAGAGACTAATTACAAGATGATAAGTTTTAAGTAATAGATTTTTTTTAAAAATGTACTAACTTATTAGGAGAGAAAATCAAGCCCAGCACTTTTCCAAACTTAGGTTTAAACTTTGAGCCCTCTTCAGCTATGAGCCTGCACCTTCCTGCTCTCCATGCGCACGAGTTTAACATCACACACAGCTTCGCTAAACCCACGCTGTGCACAGCCTCTGACCAGAGAAGGAATTTTAATCCACCCACTTCTTTCCTTCCAACATTATTATTTGCGTTAAGGCGTCTAGAGGCCTGGCAGGCTTGCTCAGCCTTCCCTCCCACCGACCCGCGTTACCAACACAGGTGTTTCCCACCCGCCGAGTGCCCCTGCGGGGACGTTTCGCCGCCCGGCCCCTTGGTGCTTCTTTGGGCGCTACATCCCCGCGGCGGGCAGCGACCGCGGCGTCCGCGCGCCCTCCCTTCCCGCTGCCAACGGCGCGGCCGGCACCAGGGGCGCGCAGGGGGCTCACGGTTATTTTCCCTCGGCAAAGAACAAAGTGGAACCCAGGGCTCCTTGGGCAAAGGGGGCACCGCTGCAGAGGCCGCCCTCCCTCCCGCGGTGCCCGGCGCGAGGGGCCGCGGCGCAGGCCGCACTCACCGCGAAGACGGCGTTCTGCAGCCCGAAGGGCACGGGCGTGAGGCGCGCCAGGGCCACCACCTTGAGGCCGCTGGCGCCCTCGACGACGCGCACGACGGCGCTCAGCTTCTCGCTGCGCTGCACCCAGGCGAGCGCCCAGCGCGCCAGCAGCCGCTTGCAGGCCACGTGCGCCACGCACGTGCCCACCAGCACGCCCAGCACCATGAGCCCCATGCCCAGCACGAAGCCGTACAGGTAGCCCGCGGCCACGTTGAGCAGGATGTAGCCCCAGCCGCAGGGCAGCGACACCACGATGAAGCCCACGGTGAAGAGCAGCAGCCCGGCCGCGCCGTCCAGGCCGCCGGCCCAGAGCAGCAGCTCGCGCAGGTGCTGCCGCCCGAGCGCGAGCGACGCGAGGCCGAGCGCGGCCAGCGCGCAGCCGCCCGCGCAGCCCCGGCGCCAGCAGGGCCCGCGCGGGCAGCAGGCGCGGGGCTCGCCCGCCTCGCTCAGCAGCAGCCCGCCCGCCTCGGCGCAGGGCGCCAGCAGCAGCGCGCCGGGCCCCGCCGCGCCGCCCTCCGCCGCCTCCTCGCGGGCAGCGCCGCGGCCCGCGCCCTGCCGGCCGCCCGGCGCCGCCTGCCGCGCGGCCCGGGCCAGCAGCTGCAGCGCCGCGGCGCCCGCGGCCCGCATCGCCCCCGCGCTCCGCGCCTCCCCGGCAGCCCGCGGGCAGCGCCGGCCGCGCCCTCATCGCCCCGCCATGGCGCCCGGCGGCGGGGCGGGCTCGGGCGCCCTAGGCGGCGCCGCGCCGGCCGGCCCGGCTGGCGCAGCGGCCCTGGCGGAGCGCGAGTCCCGGCGGGCGGCAGCGGCGGCGGCAGCGACGCTCCATGTCCCGGCGCGCGGCGGGGCCGGGTGGCAGCGCGGGCGCCCGAGCGGCAGCGCGCGGGGAGGCGCCGCCGCGGCGGCACGCCCCGCCCCCTGCGGCACGCCCCGCCCCCTGCGGCACGCCCCGCCCCCTGCGGCACGCCCCGCCCCCTCCGCGCGGCGCGAGGCGGTGCGGGGCGCTCCCCGCGCGTAGCCGCGGAGCCGCTTCCCACCTCCCTCCTCAGGGATCCCTAAGGGAGGGGAAGCCCTTAGGGATCCCTGTGGAGGAAGGGCGGCCCCGGCTGGACGGTTCCTGCCAGGCTTCTCTGGCCGCTTCACGGCCCTTGCCTCCTCAGCGCTGCTGCGGGCAGCCCAGGGCGTGCACGGACCCTGGCCGCGTGTGGGCGCTGGGGAGGCTGAGGGATGGTTAGGAAAAAAATACCCTAAATGAGGAACGCGTTGTGAAAAATAACGCCGCTGATAACCGTCTCTTGCAGAATTACACCTTTACAAGGCAGGGCGATCCAAGAAACCAGCCCGAGAAAATGACACATGTCTTTGGGCGACGCAAAATAATGAAGCAATTCTGGCTGGCCCTGTACAACGGGCAAGCTGTAAATAGCTTCCACGTAATCTGTCTTTTGCTGTTATCTGTGTCCAAGTGTGAGCATTTGATTTTGTTTGTTCTTTACTAGGATGCAGGCACAGGCGGGGCACATTTACAGCATAGTAATGGCAAGAAACACTGGTTAATATTGCAAGGTTCTGTACGCACCAAAAACACAAAAGGGACCAAGAAAGGAACAGAAAAATTGTCCAAATTGTCTAAACCACAGCCCTGACATTAGACTACAACCTATAAAAATACGTTGCGGAGTCTGTAAGTGGAGAGGCCGTACAAGTTCTGTACAAGTTCTTGTGCGTGTAGCCCCTGGGAATAAAACAGCTGGACCTTTTGGTTGCATCTGTCCCTGCACGGACACCCGGGTCAGGGAAGCACGGCCACGCAGGCGGGCAAGGACAACACGGAGTCGGGTGTTGGGAGACACATGGGCACGGGGCGGGAGCTGCGGCGTCCCGGCGCTCGCACCCCGGAGCGGCAGCAGCTCTCGGAATTCCGCAGGCATCCGGCCGAGCTGGGAGCCTTCCCTCATCCCGGCCGGATCCCACAGGCGGCTGAGAGGCAGCGCCAGCTGGCTCCGCGAGCGCTTCCCAGCCTTGTCCGGAGGGGGAAATGCCGCCACACGCTCCCTTCAAAATGCACCAGCTGTTGGGGCAAGTGGTCTGCCCGTCACACTCACTCCGTGAATTACATTCCCGTACGGAGCACGTGTCCCTGCAGTGCCCTGGTTTTCTGGATGAAGATGCAGTACCTTTCTACAGACCAGTCCTGACACTTAGAAAAACACAGCTCCGAGACAGTCACTTTGTGCTCCGAAAGCAGCTCCCCCCCGCTTTTTTTTTTCTCTAAGTAAATTAGATGATTTTAGTGAATGTTTAGTGGTATTTAGTGAGTATTTCCAATAAATATTGCCTCACCTCTTCTTTAATAAGTACTTACGGTGTTTGTTTCAGAAATTATATGAATAGGGATAAAACTACAGATTTAGCACACAAAATTATAGATCTGGTACATATGAGTTTCAATAATTATGTTACATCAACTGAGAATGTTCTCGTATTTTGTCTGACTGAATTACCTAAATTCTCTTTAAACTCACCTGTCATTTACGTTAGCGTCTCTCTTGTCTCAATATTTTAGCTTGCTGTTTGTTAGCAAATCCATCCTGAAGCGCACAGAGTGACAAGCAGCAGCCTGTGCCCCTTTGGGAAGAGGTGCTATAGGAAGGGGCTGTTGTGATGACGTAAGTTTTACCGGATTTTTGAGGATTTTTTGTCACGCAGACTGAAAACATGGGTCTTTTTCCAGGCCCATGGGGGTTGGAAGAAGACACTTTCTTGATCTTCCATGAGAAACTGAGGAAAGCTGTTTTACCTTTGGGAATTCTGCTTCTGTCTCAATTTTTATTTCAAGGAATGTTTGTATGTAAACACACCCAACCAGGCATGTGAGTCATCTCACTGGAACGAAGGACATGACTCAGTTACGTCCCTTTCTGATCCATGCTGAACGGGGGTCCTGAAGCCAGAGATATTAGGACACATTAAGCCACCATTCAGGAACCAAAATAATTCAGAATTTCTGAATTGCTCTTTGGGAGTGAGAAGCAGATTTTTTTTTCAGAACGTCATATTACAGACCATAGCACCGAGGTGAAGTGCAGTGCCTATAAACTCGCCATATGCATCCATAAACTCCAAACTGTTTAAAAAACTCAAAACTGTTCTTTATTCTTAGAGCTAGAATCTGGTCTGTGTTGTTTTCATTGATTAGGTGTCTACAGATTGAACTAAAACTTTATTAATAGCCCCAGCCTCCCTGCTAAGTCGCTGAGATCGTTCAGTCGCTCGACACCATACGCAGTTCTGAGAATGAAAATGTAAATCTTCATACATGTTACATATATGTTTAATACAGTGATTTAACAGGAAATAATCAGAATTTTTAGAACCGTAGGCATGTAAGAAAACAAAGTACAAAAACCAACATGCCGAAATATATTCAAGGACAGGTTTTGAGGCATTGCTGTTAATGTATCAGTAGTGACATACCTTAAAAAGGCCCATTTCAGTAGAAATAGGAGAGTTTATGACAAATTACATCATATTCATTACAGGCGTGTCACCCAGAAAGAGTGAGTGAAAGAAGTTACACATCCTTATACATCATGCAAAAATGCAGCCCTTTCCTCAGCCCATCTACAGCTGCGTTCTGCTGTTACAGTAATGGATGGGAAACTGAAGCTAATTCATCTTAAAGATTCACATGGGAGTCTTCCTTGCAAAAGAATATTTTTAGGTTAAGAGAAGACGTTTCAGCCAATTTTTCACTCCCAGAGATGCCTGGGCTTTGCTGCTGCGTGGTTGCAAAAGACCCCGCTGGCCCGTGGCGGCTGGTGCAGTGCAGGGCTGCCAGCCTGAAGTTGGGAAGTTTGGAAAACTGGGGGCTGCACCAGCATCGGCAGAGAAGAAAAGTGAGATTACCTTCACGCTGCCCTCCTGAATTGCACGGTGCACAAGTTGGATGCACCCCAATGTGGCAAGTGCAGAATTACTTCTGCACTTGGAAAAGTGTCTTTTAATGCAACAGAAAAGCGAGGGAGATCTGGGAACACTGTTGTGCTCAAGAGCTGCACCCTCAAAAGGCTTTTTGGATATCATGAAACATTTGCACTTAAATTCATATTTAATGGATTTAATTGTTGCAGTAAACTAACTTAGTGAGACTGTTTACATACAGATTCTTATCTATTCAAAAATAACTCCAAGGAGCCGCGTGTCTAAATATATACCATGCATGGGGTACTTTTAATGGGAGGAATTTAACAAATTGAAAATGTTTACATTCCCTTAGTATCACATCCTCATCAGTTCCACTTATGGCTTTTCTAGCAATGGTACTTTTCAACAAGCTGTCGCATTCATTCTGATGTATTTTCAGCATTTACAGTCCAATTCCATATGTTAAAAAAAAAACCTATCTCCTTTTAAATTATACTAGACTACGCTGCAAAGCAAAGCAAAATAAACTGCATTTGCACTTACTTTTGTGCTCTAGCAGGGTTATAGATTAGAGGTCAGTTTCTTCTAGTATTTTCGCATCGGTGATTTTTGTAAAAGTATTAATCTTAAAAGTTAATCAGAGACCTGAAGATTCTGTTTTAACAGCACAGTAATATGTGACTGAGTTTAATGTAAAGCTTTGCCAAGCAGCTTGGAAGTTAGCGTCAACTTAGCACTGAAGCAGAACATTGTATTTGAGTTTGCCAGCTGGATAAACAAACACATATTAAAAGTTTGCTGGCATAAAGCAAGCCACTGATCCCAGCTACAGCTGTCTAGCATCTGAAAGAAGCTTGGTGCATTTATTTTTTATAAATTGCCCTGATTTGTTATTGTGTTTTTTATTTGGTTAACAAAGTCCGAGGCTTTCGTCCTTTCCCATCTTTGTAGTTACTCCTTATCTGAGAAACCACAATGTGGTAAGTGCTGGCAGGCCCTGAACACAGTAGGTTTTTGTGCCACTGTAGAAAGATGAGGGCTGGAAAAATCCCAGCTTCTGAAGTCAGTGGCAGATCTCTTGTCTAAGCATTACACTGCAGCAGCAAAGCAAACTTGTATTGGGCTACCTGTTTATAATGCTGTCATATATATGTATGATTAATTTTAATATTCTCCAGCCAGACGAACTGAGGAGTTACAAACCTCTTCTAAGGGAACATTCATATTTTACATTAAACTCCAGTCAAAACATGATTTGAATCCTAACTTTCTTCCTTTTCCAACGATTCCAGCCCTAGCGACGTACAAAGAGCAGCTCAATGGGAAGCTCCCAAAGCCAGAGCCGAGCGGCCCAGGCTGGTTTTCCTCTACGGTGAGTTTAAACAGAGTATGGTTAAGAGTGGGAAATAGTTCCCAGTCTCTCCTAAGTGGTCTCACCTATTAAGTGCTGAGATTGAGAAATGGAAAGTGCAGAAAACTCTGCTTCTTCCCTGCTTTTTCTTGGCTCTGGTATCCGCAGCACCTCCCCAGCAGCCGCCACGTGGGACACAACATGGCTGCAAGAGCAGCAGCCCCTTAGCCTTTTGCCCAGGGCTCGAGTGTCCTCCTCCCTTCCTTCTGGAGGAGCTCCGTGGTCCTCGTTGGGCTCGGCAGCCACTCGGTGCCTCCCGAGAGGTGCTCCAGGCCCCGCGGCTCGGAGAGGAGCAGCCGCCGGGCGCTGAGGTGAGAGGGGGCTGTGGCAGCACTTGGAGAAAATATGTTGATAGGAGACCACATGAAGGAGGGCTGTGAGTGCTTTGCAAGTGTTTTTTTTTTCCCCTATCAAGTCACAAGCAGTGCCGTAAACACAGAAATGGCCTTTAGCACCACTTAGATGCAGTTATACAGGAGAGATTACAAGAAACAGGGACGAAGGCAGGGCCTCTACATAAAATAGCCTGGTCTCTATAGTCCCTGCACTGCTCCATCCATGCCAACCTTCAGGCAACCTTTTCTGCATTTTGGGGCAGTTTTCTGTGGCAAGAAAGGGCTTTTAACACTGTAGGGAGACAATCTTGCACACAGCTAAATAAGAATAGTGAATTTGCTAAATGTTTACCCATGCACAAAGCAGATCCATATGGACCACAGCTCATGTAAAGAGTGTTCCAGGTGCACGGCAGCTTGGGCTTTGAAACAAACACTCCCAAATAGCACCTCTTAGCTGGTTCAACAAAGCCAGAGTAGCTGGTTTTAAAAAAATTAGGACATGTTGAAATTACTGACTTTGAGACTGACGTCAACTGCACTTTCTTTAGCATCCCAAAGCATATATTTAACCTAAGGTTATTTAGTAAGCCTGGTTTAAGTTATGTTGTTAGATAAAACCAGGAAAGGATTCCAAAGCACTAACAATGCATTGATTTTAGTCACGTGGGGCCACTTTGGTGCCCTCTTTCTAATACCTCCTGGCCAAAGCTACACTTTCTGCAGCCAGTGAGCTCCACAGAAATATTAAGGAAGTAGAGGAATTATTTATGTCGCTGATAGACAGCTTTAGGCAAAGACATCCATAAAGGCTGAAAGCACCCAGAGGTTTCCATTGCTTCACAACTTCTCTCTCCTTTAGCTCAGACCTTTACCTGGATTTAGGGTTTGCTCATGAGGGTGTCTGGCTTTTTTAAAGCCATCGGTACCTTTGCTCTCAGTCTTTTTGAACTTTCAAAATTGTGCAGCCTTCACTGAGCTGCAACAAATCTTTCCGACTCTCCTGTCTTGCTAATACAATACTTTGCATCTTCAAAACACTATGTAAGCATTTTATGTTTGATTTATTGCCTCCTTATGTCCCTGAAAGCACTTAAAATTGTCTTTATAAAATATGCATATGTTAAACACATTATACATCTCAGTGAGTCTACTCCAAAATGTTTTCCAAATCAGCAGCCAAAACAGGCAGTCTGCACAGCCAGCTATTCCCCTCAGAAAATAAGCATATCAAAGATTCCCCCGGAAGATCTTACATCTTACTAGCCCTAAAACACAGCCTTTCCCCAATGTTCCTCCAATGTAACAGGATGATTATGTGAATTGTTGTAGCAAGTCCTAACTTTGAAATCATTGAAAGTATCTTAAAAGCCTTCCCCAACACTGAACTGGTTATACCGCTGTACTAAGAAGTAGGTTGTTTGCTTGTTTGCTTACTACTTAGGATCAGAAATAAAAAAGAAGTCCCAACAAAGTCTTCGTGTCTCTTCAGTTTCCCCCAAATTCTTTAAAACACTCTGAAATCACGGCTCCAAGATGTTCCGTGTTCTTCCTAAAGCAGCATGTACTGACATCTCATACTTTTCTGTCCTGAGGAGGATACTCGCTTGCCCTGCTGCCTGTGCTCCCGGCGGTAACTCTGATCCTTCATTTCCTGGCTCCGGTGGCTGTGGGAAGCTCCCCATGTTTTCCTGCCTGCTGTCACCGCTTTATCCCTCCGCTGCCAGGCGGGAAGCGGGCACCAGGCATGGGCAAGACCAAGGCCGGAGGCACCGATCCCTTCGGCACCGCGGAGATCCCCACCGGGAGCTCCATGCTGGGTCTGGACAGGCCTTGCCTCTCGTTTGGTCTTTCTCCCACTGAGCTCCACAGTGAAAATATTCAGCCCTGGTAGTTCTGCCAGGAAACTGAGGAATCGTCACAGGATGGCTGGTTGTCAGAAGCAACATGGGACGCTCCCCATGTCTCCCCAAGAAGTCTCAGCATGAGCATCATTACTGGAAAGCCCAAAGGTGGGAGGGATGTTCAGTGAACTCTGTTAAACTGCAGAATAAGGGGGAAAAATGGGAGGCTGAACGTAGGATTAAAGGCTTTAATCCTACTACAGAAACGCAACAGTCTCCAGCTCCCAGCTTCATGGGGGTCATAGTTTTCCAAACTGATATACCAAGCTACGTAAAAAGGGGAAAGGAAAAAAGGAGAATCTGTTCCAAATCTCCTAAAAGGTCCCACAAAGAGGGGCAAATGTGTTGACTAAACAGAATATCTGTGCACTGATTTACTAAATACTTACTGATTTCACCAACCTCAAATTAATTGACTTCATTAGACTTCCTCTCGATTTACAGGCCTGTCAGAGGGCCCTCAATCAGACCTGTGATACTGAAAAATAGACTCCCAACCTTTCATACAGCTTTTGACAAAATTAAAAATCATTTTTATAGCACATGATTTTTTGTGCCTGAACACTGATAGGAGACGGTGGGGGGTAAATCACGGAGGCTCCTGGATAACCTCCTTCGTGCTGCGTGTCTGTGAGCCATATTTACCATCCAAATGAGCCTTTCCTGGGAAAACATGACTATTTAATGGCATGGAAACGTTTTGTACTTAACATTTATCACACACTCTCTTTGTGTGTGCTGGCATCACCAAAATCCTCTCTGACTTCAAACAAACTGACAGCCAGAATCCCCCGCTCCTGAACACTGTTTTGACACCTGTTTTTAACACTTTTCCAGGTCCAACAACAGCGGTACATCAACCCCCCGAGATAAATAACTCTAATCTTTGTTGTACTGCTTCCTCTCGTGCTTGCAGGCAGACTGCAAGCTTCCCATCTGCTTTGACAGATATCCAAATATTTGTTACTACCATTGTAGCAGAAGAGGATTTCCTTTAGGCACGGGCTCTGATTTGGTGGGAGCATTTAACAACCTGCAAATTTCCAGTTGTTTCTGGAAGGACTTTTTTTGATACACAGATTCTTCACTATAATACGATCCGACTTTTTCTTACCATTAGCTGTACTCATATCAAAAAATTAGCTGATTTCTGAAGCAGGTGTACACATTCTGGGCTTTAATTTTTAGGTTTCTTTAATCATAATGAGAAGAAAAACTACCTACTGAGCAGACACAGTGTAAGACAGTGACAAGTCATTCCACTGTGCCAGTTCAAGGTAAACTTCTTTTATAAGATTTTTCTTTTAATTGAATTTCAGTTCAAATTTACTTCAGGTATATATACAGCATGTGGTAACTTGGAAATTAAACATGCTAATCTATGAATGCAGTCAAATCAATTAAGCAAATCTGTCATCTACAATTGAAAAATCCAGGAACTGAAATAATTGATCAAGAAATACATTTATTTTTGATTTTTTCCATGGATATCTTGATGTCTCACATTAGATTTAGATAACTTGATCTTGGAATAAATATTTTTGGATATATAATGGAAAAAAATATTTTTCCATTAAAATATACTTTATCTCTTTATAAATTTAGGCACATTATTAATAATTGTCATTCTGAAACAAGGTTAATTTTGCACCAAAGCAAATGCTGAAGTGTTATTGTGCAGACACCCCCATATGATTCTTCAGTGGGCTGTGAATGCATCTCCACACGGCTTCAACACAGAACCTGAGCAAACAGTAGCAGTGAGTGATAGCACTGTTATCCTTCAGGATGAAGAGCAGACTGAGAAGACCACTGTATCCAATATATATACTGAAATGCACTATATGATCTGAAGGAACTTATAGACAATCGCTAATTGCAGCTGGGGTAGTTTAGGATGGGGCAGACCACCGTGTGCTGCCCGGGAGCTCTGGCAGTTCCACTGTAACTCCCTGCACTCGTAGTAAGAGGCTGCAGAGCCTTTTTTCACAGAATCACAGAAGGCTGAGGTTGGAAGGGACCTCTAGAGATCATCTAGTCCAACCCCCTGCTCCAGCAGGGACACCTAGAGCATGTGGCACAGGGTGGCATCCAGGTGGGTTTTGAAGTTCTCCAGAGAAGGAGACTCCACAACCTCTCTGGGCAGCCTGTTCCAGGGCTCTGTCACCCTCACTGTTAAGAAATTTTTCCTTAAGTTCCTGTGGAACTTTCGATGCTTCAGTTTCCAGCTGTTTCCTTTAGTTCTGTTGGTGGCCACCACTGAAAAGAGGCCAGCACCATCCTCCTCACTGCCTCCCTTGAGGTACTTATAGACACTGATCAGGTCCCCTCTCAGCCTTCTCTTCTCCAGGCTGAACAGGCCCAGCTCCCTCAGCCTCTCCTCATAGGGCAGATGTTCCAGGCCCCTGATCATCCTTGTAGCCCTGCGCTGGACTCTCTCCAGCAGCTCCACATCCCTCTTGTACTGTGGAGCCCAGAACTGGACACAATACTCCAGATGTGGCCTCACCAGGGCTGAGTAGAAGGGCAGGATCACCTTCCCTCATTCTCCCCTCAGGTACTTGTACACATTGATTCAATCTCCTCTCAGTCTTTTCTAGGCCAAACAGGCCCAGCTCGCTTAGTCTTTCCTCATACAATAGATGCTCCTGTCCCTTTGTTGTCTTTGTCACTCTCCGCTGGACCCTCTCTAGAAGCTCCACATCCCTCTTGTACTGGGGAGCCCAGAACTGCCCCCAATACTCCAGGTGCGGCCTCACCAGAGCTGAGGAGAGGGGCAGGATCCCCTCCCTCAACCTGCTGGCAACGCTCCTCCTCATGCAGGCCAGGATCCCCTTGGCCTTCTTGGCCACTAGGGCACATTGCTGAGACAATTTTTCATTACTCAAGCTCCAGATCTCTTTTTTGTAATGCGCACTTTGGTCCAAGGTGCCAAATGAAAATTGCTGGATTGCTGCAAAAGCTTCCCTCACAAGCAGATGATCTATTTCTGCCTCAATCATCTTTATTAACTGCATTATCGAAACACACTCAATTTATGACAGCGGTCAAATAAATGACCTCTTCCTGACTTCATGGACACCCTTGTACTTGCTGTTTGCTTTGCTAAGGAGTACTGGCAGATATCCCAAATGGTCAATTAAAGACCCCATTAAATAGTGGTAATACTGTTTGTTTTGCTATTTTCAGGGAAATATGCATTCCTTATATACATGCATAGCAGGAAAAATGACTTTCAATAGCACCTCTTACCACACTAGCTGTTATTATTTTTCTTCCTTTTTATTTTCTTGCGTGGCAGTGGAAATGAAGGCACTGTGTTCCTTGAAGAAATCAGGAAACTAGCAGGTAAAGTGGGTTAAAAGTGTTCAGCTCCTACTGGGAGTAGAGACCAAGTGTCTCAGCTCCATGTACGACCTTCATTTTTTTATGGTTTCTCCCTCCTGTTTGCCCAGGAGCCCCTTTACAACCTCTAATGCACTTTAACCTTTTCAGCCCTTCAGGCATGTACGTTACTTCAGTGCTGCCCACCCTCGTGCTTTTTGCTGGGCAGAAAGGTGCTGCATTTCTCAGGCAATACCTTTGGAGGTGGCTAATCGTAAAATAAGGGTAGAGTAATAAAATCAATCTCAGTTGCTTCCCAGAAGGTATAGGAAACTTTTTGCAGCGTTGTCATTAGCAAGCACACTAAATACAGGCCCTGACCTTCGCACTGACTTTTGGGCTCCCTGCAAGTATGCAGTATAAAATGTGATATTTCGCAGGATCATAGAATAAATCAGGCCGGAAGATTGGTAGGTCAAGCTAAATGCTCTCTCCCACTGCTCTCTCCTTTTCCATAAATCATTTTATCACCAAAGGCAATCAGATTGGTCAGGCATGACTGACCCGCGGTAAATCCATACAGTCTGCTCCAAACCACCACCCTCTCCTTCAGAGGAAGGCTCCATTTGCACTGTATGCTGTTTACACAAAGTATTTTACCAGCGTAATTACTTTATTGCTGCTCTGCGCTTCTTACCACGTATTTTATGATTCAGCACACGCAGTAAAAATACTTGATGATCCAGGCCTGGCGACTTGGCTGTGAGCCCTCAACCCCCACCCTCAACCAACACCCTCTGCGTGGAGGGTGCACAGGGAGAGGGTGACAACAGCAGCCTCTTTAGCTGCTCCTCACCTCCCTCTTGGTCACCCTGCAGCTTCCAGCAGACGCTACCTGCGGGCATTGGCCTCTCATTAGAAGCTATTTCTGTAAACAGATAACACCCTGAAGGAGGGAGGGAGGGTAATAAAATTGTATGCAACAGGTAGCTGCAAAGCTGAAGATTACATGCAGCAGAGTGTTGCAGTGGTTCAGGACAATCCAGCTTCCTTGACGTCAGTGGCTTTGGATGAGCAGAAATGCTGGAAAATACACAAGCAGTCAGGCTTACCTAGTTTTCAATTTAACAGAAGGCTGCTTCAGCAGCAGATATAGGAAAGAAGTAGTTTTAACTCTGCTGCGACCAGTTATAAAGTTTTTAATGATGAAGAATTAAGCTGACTTTCCCTCAAAGGCTTCTTTTAAAGGGAGCTGCAGAAGAGCATCCCCGGAGACCTCTCCTAACCTGCCCCACTTGAAAGCGCTCTGGCTTTTCAGATGCGCTGCTCAAGGGAGCTCCCCTTATTTCATTAGTATCCACAAGAGAAAAATAAGCAACAGCCAACTAGTTAAAGAGTTGGGGTTTATTATTTAATAAATTTACTATTGCTAATGTAGCTGGAAAACTGGAGGGAGATGAAGAAGAGCAGATGTGCTGATCACAGGGGAGGACGCTCAATTGATGGTGGGAAAGTAATGAGAGGTCCCAGGGAAACACATAGCAGAGAGAAACTCCAACAAAAGGAAAGTTTTAAAGAGAAGGGATCGATTTTTCCTCTTTATTTATTTTTTATTCTTTTTTCCCAATAGGACCAAACATATTCATGATATTCTTTGGTCTGCACAATTTTGACTTAGTTATTTTCAGAGCATAGAAGGCTTTCTGTGTAAAAGTGAAAAGATCTTACCGTCCCTGGAAAAAAGTTTCTATATCTCCCACATTTTATAAGTAAGTAGGTTCATTTATGTAGCCAGTATTTCCATCTGCCAACTTAGAAAGTGCTGTTTTTAAGATAGCAATAGTTCACTGTAGGCCACCTCTGGTTTGGGAAATGTGTGCTCTGTATGACCAGACAAGAAACAGCTCCTCCACATGCCATCCTTTTGATGAGTGCAAAGCAAGTGTAAAAAGCCACAGAATATTTCCACACCTGCCACTGCCCTTTCACAGGCTATAATTGCCACTGTGGTTTGGAAACAAAACCAAAGGGGGAAGCTCTGATTTCCAAGTAGCGCAGTATGAGCCAACCTTCAGTGTGGCAACAGAGATCTGCTTTGCCTGATGTGCTGCAGGAGAACAAAAATGCTGCTGTGCCATTATGAGACACTCGCAGATTCTTTCATTATGATGTTTTCATTTCATTATGATCTTTTCATTATGACTTGTAGATTCTTTCATTATGAGACACTTGCAGAGCTCACCAATTTGTGGCCTGGAACAGGATGTCTGCTTAGCTGGGAGGAGAAAAGAAGGAAAATCTGATCAACTGAGGTGACAAGCCATGGAAATTCATCCTTTCTCAGTGCTCAAAAGCACAAACGTGTCAAGGGGTGATAAAGACACTTGCTGTCAAGATCTCAGGGAGGAGAGGACAAGGACAAGAGGACAGATGTCAAGGGGACACCTGCTCATCAGAAGAAGCCCATGCCTGCGAGGAGACCAACCGACGTGTCTATAACCGCAATAAGTCTTTGCTTCCAGTGGGACTCAGGAAACAGATCAACTGAAGGAACTGTCATACCTATACCATATAGGAGGGAGGAAAAGGGGAAGTGGACACAAAAAGAAGAGCAGATCACCCACATTACAGCCCCGTCCTTCTGCCAAACTCGAAGGCAGTTTCACCCGTGGAACTGGGGGCAGGCAGTGCGGCACTCACCCATGCGTGCTCCTAACGCAGCGTGGAGCTCGGTCTCTCCTGCGTGACACCAAACAAGCTCTGCAGCAAACACCAGGGGGGCAGCACCCCAACATCCTTCACCGAGAGAGCTCGGGGCTGCTGCGTGCAGAGTGGGCTGCGAAGGAGACCTCCACACAAGTCCTTAGTCTCTTGCCCATCTCTAGACCCTTTTGGGAAGTTTATCCCAATCTAGATTTGCTCACTGGCTTTAATTCACTAGACTTTGAGTTTTTGTGCTGGGGACTGGAGAAAAAGGAAATAGGAACATTCAGAGCTGGAGTCTGAGAGGAATAGTAGTGCGAATATAGCACATCCATTAGGTTTGACTTAGATTTTTTGTCATTTATCTTAAAGGAATCTCTTTAGTTCCGATTATTCAAAGCCTGGAAGACTGTCTTTACTGACTGGGGAAAATAAATTATTAGGCCTTATTTTTTTTAATGGATGCTGACACAGGAAGCCATAGGAAAAAGAAAAAAAAAAACAGAAAAAAAGAAACAAGAAATAGAAAATAACTATACCCTGGCATTTTACACAAAGCAGGCAACATGTGCTCTCCCAATGCCCTGTCCTTGAGTGATGACCCTATCAGCAGTTCTTCTCATGGGCAGTCATCCCACCACACTGAGTATCAAACTAGAAGCCAGCTTGATACTGAAGGGGTGAGCAAAAATTTTGCGGTACCATATACTTTATACCAAAGTCCTTTAATCATTTTTAATTGAAGAACAATAAATAAATTTCCCAGAAAACACCTTTAGTCAGTTTATCTGAATAAAAAATGAGGTGTGTTTTGCCACAGGTCTGTTTTATGGTTTATGAAGCTGCTCTGTAGTGTCTGATGGGCAGAACAGGTCTCAGGGAAAGTGATGAGTAGTAGGGAAGCCTGAACCCTTACAGTTTCCTTAGCAAGGGAGAAAGCAAATTTTCTTTTTAATTTTGTCACTGATGATACAGCATAGAATTCTAAGTGAAACAGTGTCTGGGTGCTGTTTCCTTGCTTGCAGAGGTTTCCATGCATCATACCTGTTTTGCTCCTACCTGCTGCCGTGCCAGTGCTCTTCTGCAGATGCTGCTCTGCTGCTGCCTTGCTCTCAGAAGCTCTGCCAGGCCGTGCACTGTTTGCTTCTTGCAGTGTTTACAGGCAGCTGAAGAGTCTGAAAAATGTAGTTCCTGTAATATACACACAAAAGCAAAATACAAGAGAGAAATAACAATCTCTTGACTGCTTTGATGGCAACGTTTTTTGTACAACAAGGAGATATGATTTTTCTTTTCTTGTTTTTTTTTTTTTTGCTTTTACATTTCCACAGCTGCCAATCTCGCACTCTGTTCAACTCCCATGTTTCAAAAACATGACAGCTTAACTGCAAGGCGTTTTCATAGAATCACAGGATGGCTGAGGTTGGAAGGGACCTCTAGAGATCATCTAGTCCAACCCCCCTGCTCCAGCAGGGACACCCAGAGCACGTGGCACAGGGTGGCATCCAGGCGGGACTTGAAGATCTCCAGAGAAGGAGACTCCACAACCTCTCTGGGCAGCCTGTTCCAGGGCTCTGTCACCCTCACAGGAAAGTTCTTCCTCCCGTGGAGGTGGAATTTCGCTGTGAACTGGATCCCTATCTCTCTGGTTCTGGAGCTGGCTTCCCAATTCACTTGGTATCTGGCAGCAGGAGATCCCAGGCCCTGTCTTCTAGACAATCCTCCCCATAACCTTTTCCTTTTAGCCCCAAGAACCCCTTTTGTCCTTCAGACGGAGGATGGAGATCCTTACCGCATTATGAAGAGAGCAGTTGTGCAAAGGACTTGCCAGGGGAATGTGGGGAAGGAAGAGGGAAGAGGCAGAAGGGAAAGAGGACAGTTAACTGTACGTCACTGCACCAAAGACCCCTCTTTGGCTTCTATTTCTGAAGCACAAAACCAAAGCAGACAGTTGCATTTGAGCCCATAAGTCTGGCTGAAAGTGGGGCAGCCGCCAAAAATGGGGCCATCCCCATTTCCAAAAGGAAACCCTTTTATGGAGCAGCACCCCGATATAGGGTTGCTTCCTTGTTAGAGTTTGGCAGGGGGAAATGGGCACTGGCTGAAAGGGAACAAATGTCTCAAATAAAAGACAGGCACAACAAAATACTCTTTATTCAAAGGCTTCTGTACACACTTTTTGCCCAGGTGTTACCCTCACCAGAGGGTAACCATGCCGTTCTGCTTGAATTTGCACTTTTTTGCGGGGGGAAACAAAGCAAAACTCTAACTTCACTTGTTAGAACTGTGCAAAGGCAGCAGAACTAGCCAGTATTTGCTCTATCTCATGAATTATTAGTTATCAGAGATTTCCATCCGTGGGAGTTTCACTGGGGTAATGCAGAATGAAACATTTACTTGACTCTCAAGCCTGTCCTTGGGAAGTATCGCCTCGGCTCTGCTGGATATTCTGCAGTTTACGCCAGTGCAAAGGCAGCAAGATGTTGTGAGGGTCCCCATCCATCATTTCTTAATGAGAATCAAGAAAACTTAACTGGGTTCAATCATCACTTACATTTTTCTAGATTTACATCATTAAATCATTAAATTTACATCAACAAGCAAATGAGTGGCAAGCAGCATTTGGCCTTTTTTAGAAAGTGACTGCCCTTACTGGGAACTTGTTGCTTATAAAATGAACATTTTTAAGGTAAAATTTTCCCACAATATTTTTTTTCTGCAAAGTCTTTTTTGCTTCTCTGTTTTCAGAACATAATCATATCTTTCAATGAGGTTAATAAACTGCTGAATTCCAGTATTCTATAATTTCATGAGTTGTGTCATTGTGCTTGTTGAGCAAAGAACAAGTTAACTCTGCAAATACATTTCAACTGCACTGAAATAGGGGCACGTGTAACTGTTCAAATCCATTCATTAACATTGAGTGATCACACCCAGAGCAAAAATGTTAATATTATCCTTCCCATAGTCCATTGGCAGAAGGAGTAATGTGGCTACTGGTTCACTATCCTTAGAAATAAATTCTGAGTATTTTTGTCTCCCTTGAATCTCTCAGAATAGCTGGTAAATCCTTTTGCTGTTGCACCACCCAATTTTTTTTCAGCTGCTCAGCAATCAGAATTCCTAAGGAAATCCTGACTTTTGGAAAGTTCTTCTCATTCCATTTGGGGGCAAGGGAGAGAAAGAACATTTTAAAGTTTCTTAAAACACAAGATTCCAGAGGAGATACTGTTTCAAGAAAACTGGAATGTGGTATCCTAAGAGAATTAACTAATAAAAAGCCTTGAGTTTCAAACTTTGTCGCTTTAATCTGAAAAGGGTAATAAAAAGGGTAAATTAATTGCATAACTATTAAAATGCCTTTTCAATTCCTTCATCATGCAATTTAATGAAAATCAATTCCTTTTTTTTTTTTTCAGAATGCAGCTTTTAATAAAACCTCATTTCCCAAAGGAGGAAAAAAAAATGGAAGAAAATCTCTGACCTTCTTTCTCCGTATCCTTTGTTTTCTGTACTGAGTTCATCTGAAACTCAGTAATACTAAGTGCTGGCCACAGAAACGTCTCCCAGCACCACCACTTCTAGGTGTGATTCTCTACCTCCACCTGCCAATGCAGAGGTGTATTACAGCACAGCCATTGCAGCGCTCTGTGTATGGCATTTGTATATTCATGATTGTCTAAGGGCTTAAATTGACACAAAACATTGCCAGTAAATGTCATAAATCTATAACACACTTTAAATCTTGTTGTGCCTCAGCTGGAAGTGAGCGCTGGCTGCAGGAGGCCCTTCTGCTGAGATGATCAAAGAGAAATGGGTAGATTTTGAAAAGAGGCTTAACTAAAACTTTAAGAAGGTGGAATAGGGCTCGGAGTTGCAAAACAAGCTGGCTGTACCTTAATTAACAGGAAAAGCTTCCCAAAGAATTGATGTACTTGGAACATGCTGAAATACTGAATTGGTTCTCTTTAGGGCAATATTCTCTTTAGGGAAGTAGGAAGAGGATGCAGCAGTATCGGAGAGCGGCTGTGCAATTCCACTGTCTGCTCTTTCAAGTGGAGTGGGTGGAGATTTTCTTTTGCTGGACGCTCATTTTCCTGAAGACAGTGAAAAGCAGCAGTGTTCAGAGGCAGACACTTAACTGCCTGGATGTATAAATAGTGACGGAGCGGCGGGACGCGGTAGAGTTAAAGGAAGTCGACGCAGAGGATTTGCTGGGAAGAAAGCGTCCAGGGTCCCGGCTGACAGGAATGTGCCCAGCTCCTCCGGACAGGGCCGGTCCCAACATCTGCCATCCCCGAGGGACAGGAAAAAAAAGCAACTGTGAAAGAAATACCAGCACACGAACCAAGCGCAGGAGAGGGTCACGCTCCCTGCGCTGCGCTGGTGCACCGCATGTGCAGCAAGATGGGTTAAATCTGACCCTTGTCGGAGAACCCAGGGTCTTAATCTGCAGACACATCTTTGCAATGGTTCAGAATGGTTAATTTAGATGGTTCGGAATTAGCGGAGGGAGCAAAGGGCACAGAGTTATTTTGAGGCTTCCACTGCAAGCGCTGATGTTCTCCTGCCAAGAGCTCCTTTAGGAACTGAAAATGGCTCCGACCTAGTGTACTTCCCTAGCAGCTAACAGTACATCCTTCCTTGTCAAGAGCATAGGGCAAGAAAGGGCTGTGTGGAGAAAACTACATGAATCTACGTCATTAATTAAAGCTGCACTGAGAATTATTGGCCGTGCCTTGAAAACCCACCCATTTTATCACTACATGCATTAAAGTGTGGATATTTTTAATGTAAGCTGCCAAACATAGGAAGGTAGGTTATGTAACCTGCCTGCCAACTATCCTTAACTTCAGCGCAGCCGCTCCGCAACGCGAGCCGCTTCCCGGGCGGACGCTGAGGGCTGAGGCAGCCCCGGCCAGGGCTGGCTCCGGGTCTGCTGCAGGGAACGCGGCAAGTGGCTCTGCGGGAAGGATGCTGGAGCGGGACGAGGTGCCTGCGGACACGGCTGAGGGCAGAGGCTCCTCTCACGCCAGGACCGTGGTCGGCCGTGAAGGTTTGATCTGTTAGAAAGGAAGGAAACGGCTGCTCTGGAGGAGCTGGTTAACGCAGTGGTGCCAGAGGAGGGAAGCAGCCACCAGCTGCCTCTCCAAGCACTGTGCATGCTTGTCTTCAAACAGCCAGAGCACAGAGCGTTCTCTGCGTATGTGAGCTCTTTTCTTGCTCTGCTTGGTGCTTTGTAAAAGGCCTAAGGAATTGCCTGATGGCCCATCAGAAGGCATCTTGGGTCCCAAGGTATCTTGGGTACCCCTTGGATATCCTCCAGGTATCCAACCTGTCCGGTGCTTTGATGGTTTAATTAAGCCAAATATACCACAACTAATTTTAACCTCGGTTATCTCTAGTGCCCATATTTGTGAGAAGGGCTCAATGTGGGCAAGGCTCATTGTGCTGATGGAGTCTGTAAATCTCTGCATTTTATTTCCTCTGCTCTGCTCTGGTTTTCCTATGCTTCCAGTTGCAGAAATTCAAATGCAAAATGGAAGGAAAGATATTAGATGGGAACCAGATGTCCCCGGTAAACCACTTTCCATGTACCACAACCTTTTAAAGACTAAATAGAGTTGCTGAATATGTCATGCAGATGGGAATAGGAGGTAAGCTCTGCACAGCTTTGAATCCTCGTTTTAATGACTTTGTAGATAAGATTCAGAGTCTCAAAGTATTCAGTTTCAGACACACGCTGTAATAAGGAAGCCAGTAAAAACAACAAGCAGTTGTATTGTTCAAACCACCTTCGTGTTCCTTAATGATTGCAATTCTGAATGCTTTTTATTTAACTACAATTACCTCAGAATTAATTATAATTACTATAGACACCATGTTTCGTACTTCAAAATAATATTAATTACAGACTTGTATACCCTGTTTCCTCAAAAAAAGTGAAATAAAAATCTTATTTCTTTTCCATTTTAAGAGACTCGAATATTCTGGAATATTCATCAATGCGCTTTTATTACAAATGTTGTCAAATGCATCATTCACCAGCATGTTTGATGACATATTAGCGTAGTTCTCAGCAAACACTTCAGCGTTGAGTGTTGGGGCCTTAGTAAGAATATATAGGAAAGTGGAGTTTGTGGGGAACTGGACCGACGCCTAGCAACCGAACACCTGGAGGAGAACCAATCAGCTGGGAGCCTGTAGCCAATGAGGGCTGCCCCTCAGCGCATGCCCACCTGCACCGGTATAAAGCCCTGCTACAGACAACAGCAGGGTGGAGTTGACTTCACTTCCCATAGAGGTGTTGTTCTCTCCAGCTTGTGGAGAAGGCTTCGGCACTCGCCACAAGTTAAACCACCTTCATATTAAAGTGCTGCTCACTCTGATTTGTGGAGTGAGCCTCAACATTCGAGTGACCCTCGACATCTGGTGACCCCGACGTGATCGTGCGAGAACGCGAGGGATCTTACTGAAGAAAAGCGGATTGTGACCACGACCTGGTGAGTCAGAATGGGAATTGGCGCATCTAGAGTGAAAGTTGCTGCAACAGCAATGGAACATGATACTGTTGAACGCTTCGTAAGGCTTGCTCAAAAAACTAAGATCGAGGTCTCGAAAACCGAGCTAACTGATTTATTACTATTTTGTAAGAAGAGAAAAATCATAGAAGAAGCTTCCCAAGCATATAAATTTGAATCGTGGGAGCGAGTAGGAAGAGAACTATGGGACGGTGTACAATTAGGCTCGGAGGAAGCGTGGCGCCTCACAAAGACATTTCGTCTAATATGGCCTATGTTTGAGCGGTTAGTTGCTATTGTGTTTTGGGAAGCGCTCCATGGAGAAGAAAAGGAAAACGGGTCTGAAAGTTCTGAATGTACCAACAATACTGAGCCAATTCAGTGTAAGAAAATAGATAATAAGAGAAAGGTAACCTCACCTAAACAGGCATGTCCGGTAACTTTGGCGGAACGAGAAGTATGGGGGGGAGTGGATGAGTATCTCCCCCCGTGGGAGGGGGAGGAGCGACCACCCCCCACAGCACCTGAATGGGAAAAGCGACCACCTCCCACAGCGCCCGAATGGGAGGGGGAAAAGCGACCAACCCCCACAGCGCCCGAAATGGAAGTGGACCCAGTTAAAGTACCGATCCCAGATGGATCAGACGATGATAATGCCGTGGTTCAAAAAATGCGACAAGAACTTCGGGGACAGGCAGAGAGAATGACAGAATTATTAGAACAAATGCGGCGATTAGACGGTGGGTCCAAGGCCAGAGATGTGAAGGCAGCCTATAAGGCTGCCCATAGGGCTATAGTCGAAGGGTTGGAAAATGTAGACAAACAATTAGAGCAGTGGGAGGCACGAAAAGATGCTCCTAAGATTCAAAAGAAAGCAGCTGGAGCAAGTGACCCAGCTGAAGAAGGATTGTTGCCGGAGCTCCCAGCCACTTCCACTGCAGGTGGAAGTAATGATGAGGAAATGCCACCTGTTAATCCAACATTTAATGCAGGAGCACGGTATAAAGGGCTCATAGAGAATGCTCAGTTACAAGGAGAATTTGTATTAACACCACTAGCAGCTCCTGTAGTGACGGGAGCCCAAGGCCCCAGGTGGGAACCTCTCGATTGGAAATTTGTTCAAGGCATACAAAAAACAGTAATGCAGTATGGGCACGACAATAAGTTGGTGAGAAATCAGGTCTCTGCCCTGTTTAAATATTCCCATATGGTACCTGCGGATAGCAGAGCGATAATGGAGCTCCTGCTTTCCTCTACCGCTTACATGCTTTGGTTAGCAAAATGGCAGGAAAGATTAGAGGAAAAACAGTTGGAGAATCTAAATCGCAGTATGGACGATCCATTAAGGGTTGCCACCCTTGATCAACTGATGGGCAATGGGCGTTACCGGGCAACCGAGGCCCAGGCAGCGCTCCACCCCAGGATACTACAGCAATCAAAAAATGCAGCGCTAGCCACTTTCCTTGCCCTACCACAAATAGGAACGCCACAGTTGCCATACACCAAAATAACACAAAAACCGAATGAGTCTTTTTTCAACTTTGTTGATCGACTGAAGGAAGCCTTGGATATGGCACCTAATGTGCCTGCGGAAATGAAAGCAATATTGGCAAAGGATCTAGCAGTTCAGAACGCAAACCAAACTTGCAAGCAACTGTTAGCTACTTTGCCACCAGGAGCTTCAATTGTCCAAATGATAGAGACCTGTGCCCGAGCGCCATTGATGGAGGAAGAACAAAAAGCAAAAATACATGGTGCGGCTTTGGCCGCAGCAATTAAAGGAGAAAGAATGTCTAGAAAGGAAGACACGAGATTTCATGGGACATGTTTCCTATGTGGTCGATTAGGACACATGAGGAGGAACTGTCCTAATAGATTCAGGATGGAAGGTATGGCCCCGAGAGGATTTAATGGGACCTGTACGAGATGTCAAAGGTTCGGGCATAAGGCAGTGGAGTGCCGATCACGGTTCCGCAAGAATGGCACGCCGATACAGGGAAACGGGAGTCGCCGCGTTGTGAGGGACGCGGCGAACAAGTATCCCCAGACAATGGCTGCCTCCACGAACTCTCCGCCGCAACCCGAGGAAGTGCAGGAGTCGACCTCTATGTGGCAAAATCCACAGTGATTAGAGATTCTGACGTGCATATTTTAGAATCAACATGCACTGGCCCTCTGGGGAGGGGCCTATCCGCTCTGATAATTGGTCGTTCATCAGCCTCAAAAATGGGTATTTTTGTGTTACCAGGGTGCATTGATGCTGATTATTCCGGCAACATTGGCATAATGGTGAAAATATTTAATCCTCCCATCACTATTCCGGCATTGAGCAGGATAGCTCAACTGATACCTTTTCGAGCTGCAATCCCCAATCCTGGAAAGGCCCGACGGGGAGATAAGGGCTTTGGATCTTCCGGACCCCCTCAGGTTGCTTTCTGCGAAAAGATAACTGCTCAGCGGCCGACAAAAATTGTGAGCATGGAAGGACCAGACGGCACTCGTCTTACCAATGTGGCCATGATGCTTGATACCGGTTCTGACATTACTATCATCCCTAAATTCGCATGGCCACCACAGTGGGATCTGCAGGAGATTGATACCCCTGTGACAGGGATCGGGGGGCAATCTCCTACGCAGGTTAGTCAATATTTCGTGACTGTTATAGATGACGAAGGAAACAGGGCCAAGGTAAAACCGTATGTGATGTGTACCTCACTGTGGTTGCTGGGCAGGGATGTTTTAGCCCAGTGGGGTGTCACTTTGCAGTCACATTTTCCCTAGCGGCCATTGGGGGCAGCTTCCGCCCTACTTTAAAGCTAAAATGGATTACAAAGGACCCTGTATGGGTGGACCAATGGCCGCTACCGGAGGAAAAGCTGCATCATCTAAGGGAATTAGTTAAAGAACAGCTAGATCAGGGTCATATTAAGCCGTCAACGAGTCCCTGGAACACTCCTATTTTCACCATCAGGAAAAAATCTGGAAAGTGGAGGTTGTTACAGGATCTGAGAGCCGTTAATGCATGCATGGAAAACATGGGAGCTCTACAACCAGGGTTGCCCTCACCTGTTATGCTCCCACAGGCATGGAGTTTGCTGGTAATCGATCTAAAAGATTGCTTCTTTAATATACCGCTTGACCCAGAAGACAGTGAAAAATTTGCATTTACGGTGCCTACAATTAACAGGGAAGGCCCATCAGAGCGATACCAATGGGTAGTTCTTCCCCAAGGAATGAAAAATTCACCAACCATCTGTCAATGGTTTGTGAGTTTGGCCCTAAAACCCTGGAGGGAAAAGCACCCCGACTTGATCACATACCACTATATGGATGACATTTTAATAGCAAGCCCTGAAGTTTTGCCAGCTGAGCAGGAAGAGGAGCTAATTAACTGTCTAAAGGAATTTGGCCTGGTCATTGCCCCTGAAAAGATTCAAAGGCAAGCTCCTTGGAATTATCTGGGTATGGTCATCACAGAAGCCAGAATTAGACCCCAGAAGCTTAAATTGCAGACAAAAATTGACACCGTTAACTGTGTACAAAAATTGGTGGGAGACATCCAATGGATTAGAAATTTTTGCGGCATTACAAATGCGGAAATGGAACCGTTGCTTCAACTGCTTAGGGGAGCTAAAGGGCCTGCAGAAAAGCAGAGCTTAACCCCAAAGGCTGTCGCAGCCTTAGAACGAATCGAGGAAAAGATAGCAGAAACAGCGGCCTACAGGTTCCAGGAAAGATTACCAATATCCCTGGTGGTCTATAATCGGGAAAGGGAGGTGGCGATAATTATCGCCCAGATAGATGAAAAAGGAATCCTGTTTGTACTGGAATGGGTTTTTCTCCCAAGCCACTTGCGACGTACCCTAACTCAAAGGCATGAAGCAGTTGGAATGGGAATTTTGAAAGCCCGGCAACGCGTACGAACAATTGCCGGCAGAGAGCCTGATAGTATTATCCTGCCTCTAAAGACCCTGGAGTTAGTTGAAGAATGGTGTTTAAAAAGTGCAGAATTTGCTCTAGCTATTCAGGGCATTAAAGTGGACAATCATTATCCCAAGCATCCTCTCTTCCACACCTCTTTGGAGCTGGAAGAACGAGAAATCCAGAGTTTAAGACCATTATCGAACGCGATTACTGTATTCACAGATGCTAGCAGCAAAACCGGGAAATACGGGTACGCTTTCCGGGAGTCAGATCGTTGGAAAACTCAGATTCGACGGGAAACTGCATCCGTGCAGGTTCTAGAATTAAAAGCGGTAATTTGGGCATTTCTAACTTTTCATGATCGGCCCATGAATATAGTTATTGACTCTCTATATGTAGTAGGCATCGTTCAAAGAATTCATAGGGCAATTATAGGACACGTAAATAACCATAATCTTCAAGCTTTGTTCGTTCAGCTATGGAACATCATTCAACAAAGAAAGCATGCCTTTTGGGTATCGCATATTCGTAGTCATACTGCATTACCGGGCCCTTTAACAGAAGGTAATGCAGTCATAGACAGTGCCGTGTCAGCAGCGGGTATTTCTTGTTCGGCGGAACAACAGGCATCAACGTCTCATTCATTCTTTCATCAATCTGCTCGAGCGTTGCAACGTGAATTTAAAATTTCCCGAGCGGCAGCTCGTGCTA
Organism: Tinamus guttatus; assembly: GCF_059628265.1. NCBI lineage: Eukaryota > Metazoa > Chordata > Aves > Tinamiformes > Tinamidae > Tinamus > Tinamus guttatus. The sequence goes on from NW_028289076.1 coordinate 177,220, forward strand.
TCATTGCTGCCTGTCCGGATTGCGCAAGACTGACCCCTTTACAGGAAATGGGTACCAATCCAAGAGGACTACAACCGAGGCAGATATGGCAAACAGATGTTACGGAATTCACTCCCTTTGGCCGACTAAAATATCTACATGTTACGGTGGATACCTGCTCAAAGGCTCTCTGGGCGACCCCAGCCGCTTCTACAAACGCTAAGTCAGCCTGCAAACACTGGGCTCAGGTAATTGCTGTTTTAGGAAAACCGGACATCATAAAAACAGATAATGCACCGGCATATAAGAGCAACATCTGTAAAAACTTTTTTCAGCAATGGGGAATAACCCATCAGATGGGTATCCCGTATAATTCGGGTGGTCAGGCCATCATTGAGCGACACCATCGAAATTTAAAACAATTATTGTCTGCTTTGAAAAAAGAGGGGGAGATGGGTCCCTATGAGTTAACAAGTAAAGCATGCTACGTTTTGAATTGGCTCAACCCTAGAAATGATGATAACGTACCCATTTTCACTCATTTTTCAAAAAATTCAGCTGACCTTTCGGGAAAGAAAGTACAGGTGGAAGTCTTCTGTCCACAGAAACAGATCTGGGAAGGTCCAGTTGAGCTAGTTACATGGGGACGAGGATATGCGTGCATACTTGGAAGAGACGGAGCGACCTGGGTACCAGCCAAGTGGGTACGACCGTGGTTGCGAAAGGACAGAAACAATTAATGGACCATGAATTATAGAAATTGTTACACTTATGCGTAACCAGAGTGGTTATATTTATGCTTGCAACTATGTTACTTTGTTTTTGTTTGTAATAATTTGATGCATGATATTGCCAATTTTTGTTTTTTGTAAAAAGAGGGGAAATGCTGAGGTTTACAGCTATGTTAATTTGTTTTTTGTAAATGTTGCAATGTTTATTGCTAATTTTTGTTTTTTGAAAAAAAGAGGGGGAGATGTTGGGGCCTTAGTAAGAATATATAGGAAAGTGGAGTTTGTGGGGAACTGGACCGACGCCTAGCAACCGAACACCTGGAGGAGAACCAATCAGCTGGGAGCCTGTAGCCAATGAGGGCTGCCCCTCAGCGCATGCCCACCTGCACCGGTATAAAGCCCTGCTACAGACAACAGCAGGGTGGAGTTGACTTCACTTCCCATAGAGGTGTTGTTCTCTCCAGCTTGTGGAGAAGGCTTCGGCACTCGCCACAAGTTAAACCACCTTCATATTAAAGTCCTGCTCACTCTGATTTGTGGAGTGAGCCTCAACATTCGAGTGACCCTCGACAGTTGAGGACTGGAAAGATTATTCGAATATTATTACTCTATTCACCAGCTCTGGTTGAGAGCCAGAAGAGGGCACATTTGCTGAATATATGCTGGTCTAGCACTTTACTTAGGAGAGACTGGAGAAAATTCCCAAAGCTTGTGGCTCACGGGGAGCCACAGCCAATCCAGCCCCGTTAGGTACCCACCACAGTTTGTGCTCTCCCTGATCTGCAGATTAACAGAGTTAGCAGACAAGCTATTAATTTCCTGCCTTTCAGGAACATGATATATTTTATGCTTTATACTCCTGAATGTAAAAGCAAGTGCGAAGCGAACAAAAGGAAACCATTAAACTACAAATAAAAATGACACCGGCAGGAACTCTGATTCCTAATTAGCAACACTGCACATCTCCTCTCACCGTCTCAGCTCACAGAGCTTAATACAGAACGGGATCAAAGGCAGCATGTGCTTATCAGGGGCGGATCATGCCAGACCACGCTCCTTTGATGTGCTAGCGGATCAGCACAGGAAACGCAGACCTCATCTCTGTGAAGTTGGCCACGTAGCGCCAGCGCACGGGAGCACGGCTGTGAGAGCAATGAGAAAGGAACTCGTAAAAGAACTGTAAAAATGGAGATTTTGGCAAAAGGGAAGATAACAGTTAGACTCGGCTGAAAGAGAAGCGACAGTGGTGAAGGGAGGCTGATGATCCTCAAGGTGTGCAGGGGCTCCAGGCGCCTCTAACGCTCCCCAGCCCCAGAGGCGCCCGCGCTGCAACTGCAGCCATGACGAAGGAGCGGCCTGCAGTACCACGCAGGAGGAAAGGAGGCCCCCGGCGTCGTGGCGATGGGATGAGGTACTGCGCGACCACGTCCCTCAGACCTACTCTGATCCGCTGTGTGGCCTCCGCAGAGCCAGCTACTGCTGATCCTAAAACCAAGAGGTGGCCTGCGGAGCAGCCAGCCCAGAACCAAGGAACTTCGGCCACCATTCACATCCATGGCCTAAGTTCTTTAATAGCACAGCATTTTCTGTAAATGGTGAGCTTCAGAAAAAAAAATGCAGTGTCTTATAAGAAAGCTTACCTGGACCCTTCTCATAAATTATGGAGAATCCAATTCCGATATATTTGCATTTTGAAGGTGAAAAAGCCACTGGACATTGACACAGTGACAGTCCTTGCTCACCCTGCCCACCAGCTCTGAAACCTGCTGACTTGAAATTTTGCTTGGGGATGTATTATCTGTGAAGGATTTTCTAATTCATACTTTGCTTGCACTATTGCTTAGGGGTGCATCGTTCGATTTTGCATTCCTGGCTGTGGCTGAGAACAAGTTGTTACAGTTTGATTAATTTTCAAGCTACAAAATCTTATGAGTTTTATGTAAACCACAAGATGGCACAGCTGTAGTAGCAATATATGGCAGTCCAGATTGAACAGATTAAAAAAATAAAAATTAACATAATTTAATTTAACATAAAATAACACAATTTAACATAAAATAAAAATCAAGATAGTAGAGATGCCCTCATCTCTATAGCTGTTAAATACTGTGTTAATTTTTATTAACAAGAAGGAAAAAAATGACCTCTTCCCATGAAAAAAGAAAATCTAACTGAAGGGCAGTTCCTTTTGCCCATAAACTTTGCAAATAATCAGTTTATGAGGAGAAGCTGAGGGGACTGAGGGAGAGAAGGCTGAAGTATCAATGTATATAAATATGTAAGAGGGTGTGAAAAGATGAGCTAGATTCTTCTCAGTGGTGCCTAGTGACAGGACAAGAGGCAACGTACAGAAACCCGAACACAGGAAATTCTGTTTAAACATAAGAAAAAAGCATTTTCGCTGTTAGGGCAAAGGAGCACTGGAACAGGTTATCCACAGAGGTTGTGGAGCCTCTGTCCTTGAAGACATTCAACACTTGTTGGACGTCATCCTGGACAGCCTTGGTAGGTGACCTTGCTTGGGCAGGGTGTGGGACACAGCGATCTCCGCAGGCCCCTTCCAAATCCGACTGTTCCGTGACTCTGTGAAATGTGAAATCTCTCCTGTTTATATATTGACTGCTCGTATATTTACAAAAAATAACATTTAAAAACAGAAAGGACTTTTCAACAAGGAAACCACTTTTGTCTGAGATGTAAAAGAATCCTCCAATACTGGATTATTTGCCACAGAATATTATACTGATTACGCAATAGCTTTGTACCAATATATTTTTAAGACCAGTACTCTGTATATTACAGACAGCTGCATTTGCAACTATTTCCATTTTTTCATAGCAAAAGAGTTTGAGAGCAATCCATAATTAGATCTCAGGCCCCAACAAACTTGCGAAAGTAGCTTTTTATAATAAAATTCACAATATAATGAATACATTTTATGGGATAATAAGACTACTAATATGAATTTACGGGATTCATATTTATATGAGTATGTAATGTCCTGAATGACGCAAGTAATATTAGAAAAATGTGGCCCCGTCATTACATCAGCAGGGTATCACAGGGAATAGGTGTTTATTCTAGGATTAGTACTCTTATTATCCCCCTATCTACTGAGGAGGTAAGGAGGAAGATCGAGGACTGTGCAGGAAGGCTGAAATTCATTACATTTATATTATTCTTTTCCACACTTAATTGTGGGCAATTATATCATTCACCAGCTAGTTTTGCAGTTTTTCCTGAAGCTGCCCCATATCTAGCATAGCAGGGTGATGATCTGTGATTCAATTTTCTAGGAGTGTGACTGCAATAAAAATATTAACTTAAGATCCATTTCCTTACTGTCGTATTTGTCACTGTCACAAATAGTGGTCATTTGGAGATTCCCCATTATGGCAGAATAATTAAAATCTAAATATAAACTCATATAAATATAGATATATGTCTACTGGACATATCCACATTTAGTCATATGATCTATATCCAAAAGCGAAAACAATAACTTTATTAGTCAGAACCTCTTATAGAAAATCAGAGTTTCTGACTAGCAGCCAGATGAAAAACTGACCTTTCCAAATTTGGTATAATTTTAGCAAGGCAAACTATCCTCTGGCTTGTAATGTGAGATGATTCACCACATGTTGCGTTTTTAAAAATGAGTTATGAAACTTTAATTAGTGAGTTTTGAGTCTGGGTCATCACTCTTGTTTATTTTAACTGGAAAACGACTGTTCCTGCAGCCTGCTAAGGTTAGATAAATATAAGGAATATCCTAGTAAGTAAGAAGATTCATTACTGACATTTATTGATAATTGTGGACAAGATTTTCAAAGCAACCTGAGGGATCTGAACACATAACACTCTCCCTTCTGCAAGCCCTCTATAGCTTCTGTTGTTGTCATCCACTGTAGTATTCCATCTACTTCAGGGCTTAACTTTGCAAACACAAAATGCACTTCCAGGGAGTCCACAATGATGTGGGGACTTGAGCCCACCCTCTCCCTCACCTTTTTCACATTTGCTGTGTAATGCCTAAGGTGTCTTTTCCATGGGACTCCCATTGCTACATTGAATCTGGCCTTATACACATCTCAAATTGCGCTGGGCTGCTCAGCTCTGTCCTTAGCTCACAGGAAAATCCAGAAGCAAATCTGGCTTTGCCTGCCTCGCACAGTGGAGCGGTGACCTCAGAGGACACCACGCGCAGGCCTACAGGGTGAGTGGTTCCAACAGCAGAACCCTGGCTCGGTTCTCCTGTCGCTGGGGGGACTCACGTCTCTCTCACCTCTGGGAAATATACCCTGTCAGGTTAAATAATATTCTGAACCAAAGGCACCCTGTCTTTGAAAGTGTTCAGCAGGAATAAACCAGTAAATACAAAATTACTGGGTCTCAGAGAGCAAGCATGAAAATGTGGCTCAGTGACACCCTCCAGTGTGAGAAGATTGCTGGACATTTATCATGAAGAGTGTGCAGCACTAGTACAGTTATATGAGCCCAATTTCTATCACTTACAAGCTAAAAGTTAGAAGCCAAAAACTGTCAGTAGTTCTGGTTTTCCAAGTGCACTGCCCTGCTGCCTTTCTGTTTTCCTCCTCCCTCCCAGCCCATCTCCAGCAGCACAGCCCCATGGCCAGCACTTCGAGCACAGGGCTGATGTGGCCAGCAGTGACCACCTCACACGTTGCATCCTGCCGCATCCCCTTTTTGCAAGGGCTGGATTTGCTCTGTGGCTGCAGGCGAGCCAGGCACCCTGTCCACGGCAGAGCTGTGCCGGGCAGGTTGGATTCAAGCACCGCTCCAACCACACACGTCCACACGGTGCCCCGCAGCCGTCTCCAGAAGATGCACTCCCCCTTCCTTGCTTTGAATTCAGCAAGCGCCTTGCGAGTCCTCTTTAAAAGGTCGCTCTGCCTGCTTGGAGCTTTATAAGCAAGTGTTTAATCATTTTATATCGCACAACACTGAAATGAAGACCTCACTGAACTGCCTGCTGAGATCTCTTGTGGCTACTGCAGTTTATATCTTTGTTTCTGTATATGTATACATGCACTTACTTCTGGACCACTCAAGAGGCAGAAAGTCTTTGGCATTTTTCTCATCCCCAAACACTTTTTAATTCAAAATGTGTTACTTACAGGTCTGGGTTCCTGAGAGGGTGCTTAGACACAGAGGAAGAGAGCAGTAACAGTTTACACAGCTCAACAGACTTCAGGTACCTGAGTGAATCAACAAGGGTCCTAAAATTGCTCTGTAGTCAAGACTCCTTCAGAGCAATCTAGCGTAGTACTCTTAGGGCTGAGCTGAACACTTTGCTGGAGCCCCACTCTGTTCTTTACCTGTATTTGCTGGAGGCCTGTAGTTAGAGGTGTCCCCCAGGGGTCAGTTCTTAGTCCAGTCCTGTTCAATTTATTCATCAGTGACCTGGATGAAGGCACAGAGTGCTCCCTCAGCAAGTTTGCTGATGATACCAAACTGGGAGGAGTGGCCGATACCCCAGAGTGCTGCGCTGCCATCCAGAGGGACCTGGACAGACTGGACAACTGGGCGGTGAAAAACCTCATGCAATTCAACAAGGCCAAGTGCAAGGTCCTGCACCTGGGGAGGAATAACCCCAGACACCAGTACAGGCTGGGGACCGACCTTCTGGAGAGCAGCTCTGCGGAGAAAGACCTGGGTGTCATGGTGGACGACAAGTTGACCATGAGGCAGCAGTGTGCTCTTGTGGCCAAGAAGGCCAATGGGATCCTGGGGTGCATTAAGAAGAGCGTCTCCAGCAGGTCGAGGGAGGTGATCCTGCCCCTCTACTCAGCCCTGGTGAGGCCGCATCTGGAGTATTGTGTCCAGTTCTGGGCCCCGCAGTACAAGAGGGATGTGGAGCTGCTGGAGAGAGTCCAGCGCAGGGCCACAAGGATGATCAGGGGCCTGGAACATCTGCCCTATGAGGGAGCTGGGCCGGTCCAGCCTGTAGAAGAGAAGGCCGAGAGGAGATCTGATCAGTGTCTATAAGTACCTCAAGGGAGGGAGTGAAGAGGATGGTGCTGGTCTCTTTTCACTGGTGGCCACTGACAGAACTAGAGGTAATGGCCACAAACTAAAGCATCAAAAGTTCCACAGGAACTTAAGGAAAAATTTCTTGACAGTGAGGGTGACAGAGCACTGGAACAGGCTGCCCAGAGAGGTTGCAGTCTCCTTCTCTGGAGATCTTCAAAACCTGCTTGGATGTAGTCCTGTGCCACGTGCTCTAGGTGACCCTGTGTCTGCAGGGCGTTTGGACTAGATGGTCCCTTCCAACCTTAAGGATTCTATGATTTGCAAAGAGCCTCCCAGGTTACACTTGGTAATCACTGAGTAAAGCTTTGCAGTATAAATAACGTCTTGCTGTGCTTCTGCTTAGAGAGAAGCTAATTTATGAACTGTGCAGGGCTATTGCTTATATCTGAGTGTGACTCATAATATCTGACTTAGCCATCCAGCCACACAGGAGGCTTTTTCTCAACATGATCCATAATCTCTGTTGGATGCTCTATTACAGTAATTTTTATTACACTGCTTGCTTCCAAAATGCTCCTGCAGGGGTAGTTATAAACAGAGTGTACATAGGCAAGTCAATGCAGTAAATCAATTAATGTCACACATACCCTGAATTTCCAAGGTATGTCCCTAAAAAGTCATGCAAAAAACTACCGAATTGTCTGGCTCAATGTGAAAGACCGTGTAAGAAATGTGTGCCACATCTTGCAAGGAGCACCCATATATTCCATGTACAATGATGTGCATTTAGTATATTTAGGCACTTTTAATGCACCTTGAAGAAAATGTTATTATGTTTACTTTTCTAATACTCACTTTCTGTCTGAGGAATACTATGTATCTCCTACTGATGGAAAGGAGGGGTAGAGACAGAAGTATTTTGCTATTGAAGTAGGTGAAACAGTTCACGCAATCAATAACAAACCTGTTTCCCTTTCCAGAGCAATGTGATGCCCTAGAGACTTTGCTGGAGTTCCTATATAGGAATGCTGTATGACAAATTAGGAGAAATTTGGCCAAGTTCAACTAGTTCAATTAATTTGAGTCCATAAGCTTGGAATGATTTCAGATCTTATGTGCTTAAAGTGTTTGCTCAAACATCAGTTGCCTGTGAGGCTTTCACTCTGCAGGTCCAGCACTGCACAGTTTTACACCACATCCATAGGAAGCAAATTTGTTTTAAAACTGGGATATTAGCTACATTCTCAGAAAGAAAGATTACTGGATATTTGAACCCCAAATCTAACATGTTTACACTGTTGTCATCTCTTCTTATTAATAATTTGTAATGACTAGGGTACTTTACACTCTCAGTGTCACCTTTTACAAGATACAGGAACCAAGTATCATTTCACAGTAACAAATATTACACAACACGATCTGTAAAGTTCTCCCATACACACTTAATAGAATTCTTTCAATGTTGCCATATTTTTTCTCTGTGACAAATTAAATATTCAAAAAATAAATTTATAATCAAAACCTAATTAGATAGGAGTTCTAGACAGTGGATCAAGTTGGCAAATAGGAGTATTACAGGAGGTAGAATTGAGAATAAAAATACTTTCTTCACAGTGAAGTGAAAGCTTCAGAGCATTCCAGCTGCAGGTAGCAGAGAAATACAGAGGGAATTCCTCTAGGAACAGCTCCAAAGCCATTATGTTCCCAAGTGCCTGTGAGCACCTCCTGGTGCTGGGGAGCAGGAAGACACGGAGAATCTTCTGCCTCCCAGGAAAGCAGCAGGAGATGCTGTCCTTTAACTCCCACAGGAGTACTGGGAAGAAGATGGTGTGGCTGGCAGCCTGGCCCATGGCCGTGGTCACTGGAGACCTGGCCATGCCCCCCAGCTAGGACATACTCCTTTGTCTTGAGCCAACTAGGGGGACACAGTTCTTCTCATGAAAGAAGAAGTGAGGTTTATCTTTGCCTGAAAGATTTATGCAATGTCAGACCTCACAGCCCAGACACGTTCAACCATGTTATGATGGTATGTGATTCCCAGTCATTTCCCAATGTGCGATTTCAATAAAACTTAATCTCAGGTATTTGAAGACATCTTAAACACCAGTGAGCATAGTAAGGACTGTAACATCCAAGCAGGAGCTCTGGAGCAGTAAGTGGCCACCGCACTGCACTTGCTGTCACCCAAGGACAAGGTGGGCATGAGGCATCTTGACCAGCTGCCACTGCTCAGCTCCTTCCTTCCCCCTTGACCTTCCTGGGAGAGTCAGGACCGAGCTTGGCTCGTGCAGGGCACGGATCAAGCCACGTGTCCATAGGTGCTAAGTCACACAGCAGGACTGTGGGATTCCTGTTGAGTCCTCCACAGCAAGGACAGACAGCTAGCTCTGCCAAGGTCATATAAAGTAAGAGATGAAAGGAGCTCAGAAATCCTGCCACATGGATGTAACTCAGGAATGCTGCGTATGTTCATGACACAGCCCACCTAGGTTCAAATGAGAAGCTCTATCAAACAGTCAAACCCCCATTTCAAGGAAGCCATTAACATTTTGTTTCTTTAATTGTTTCATTCCTTTTGCTATTTAAAACAAAATCAAACTAATTAAATTCTTCCCAGAAAGCAAACTCTTGTCCCCAGCCACCAAGGGGAAGATGTAGAAATATAAAAAATCTGTAATTGCCAAATGCAGTCTTTTCCAACCCAGAAAATTCTTTGCCCACTTGTCTCACAGCCAACAGTGGTTGCCACACACACGTGTATGATTGTGTGTAAGCACCTATATGTGCTTACCCTCTCGCTCATCTATGTAGGTGTTTCATTTACTTTCTGATACACCAAGAGGGACATGGGGCTCCCCATGAGCCTTGCAGCCAGTTGCAGTAAAGTGAAATGGTATCAGTGATTGATAAACATCACCCTGGGGCCTCTCCTGACCCCGGAGCCTTGACAAGCACACTGCTAGGATTGTCTCCTACCATCATTCCCCCCGTCAGCCCAGGAATGGAAACTCAAATGCAGACAATCTTTTAGAAATCCAGTAGCAAATGATGTGAGTGTCGTAATGCAGCAGGAAAAAGGTAGCAACTTCTCAAGGGTACAGGTCTTCACCTTATAAAAGCAGGAACCTGGACTTGCAAAGTGGGTCTTGGACTTTAAAACCTCCCATAGCAGTTTTGTGTGTGTCAATAGCTATCCAGCCAAGTTTGGCAGGAAAAGAGAGGAAAAGAGAGTCACCTCCTCAGAAAAGAGAATCCTTTTGCTGTTTGTCTCCTCCACAACTTTAGAACTGGTGTTTGTTATGATTTTGTTCCAAGGTCACAGCCCCCATCCCCAAACCCTTAGACCAGCTGCAGGCAAGAGTTAGTTGAAAGGGGCAGCTCTAATATGAAAGGTTATAAGAAGATGGTTTGTGTATAGTTGTTGTCTTTGAAGTGCAAACAGGGATCTGTCCTTATGAAAAAGCACTCAATATATGTTATATTTCATTCTTAAGGCGTTCATAAGCATTCTTAAAGCTCCAAAGAGAAAGATACTTGAAAGATACTTGATCTGCTATGGAGGATGAAACTTTCTAAAAAAAAAAAGAAAAAAAGAAAGAAAGAAAACATAACTGTAGGCAGTGCAGCAAAGAGTATGCTGCAAGCAGTCAAGAATGGCTGCAATCAAATGATGAAAAATGAAACAATCGACTAAACAGACCAAGACTAAGCTCCACAGACAGCCCAGTCAGAATATCAAACACCCAGCACAGATCATCCACAAGTGGTTCTACTGCAGAGACCAATACACTTATTCTTGATTTCATTTGCTCTCTGACATTGCAAACAAATACAAAGTGAAAACTTTCCCTAAAATGATTTAAATGATTTATATATATATATGTATATATGTATATGTATATATATATGTGTATATATATATATTTAGGGAAATCATTCAGTTAAATGATTAAAAATATATATATTTTAACCGAATTGCTCTATAGATCCCTGGGGGTGGCTGAGCTGGAAATAAAGACCCCCGTTTATTTTGCCCATACACTGTATTCTAATGGATCAGGATTTTCTGCTCCTCCCTCCATTGCCTTGGCTACCATCCTGCATGGTTGCATCCCTCTAACATCCTTTTCTGGCTGTTTACCATCTTCTTTGGGGATGGAAACTGCAAATACAGATTACAAATCATTACAGATCATTATTTGCTGATGTCTTTTTGCTCCCAGAGGTCATCTTTCAACTCAAAAAGATGTCTGTGTGGCTTTCCTTTGTAAGAGGTGCTATTGTCGATCGAAGCAATAAACTACTCAGAGCGTGTCCTGGAGTCTGCCAGTGTTTCTGGTGCTACTGACTGTCTAACGGGGGTAGCATTTGTGCTTATTTTGCACATAAAACCTTATATACAATAGAAAAGTGAATTTTATTTAGGTGTATTTAGGAAGTTAATTGCAAACTGAAGGAAAACTTTTCTATAAAACATGGTAAATATATCTCTAAATTTACCAGTGCTAGATAAGGAGATACATTTTATTGTCTATATTTCTATCTGCCAGTCAGGAAAGTTTTGGCTCCAAGAAGGACAGGAACTGTGCTTCTTTATGAAGAAATCACGTGTATGAAAGACATTAGAGAAGATAAATAAAAGCAAACAAGCAAGCCCTACAATGCAACTGCTATGAGATTGCCAAGGCAAACACTACTAAAATTTGACTATTTTTCTTTTATGAGGACTTCAAAGAAGTTTGTTTTCATGAATCATCCTTGGTGTTTTGCCCGTACAAAGATGAGAGAGTCTTCACTAGGCCTTTCAGCCCAGCTGCTTTGAAGCACTTGGACTGGACCTTGTTTTCCTGGGAGCTCTGAGGAAGCGAGGTGTGCCGCAGAGGAGGCAGAGCTGAAGATACGTAACATGTCCTTAAAGACAACAGCCAGTCTTGAAACTTGGAAAGTCCTGGTTAGGCAAAGGTGTCTTTTATTAAATACGCCAAAGAAAGTTCATTACAGTCCGAGCTTCGTCCAAGCAACGAGGATGTGGCCTGGCTCACCATGGGCTGATTACACCAGCAAAACAGTTTCCCTCTTACCAAATGAGAGAAATGCCCGGAATAATGAGACCTTTTCACTAAATATAATTGAATGAAAATTGTACATAACTGTGTATTTTCAAATCTCCTTAGCTTTTGCCAGCAAACAACTTTATGGTGGGCTAGAGACAGACTTTTCAAAATGTTACTTAGAATAATTAACAATAAAGCCAAAGACATGGTCTGCTTCTGTATGATAAACTATAAAGAAAATAGCATTCTATGCAATGTTCTGCGTTGCCATAATATTGATTTTCTGGACCGGTGTAAAGCCAATTGATCTAAAGGACAAAGATAAATAGAAAGGGTTTTCAAGTTTTCTATCGTACTTAGGCTGTTCCTCTATGAGTAAACTCATATGCTTACCTCAGGAAAGCTGCCAGAAATCACTAGTTTCCTGGATATTTTTGTAACTTGTGCTAATCACCCTTTTCAGCAAAGGCTAAAGCTGCAGAGGAAGTTTGATTAAAATATCGATTGTAGTTGTATGAGCCAAAGAAAGCCTATCTGTACAAAGAAGCTTGTTTTATCATGCTCAGTATTCGGTAGTCATTTTCCGTGCCCAGACCCAAATGGCAGATGTATTTAGATTCTTAATTAGGTAATTATGACAACTCTGTAAAAGGAAACCATCTACCTTAAACACAATATTGTGCCATTTTGGATTTTAGCTTTTATCGATTTTGGCATTTCATTTTGATTATAATGATGATGATCTCCAGCTACAATCTGTCTTTTCATATTAAACATTTCAAAATGTTTTTGCTGAAGCACTCAGTTTGTCCAATATTGCATCTTCTTGAAGACTTCAGATTTGAAATGGTGTATTCGAGTCAAAGAAATTAAGAAATAAGAGCAAGTAAAAGAGTGAAGACCTCCTCAGCTCTACTCGTCATGCCTATACTGCAGTACAGTATATAGTTACTTATATATTTAGTGGATATATATAGTGTATGTATATGTGTATACATATATGCATATATATAGTATAGTTATGTAGTATATAGAAACAGCTGGGTTTTGTTTGCTAATTATCATTCTTGCATTTAAAACTCACTCAGATATGCTAGTCAATGAGGAATAAATTGCCTTAGCTTTGCAAATAGAGCACGGATTTGCCCCAGCCTCAATCGTGGGCTTCTCTTAAAGTCATGACTGTCCAACTAACAAAATGGGTCACTTCTTCTGCAGCACAGAAGCAGTGTCACCTGCCCTAGCCGAATCTCACGCATGAAAATGGCATCAGCTTTCTGTTTATAACCACATTTCTCTTGCTTTTTTTTTTTCATCCTCTCCCTGCAGATAGGCATGGTTTTCTTTCGTTGTCTTCTTCTGTGCAATGCCAGCCCTTTCACATTCCAGTTCATTTTGGCAGTCAGAATTCTTCTACATTTCTTCTTTTAGTTGATTCCTTCTACTCAGCCTTAAATCATATACTTAGGAAAAACTTAGTTCTTGTGCTGATTTTTCTGTGTGGTTTAAATAGTAGATGTAATATAGTTAGAGGCCAGAGTTACTAACAGGGCCAAGTGCTCCCTGAATTCTAGTTTTACTCTTCAAAACAGAGAGTGGTCTGAGTCTGCAGCTTCCGTCATAGCAGTCCCAGCCACAGGGTGAATGGGACAGACTGTCCAAGTTGAGGCACATTTCACTCATTTCTGAAGTTGCTAACCCATTAAAACAAAAGAAACAAACAAGCAAAATCTTTATTTATTAAAAAATGTTCTGTAGATCCTCTCTCTGGGATGTTCAGACATGCTTAAGTTATCTGGGGTACAAATATGATTCCTGCTTCAGCAAAACACTGCAGTGATGACACAGCCTTTAGGAAACATCCGTTGTTGTGAGAGTTTAATCTAACAGGCAGAGGGTTGAGTCTTAATAGGAAGAGCTAAAATCCTGAAAATAACAGCAGAATTAATCTCTGCTTATCACATCTTAGCTCAAGGATTTTGCCTCATGCACTCAAGGACTTGCTATAATTAAAGCTAAATTAAGAAACAGATGAAATAGACTTCACTAAATAATGTCAAAGAGCTTGTAATAGGGAGTATTTCCTCTTGAATTAAGATACATCTAATTACTGCTCTTCTGAATGTTATCCTGTGCTACCTCCTCTCCCTCAAAGTCCCATTAGTCTGTAGACACTTCCTAGATGCAATAACACATTATTGATGTGTCAAGACCCATGTGGTAATGACTTATTTTCATCCCCAAAAAATGACAACAGCTGATAATTAGACAATAAAAAGTCAAACTCTTCATACTTGGATTTCATTAGATATTACATAGGCAATCCAAATTCTATCTGAAAAAACATTTGAAGGTCTTGACAGACCACTGGTGTATGCTAAAATCAGTTAAGTCTAAATCTGTACTTAATCTTTAAACAAATTACATGTTTAAATGTACTGTTTTCTATGCTGACCAAGAAAATGAGGTAAAAATTCTTTTTATTTTTTTTTTGTGTGTGTGTGTGTGTTTGTGGTTGTGGACACAAAAGTGACTTCCTATTGCACTGAAATATGAAAGCCAAACATGGTTTTGTTCAGTACTTACACAGCAAGCATAGAATTTTTTGAAAAAAGAGACATTTTATGAAAAAGTGAGACTGAAAACACTGCAAACCAGTGCAGGGTGTTGATTAGCACCCTTAACTAGCCAGGAGAACCAGGTCAAATCGCTGCTGTTACTAAACTACATGTATGAGTCTCACCCTGCACAGAGGAGGCAGGGAGCAGAGGTAGGAAAGGAATGAGAAGGAATAGGAAATGAGATGAGAAGGAATAGGAAATGAATTCCCTAGACAGTTGAAAAAAATTCCAATGAACCAACATATTCCTTCAATAAATAAAACCTGGATTTTCTCTGGCCCTAGCAGTTGCAGAAGGTCCCCAATGCTCATGAGGAGGCAGGGAGCAGGGAGAGGCAGAGTGGGGCAGGCTGGGGACAAGCAAGAGTGAATGGGATCAGGAGAAAGGCAGGATCATACTAACGTGTCTTTGACAGACATTTACCAAGTCCAAACTAATTTTGTTTGAAAGATGGCAAGGATGAAAAATAACAGTTATTAGAATTACTAGATTATTAGTTATAAGAATAGAAGAATATAATAGAATAGAAGTAGAAATAAAATAAGTAGAAGGGTAGAATGTAAGAAGATTTAACATCATATTCTTTATGTGTCTTGATCAGAATATGTTTCTACATTTAGATTAATCTGAGGAGATTTTTTTTAATAGCTTTCTCCTTTATTACATGAATAAAAAGCACAAAGGAAACTAAGGTAATTTCCATTTGTTCAGTGTTCCAGATGATGGCAAATTATCCTTCGATGAATTTGAGGCTTACTTAGCTGATGGAGTTCTGAGTGGAGAAGAACTCCATGAACTTTTTCATGCCATCAATACGCACAAGACTGAGTAAGTGTCCCCTTTTACAACCGAAGTGCTACATACATCCTTTAGCTGAGCAGGCAAACGAGGCAATGGTCTGTTTTTAGAAAACAAGTTTAAGAAGGCATCTGCTTCAAGGAACTTAAACTGTGCCATGCTGTATGATT
The DNA here is from genome assembly GCF_059628265.1 of Tinamus guttatus. Classification (NCBI taxonomy): domain Eukaryota; kingdom Metazoa; phylum Chordata; class Aves; order Tinamiformes; family Tinamidae; genus Tinamus; species Tinamus guttatus. The sequence continues at coordinate 192,567 of NW_028289076.1, forward strand.
GCAGGGCTTCTAAACCTTGTGTACATGTCCTGTTGAATGGGATTTAGGCATTGGGAATATTATGCTAAGGACAAGTAGCTATTGCCCTACTCCAGCTCTTAAATACGAGCTCCTCCTCTCGACTCTTCTTCACTGACCAGGTGTTGAGCAGGAAAAAATAGCTGAAGCTACCACAGAGAGCAAAGAACAGAAAGTCACCTGTCCCCATGCTGTCAAGGGAACTGAGTTGGTGTTGACACTTAGGCAGTTTGGATGTCCCTGTCACGGTGGGGTGTAATGAGGCCACAGGATGTTGGTGATAAAGTTCTCATTGTTTTTTAGTAGAGCCAAATTTGTGCCACTGCCTCCTCTCCTTAAGCTGTACTTCTCCTTATCAGCAGTGACCGAAGATAATGAATTTCCTTTTATTTGCTTTCTATCCATCAACAATTAGTCACAGCAGTTCTGACACTTACTATTAATTAGGGAACTCTTACTAATCCACTGCCTTTTAAACTGGGCTATTTCCATGCTATAAAAACTCCCAAGGAGATGTCATTTATTGCCTTTGCTAAGACGCTATGAAGATATCGTGTAGCAATTATGGTCTGGATTGTGGTTCCATTTTAAAGCAGTGAATATGCTGTAAATCAGTGTTGTTTTTCTCAGATGCATACAGTGGAGAAATGTATGTTAAAATGCTATTACAGCCCTGCTTCCTATGTTCGCTATGCAGAAAAGCTAAGAGTAGGTTAACAGGATGTGGCTTTATTTTATCCAGTGCCAGCTTCCTGCATCCTAGTTTCTTCCTTCTTCCACAGGGAAATAAAACCAGCACCTTGACATTGCGACTGAAAAGCATTCTACACCTGACATATGTCAGATGGATATAGCAAAGAGAGACAACTTGGGCAGTATAATATAAATTATTTGCTTTCCAGCAAAGATCACGTGAAGCAGATATAATAAGCAGGCCAAAACTTGACTCACTGGCATTTGCTGAAAAGGGCAGGTTGTGTAAAAGGTCTGCAATTAACTAGCTGACTAAGAAATGGAGCAAAACAAAACATTCAGTCAACCTGGGAAGTTTTATAATGTAAGTGTTAGAAGAATCTTGCACATATCCTAAACGCTTACTTGCAAAGAATCCTAAAATCATATATTTTATGATGCTTTCACTTACAAATTACCCAAGGCAATGAAATGAAAATTTCAAGTGCAGGGTTCTGCACCTGAGGAGGAATAACCCCAGGCACCAGTACAGATTAGGGGTTGACCTGCTGGAAGGCAGCTCCGCGGAGAGGGATTTGGGAGTCCTGGTTGACAGCAAGTTGACCATGAGTCAGCAATGTGCCCTCGTGGCCAAGAAGGCCAATGGGATCCTGGCTGCATGAGGAGGAGCTTTGCCAGCAGGTCGAGGGAGGGGATCCTGCCCCTCTGCTCAGCTCTGGTGAGGCCGCACCTGGAGTATTGGGGGCAGTTCTGGGCTCCCCAGGACAAGAGGGACATGAAGCTTCTAGAGAGGGTCCAGCAGAGAGCCACGAAGATGATTAAAGGACTGGAGCATCTGTCATGTGAGGAAAGACTGAGCGAGCTGGGCCTGTTTAGCCTGGAGAAGAGAAGACTGAGAGGAGACTGGATCAACACGTTCAAGTACCTGAGGGGTGACTGTACGGAGGATGGGGCCAAACTCTTCTCTGTGTGGCCGGTGACAGGACAAGGGGTGATGGGTGTAAGCTGAAACATAGGAAGTTTAAAGGGTTGGACTGGATGTTCTCTAGAGGTCCCTTCCAACCTTCAGCATTCTGTGATTCTGTGAAAATCCTAGTTTGTGCCTGCAATTCCCAAGTAATTTATGACTGTTTTATTTTAGGGAAGGATAAGAGATTCTGCTTAATTGGGTGTCTAGCAGGAGGAAATTTGCACAGGTTATTCCGCCTGTTATATCTGGTTAAATACAGGCTCTGATAAACTGTAGGCCAAATCCTGAAGCTGCTCTGTGCGTCAGACCCCTGCTTGCAAAGTGCAGACTGTGGTTCCCTATCTCGCAGACGTGCTGTAAGCACTGAGATTAGGCAGCATCCAGACACGGCAGCAATTCACCCTCCGTGTGAATGCCTCGGGTTGCTCGCTGAGGACTAAGTATGCCATGATGAGCCTCATCACCTCTGGAGGATCTCCAGCTTTCATAGCCAGTTTGTCACAAGAGCAGACTTTTGGGTTGTTCCCACTTGCTTTAAATATTTTAACTCTGCCAGCTTTGCATGTGTGTGAGTCTTTGTACTTCAAAGCCAGGAAGATAAAAAGAGTGGTGGCCTCAGGTGATCTCTGTGGACCACAGGCTTGGGAAATCTGTGTTCCATTCCCGGCTGTGCTACAGCAAGCTTGCAAAAAAGGATTTGAAGCATAAAAGTCTGGCCCTGGCTTCATACATTTCAGTGAGCCAAATTAACCAGGTATTAAAAAATACCCCTGTTACTCAGGTCATAATGTCAGTCTTGTGAAAGAAGAGAATTAGCAGATTTTTAACTTTACAAAGATCAAGCCAAGTCTGTTTTATATATCTGCTACAAAGCATACAGGCTACGTCAGACTGCTAAAATGAGTAATCACCTTTTTCAATGTGACAGCAAGGCAAATAATAGGGAATTTAACTTTCCAGTAGTTGAGGTCTTTCCTGCCTAGTTGACTGTGATTTCTGCACCTGCTGCCCTGGTGCAGATCTGATCTTCTCAAACGCACAGGGAGAGGCAGTTGCTACTGCAGTGACAGTAATTACCAGGATAAAAGTTGTGTAGGAATTAGATACCCCTGCACATTGCTTCCAAACCATCAGGTGGAATTGGAAGTCGTGATGGTGGGAAAAACTGATGGATTCTTGCTCAAATACTGAAAAAGGATGAACTTTTAGATTTTATGACTCATCTAGACCCCAAAATTCAGATCATTAAATCAGAGCAGATCATTGCTTTTATTGGCAATTTATATTAGTTAAAGATCTTTCTTTGGAACCTCATTTGGACATATATCTTTTAGTTTATGAGTATGCTTGTATATAGACTGGCTTCTTTTTTTCTCTCTCTCTCACATAAAATGAACATTACATTTTTGTATTTTTTTAATTTCATAAATTCCAGTGGAACACACTATACAAGATAATTACTTGATGGCTTTATCTTGATGGTTTTATCTTCTGTTACTTCTTTTTTTCTGATTGAACCAGAAACAAATATGTAAGCAAATATATACCAACTACAAAGATTAAGGTGGAATAGTATGTACATTTAAAGAAAGAGTGATTTCTTCACCACATTTTAGCATTACTACATTTTTTCCAGTGTTTTGCAATATATAAGTATTATACTGTTAAAAGCTGAGGATTAAAAAGATAAATTGTAATCAGTTTGGACTATAGAAGAGTCTACTATCTTCTGAACCATAACACTTTATAGTAAGTAGTTTGTAGGCCAGTACTAGCTGTGCAGAGTTACATGGAAATTCCCTCCACAGGCAAATTAATTTATATTTTTTTGCAGCAGTCTAACATAGTTTTTTTCAAAAAAAGTCCTAGGACCATGGAGAGACTGGACCAGTGGGTCTCTGCCATGACCAAACAAATCTCAGTCTCCCTTTGGTAATCAAGTCAAGAGAGAGAATAAGGATAGTTGTTATATGTAAATTTAATTTGAACAGTCCAGTAAAACAGGCAACTTCAGATTATTCATATTACTGGGTTTCAAAGGAATTTAAAGGTGCACAGACAGCAGACTGTGTTGATCAGGCCGTTTACTAGCCTACCTGACAGGCAATTAGCCCGAGGGACCTGCTTTGAGGTGCAGCAGTAACGATTCCTCTCTCTTAAATGCTGCTTCCAGTGCTGGGGTTAGTTCAGGCTAGAGCTGAAAGCCACTTAGACATTTGACTTACATTTTAAGTCATTTCTATTTGTACCTTCCATGATCTCGTGAAATTATAGGGCATTTCCTATTCAATCACTGATAAGTAGATGATATGAAGAAGTTAAGGAGGGTCCCCACAGCGGTGCTCGCGCGTCACCACTGCACTAAGAAAGAGCTTTATTTCCACGCAGCAGGGATGAACTCGAAGCTGCTCCAGCTTGGGAAGCTGCAGAGCCAGCAGCTCCTGCTGCCCCAACAGCAACGCTCGGCAGGACAGAGTGCTACGGGTGTACGTAGCTACAGCTGTACGCAGCTAGGGGTGTGTGTAGCGATGGGTGTGCATAGCTGTGGGTGTACATAGCTACAGGTGTATGTAGCTACGAGTGTGTGTAGCTAGGGGTGTACATAGCTATGGGTGTGTGTAGCTATGGGTGTGTGTAGCTATGGGTGTACGTAGCTACGGGTGTGTGTAGCTATGAGTGTACATAGCTATGGGCGTATATAGCTACAGATGTGTGTAGCTATGGGTGTACATGGCTACAGGTGTATGTAGCTACAGTTGTATGTAGCTATGGGTGTACATAGCTACGGGTGTGTGTAGCTATGGGTGTACATAGCTATGAGTGTACATAGCTACAGGTGTACGTAGCTACGGATGTGTGTAGCTATGGGTGTACACAGCTACGGGTGTACGTAGCTAGGGGTGCGTGTAGCTATGGGTGTACATAGCTATGGGTGTATGTAGCTACGGGTGTGTGTATCTATGGGTGTACGTAGCTAGGGGTGTACCTAACTTCCCTAATGTAGCATTTACATCAACTACAGAGCACACGTGAGACCAACATGAGTGCGGTGGGGAAGACGCCGGAGCAGGAGCTCTCTTTGCCAATGACACGTGTTTGACAAGTTCAAGGCAGGAGAGCAAAAGGCAGAGCGGAGTCCTCGTGCAGCCTTAGGCACTGTCTCTTACACGTGTTTCTTCACCTGAGTGCTCTTTTCAGGAGCAGCTTGGAGCACAAAATGGTTCTGGGGATTAAAAAGGGACAGTCTTTGAACATGAGTGGTTTTTGCTTGCTTTCAACTTTAGCAACGTTAAAGAGTGTTTTTGGTGTTGTTTCAGTTGCTCTTTCAATTCTTGGCCTTTGTGAACCAGTAAATCAATTTGCAGAACCACCCCAAATCTAAAGAGCTACTTCTTCCCAAATTTATATTTGATAAGGAATGAAGCAATATTTTTTATTGTAAACTTGAAATTTAGGTACTTTCCTAATATATGCATCATTTTTACTACCTGGTTTATATCTTGATCCTGGAGGCTGTACTGTGGAAGCAGCTCATTGAATCCACACTTATCCCAAGTCAGAAGTTTGAGTTTATCACGTTCTAAACATTTAATAGATTGCATTACCCGGACAACATCTGCTCTTACCTAACACTAGGCAGTGTATATGCAAGGCAGTATTGCAGCACAGTTCGGCTTCAGAGGGAACAGTTCTGCAGAAATAGTCTCGTTTACCTGTGTTATTGCCTGAATAATGGTAGAAAAAGGTATTAGCAACACAGGCCTTTTCATACACAGGTACATTGTTAGAAGTAGTAGGAACCATTTGAAATGGGTGGTTTGTGGGGTGAATCCTTTTACCTCTAATTCCCATGTTAAATCTGCCCTAGCTTAATTTTACTGTCATCTGTGATGAGCCTGTGTTTCAGCAGAGTGAGAACCCTTGGAATAAGGAGCGGTTCAGGGAGTAGCTCTCACAGGCATTGCAAATGGAAGTCTCCCCTTTTCTCTTACCCTTCTCTCTTCCCCTCCCTGCCACTTGAAACTCTTGTGGAAATTGTTTTTATATAATGGCATCTCCAGGGAAAAGATGTCGGAAGATAATGGGAATGTTTGGCAAAGTTACAAACTATGATATATGCTGAGGCTCTCGAGGGGATTCAGTGTGCAGCACTTTGAGAGGAGTGCGGTAAACGCAGCACTCGTGAGTCAAGTGGGAAGGCAGACTTGTTTTTCTCACTTATTGGTAAAATGAAATCCTCAGCCAGAACCTTCATTATAAGGTGGGAAAGATGCTGGGAGTCTGAGGATGTGCGGCCCAGACAAGCTCCCAAAGGCTGGTATCTGATGAACCCTTTGTGTGAGGCAGAGGTTAAAGCTGATGATAGTCCGCGCAGCAGCCCGAGGGGAGCTTGGTGGAGCCCTGGCAGCTCGCGGCATCCGCGGCTCCGCGCAGGGCCTGGGCATCCAGCTCTGTGCACTGAGCGCAGCGCCCGGGTTGAGCGGCTCCGGCCTCTGCAGAGACCTCCGTGCTTTCCTACGTGCCAGGCTGGGGTCCAAGGCCCCAGCACAGCATCAAAGTCAGCGACAGCCAGGATGCAATGCTGCTCCCACAGGCATCGGTGCCCTTGGATAAGGGAGCCAAGGTGTTCCCACCGGAGACATCTGCAGAAGGTGGGCAGGCCTGATGCAGGAGAAGCAGTTGGAGAGACCCCAGAGCACATGTACTGGTCCCTTGGCTCGTTTGCTTTTGCTTCAGTCAGAGAGCACATTTTAGTCATTTTAGTCTCATGCTGCTTCTGATTTATCACTGCCCAGTGCGACTAGAAAAAAAAAATCGGATTTCAAGTACAAAGAAGAAATAAGAAAGTTTTATTAAAAAACAGCATGAGAAACAGGCAAGGTCTGTAATTAAGTAAACTGCAGGTGAGTAAAAAGTATTTTTCTTTAAAGGAATTACTCCCTGTCCTCCCATCTCCCCCTCCCCCCAAAAAAACAGAAGGGAAACGATACGTCAGATTTTAATCATCTTCTAAAACTAGATTTTTAGGATTAAATGACGGTCTCAGATACACGCAGCACTGACACCAGAAAGGAGTGTTTATTGCTATGTAAGAGAAACAATTGCAATATTTGCTCTAACTCTCTCACTTTGCAGGAAAGTAACCGCAGAATTCAGTCTGGGAATGAAGCACAGCGGAAAAGGCAAGATGCCAGAATGAGCTGATTGCAAGGTTTGCTATTTTGTTACTGCACAGAACAAGTTTGCTGTGATTTACCCTGGATGCTAACACAGATCCTCTGCTCGGACAGACAAACTGCAAATAGAGTTGCTTGAGTTGATTTTCCATATGAATGCTTATTTTAATGGGAAGTTCAGTTTCCTTCTGACAAAATAAGAATCATTGACACTGGGAAAATCAAAATGAAATGAGCAGTTTCAACCACGTTGACCTAACTGGAGCTGACCTCAAATGTTTTATTTCAGATCATTTCTTCGGAAGATTACATTAGTTTCTCTGCAGTGAGCTTATGGCTAAATGTTGGCTGTAGTTTGAAGTTCTCTTCCATATATTGAGTTTCCCAGAGAAATCCAGCAGCATCTTTATCAACATGTTGACAAAGACTCTAACAAGCCAAAATAAAACTATTTGTTTTGGTTGACAATTAAACGTTTAATCTCCCTTTAAAAAATAATTTTAGGACAAAAGCGTGAGTTGCAATATTACGATCTCTGAAGTTTGCTCAGCCTGTGGTGAAATTTTGCTCTTATCTCCTCCTGGTTTAAGTTGGTGTGATTCAGACTGTACTACAAATCATGGCTCTGCAGCCCAGGAACCATTAGCATGCACAGCAACCTTTGAAAATGTGATGGTTTTGATGCCCAATGGTTCTGATGCCCACTGCTTTGTGAGTGAAGGGCTGGAACTTGGGCACCAATCCTTCAGCAAATATTGCAAAACCATCTTTCACATTTTCAGGTTATAGATGTAAGCCAAAGCATCTCTCTGGCATATAACCTACTGAAGTGATGAACACCATAAACCTGAGTACTGTGTTGCAAAAGCAGCCTCCAGTGCACAGGTTGCCCTTCTACAATTAAATACATCCAGATCTTCTTCAGTTGCTTCTGTAGAATCTAGCAGGTAGCTCAGAGGTTTATGTGTGTGGCAAAAGAATTTCCAGGCTTATTCATGACTTTGTTGGTTGAAAAAGCATGTTATTATTTCTGAGAGAATGATATAATCAGTGACACACGAAATCACAGTGTTCCTGCCTAAAGCAGAGAAGAAAATGCTCAGGACAATGGATTCTCAAGGGGAAGCTGCAAGGGGAAGGCAGCTTGACAGAAAGCCCTGCTCTTGATGTCACCTCCACATTCTGCCACAGGCTTCTGAAATCCGTGCTGCACATCACTCTGGACAAGAGCTTTGTAATTATTCAGGTAGCCAGTTCTAACTGGAAACTAGTTTGGCACCCGCATCATTTTTCCTCGCAGTTTATTCGCACCGTGTTGCTAGTGATGATCTTCTGATGCTCTTCCTCTCTGAAAGCCGCTGAGATGTGCTGTGTGGTTGCTGCGCTGCTGAGGATAGTGCAGAGCAGGGGTCAGGGTGCAAGAAATGGATTTTAAGATGAAATTTGCAACAGAGCAAATCTGACTTGCTAGCAGTGTTGAGGGCCACACAGTGGTCAAGATGTACGTTGAGAAATACAGAAGTGTCTTCTACAAAGAGAAGGAATTAGGGCAGATGATGTGCGGTGGCAAGAAACATAGGGCCAACGAACACAGAGAAGGGGTCAAACTCCTGTCTTTCAATGTCATGGTAGTCTGTGACCTTCTTTTGGCTCAGGCAACTCTACAACTTTCCAGGTTCAACCTGAATTTGAGGAGTGAAAGTGCAAATTTACCAGAGGTGATGGACAAGAGGTCAGTTGGGTTTAGTTGGTGATGCCGAGGACTCTCAGACACTGCTCTTCCTGTCATACGGCTTGCTGAGCTGCGGGTTAAGTTTCTCAGCATCAGCACAGCATCCCACAGACCATGGATTTCACTGTACCTACCACCAAGGTGCCTGGAAAAAAATCAGATGTAATACCCGTTTGAAGCCTTGGTCCATCCAAATGCGCATCAGGTCACCTTTACTTAGTGATAGTTTTGGGAAAACTGATTTACATCATCAATTTAAAAAGAAGTTTTTATAGCACTGAGAGAGTGCTATAAGTGAAGTGTCAAGTTTGTGTCAACCCTGGATCCTGTAATTTCTGCCTCTCTCTCCCTCTCTCTCTCTCTCACACACACACATACACACATTAACAAAATAAGAGCCAGATATAAGAAACTTAGTGCTGTCTTATTGCTGAGTGCCATTAAAATAATTTTCTAAAATTATTTCTAAAAGATAAATTTAAAAAAAACCCATAAAAAAGATAAGTGAAGAAATCCTAAATGCAATCAGCCATTCAATGTTTGCCCTTTAGCAAAGTTCAAAATTGATACACAAGCTTTAATTTTCTTTCATCATCAGTTTCTCCTCTTCCTTGGGAGAAGAAAGAAGAAGACTTTCTTGGGAAAAAGAAATAAAAAGGAAAATACTGACTTTCTTGGGAAGTCAGTATGGCAACTTTTAGAACTGAGCTGGAGGTCAACTCATTTATGTTTTGACTGTCAGACCTTATGAGAAAATATTGTTTGAAAGTTGATCAAGCTGAAGGCTGTATGAAATGAACCTTTTGGAATTTTCATGCATATATAAGTATTTGTAAAACATTGACATGGCAGTAAGGGCTATGCTTCTCACATCACCCATTTTCTTGTTACTTTGTGAAACTGCTCCACATGGCCACAGCTGCAGGAGAAGATGGTGGTGAGAAACCCGGGTCAGTAACATTCCCCACTGCTGTGTGTTTTCCAGTCTATCCGGAGGGGCTGGGCCTGGTTCCACCTCGTAGCCATGGAAGACTGTGAGACTCTGTGTCTTTTTTTGGGAATTGTTAGGAATTTGGTGACCCATAAATGAAACTAGAGCCTGAATCTCCTACTGTCTACTAATCTGACACAAATTGTTACTAACCTCACTAACCTTCTGTCCTCTTCCCTTTCCAGCAATCTTGACACAGAAGAGCTCTGTGGTAAGTTCCTTTTTGAACAAGAGCATAAACTGCCTGCAATAGCCCTAGGCAAGCGATCATAACATGTGATAAGATTTTTTCTGTTTAACTTGCATGATTGAAAGAAAAAAAAATGAATTTACCTGGAAAGAACTCCTGGGAGAATGCAGATTCAGGCTCATAATCTTTCTGATTCTGATATAGAAATTACTGTGAAAATATTTTCCTCTATTACATGTTCCTCATTGTTTGAGATTTAAGATCCATCTGTCTTTTCTCTGATATGATGAAGAGATCAATGCTTTTCTTTTATCTTATTTCACCTTTGTGCAAAATATTCTTTTTTAGCTAGTGCATTACTTTCAAAGGTATATGTATTTTGGCAATTTGAAAAAAAAAAGGATTGTTATATTAGTATTTCACTGGCATACATTACTTCTTCCAACTTGTTCAGTAAGAACAGCAATTTGACAAGTTCTCTTGTCTTTCATCAAGAAAAACTCCTCATAGGCCTAGAAATTGCCCAGTGACCTGTTTCTGTGCCCCATTCTAGGCACTGCTTTCCTGAAATCCTTTTTTTTTGCTCTCTAGCTGATTTTATAGCACCTAATTTAGGAGTGCTGCACGCAATGGAAAATAATTTACAGAAATTCTCAGAATTTACAGAAAAGAATTTACAGAAATTTTGGGGAGCAAGTGCTCCCCAAAAAGGACAAAAATCAGTTATACTTGTCAAAGACAGCCTATTTCCTGGGAGAAGATGTCAGCAAATAATGGCCTGTTGGATTTTCCCAGGTTCAGCACTGTGGAAAACTTTTAAAATCTCAAAACACCCTCGATGTGAATGCCAAGTCATTTACTTGTTCACAAGGCGACTCCATCCACAGCCAGGAACCCATGGAAGCATCTCCGTGTGTGCCTTAGAAATACATGATGATGCTGCTGACATTAACTTCGAGGATAACAGTGATGACTTTGACTAGCCCAGAGAGGTTTTGTCACACAGTGATTTACAGCTCCTGGCGTGTGTTTTACACCAGGGCTGATGTGTCTCCCTAGCACCCGCTCCACAATGCGAGCAGAGCAAGCAGACCCAAGCGCACCAAAGACACCATGCGGGGTCTCAATCTGACATCTACATTTTTTTCCCGTCTCTTTCAATGAAGCAGGGCAGGTTTTGGCAGGTTTATGGGCAGGTTTAGCAGTTCTCATGATACCCGAGCTCTCCAACTTCCTTGTAAATCTTTCATTAGTTGCTGCTAGGGTGTTCCTTTTTTCTCAATCTGGTACCAAATCCATGTGAGGCAGTTGCCCTGAAGACCAGAACACATGCATTTTATCTAGTGGTTTTTAGAGTTCTTTCTTATTTATTTCCATTCGTTCCAGTAAAATGAAGCCTCATTTCCAGGTTATTAATTCATAACACATTTTGTTTCTAAAACATTTTAATCAAGATCTGAAGAATATCAGGTTTTGCAACCAATCGCCCTGAAATCTTGTGCTTTCATGGTTCCCCTGGGAAGCTTGCTCTGATCGCTTAAAAGCCTCAAAGTATTGCTATTTATTATCTCAGAAGGCTCTGTTCTGCCTGCCATTTAGATGGGTTTTTTTCACATTCTTCTAGATAATCTGATTTCTAAATGCCTTTTCTAACACAGTTTCTCGCTTTAACACTGTTTTCTGTCTTATTTAACCCTTTGCATCCCTGTGCTTTGCTGTTGTGTTGCTGGGGCTCCATATTCCCAAACCTACTTTTCCGTGGTGACTTCCCGCACTTGCCTCCTCCGCTAACCGTGACGTGTGACGTGGCTGCTACCGTCACTCGTTTGTCCCCTGCTTCCTTGAGTCCCTCTCTGCAGCCGGAATGGAGCCCTCTGGTCCCTCTGGTTGATGCGGACCTTGGCATACACAGGTAGTGATTACAAGGCTGTCATATCAGAAAGAGAAATGACTGTAAAGGAAAAATAGGTGGATCATTTTAGCACTACTTTGTCAATGGAGCCTGCTTTGTCTGACAGTCTCTGAGATGCATCTACAGCTACTCATCCTTCTCAGTCTTATGCAGCTCTGCTTCATCTCTGAGCTGCCTTCATAATGTGAAACCTCCCAAAACACCTCATTGATTCCAGCCCATTCCAGCCTTTTTCCTCTGACTGCAGGTCAGGTTTTGCTAACTTAATATCTACTGTGTTTACAAATAGTGTTGATCTTCTCTTCTGATTATTATATTCCCTGCAGTATTAACCTTCTGACAATGTGTATCTCTGCTCTTGTCTATCTGATCCACTCCATAGGCATCTATCAGTTATACTTTACATTTATTTTCCTTTTTTTAACAATTTGCAGCATTTACGTAGCGGGATCCCTAAAACCTGCTGATTCAATAGCAATTGTACTTGCCTTTTTGCTATTCTAGTCAGACACAACTATAAGTAGGATTTGAGTTAATACAGTTTTCACACAAAGACTTAATTCATTTTTATTCTTGACCTACTTCAAGGCCTTCGACCTTGACATCAGCTCTTTCTGATCTATGTCCTTTATTTAAGTCATACCTATCTATCAGTGTACATGCCACATGCTGAACTGGCCAGCTCACGGTGCCTCTCACTTCTTAGAGGCCCTGGGAGAAACAACTGGTCTCAACATCTACTCTTTGGTAGAGTTATTCGTAAATATTATTAGATTTATCACATAGTCATGAAAAAATTAAATTGATATTTAATAAAATATAATTTTGACGGTCATAAACAGGTGAATTGGGTTTTCTCCTTCTTTTAGACTATTTTTGCCAGCACTTAGGAGAGTATGGAAATGTTCTGTCTATCTTGGAAGACTTACTTAAATATCACCGTACTGAAGGCAATGGAGAAAACAAAGAAAGAAAGTAAAAGTTGTGGGGTTTTCTTTACATGTTATTTTGTTAATTTGAACATGCATCTGGTATCTTTTTACTTAGACGTAGCTGACACAGACTTAGTTGCTAAATCATTTTTAAATTCTTCCATGTATATATATGGCTGGGTAGAAAAAAGCACAGGAGGAAAAGACTTGTCAAAATGGCAAGCAGCACCACGGCAAAGCTCTGCCTGCAAAGTATCACAGTTTGGAGATGGTCAAAGCTGCCTTTGTGAAGGGTCAGGAGGATGTTCTTCATATTGCAGTGGCCCAGAAAGGCCTCCATGTCCCCCTCTGAATGCACGTGGGTATTATCAACATCTAAAATAATAGTCCAAAGTTGAAAAAATAACTCCAAAGGTTTGAAGTAGTAAACATGATAGTAGAAAGCTGTGTAAATGACTTCAACTACAGTCAGTAATATTGCCTGCCATTAGATTAGGTCAGTAGGAGTCCTTTGGAAACATATTAGGGAATCACATTTATGTTACTGCTAAATGTAGATTCTGGGAAATTCTTAAAAGATTAAAAACGACCGTCTACCCCCATATTCCCTGCAACCCACCAAATCCCAGCACTCTTATGGATGCAAAATGTTCCTGGCTGTGTAACTGTTGGGGAGTTTGTCCCTAATAACTCCATAAATACATTATGTATGTAAAATATCTCTGACAATAACAGCACTAGCTATCACTGAAAGGCAAACCATAAACACTGGCATTCTTTGATTCAGTCCTGAAAATAAACTTGAACTAGAACTATTTCGTAAGATCCTATGGAGACAATAAAACCTGCGTTCATCAGGCAGGCAGTGATCAATAGGGAGAAAACTGCTCTTCTGCAGTGCAGTTGCTGTCTCTGGCATTCAGGCATTCGCAGAAGTACAGCACCCATACATTTTTCATGAAATGACAGAATAAAATGCTGACAGGGCGTCGCGTCTGTCCTATTTATTCAGAACTCGAGCCAGCAAGTTGCCCATCGCTCCGTTCCATTCCGCCCCTTCCATTCCCGAGGACGGGAGCGCGGCTGGGAGCGAGGGCCAGCTCACTGCCCATGGCCTGGCCTCCAAATGGGGGCAGAGTCGTTTATTCTCCCTGCACCTTACTCAAAAACCATCCACTGTTGATTAGCAGCATGTATAGAGCACAGCATGTATAGCTACAGCTAACGGGCAGAGCACGTCGCCTGATAACTGCTGTGTAAACACAGCGAGGGATCTAAGAACAACTTCAGAAGTTAATTAGAGAGGACGAGTCTCAGTCCTTAACAAGAACTAAGGACTGAACTGACTACTCAGTGAGTAAGAAAATCTGGAATATCTGATAAGTTGAATTTGTCTACTTGAGGTTCCAATCTAAATAAAAATAAAAGAATACCTTTAAATTTACCTCCATGTCTGAATATTCAAACAGTGTTTTCTTTCTTGCAAGAATATCCCAATTGATGATGTTCTTTCAAGGTGATAAAACTAGAGCAAAGGTAATATTGCATTTTATTTTTTTTCATTGCAGTCAGCAGAAAAAAATGTGAATACAGTCAATCAACACAAACGTGTGCCCACAAAGATCCTAACAGAGTTTTCCATCAAGAATATTCCCTGCAAACTCTGGCTTTGTAAAGAAATCAAATTCTAAATTCAAACCTTTTGGAGAAAAAAGAAGCAATTTGGTACTCCGTTTTATTTATCCAGTTTAGAATCATATAATCAATCTGCTGTGTGTCCTTCCTATAGAAAAGCTCTGCTTTCCTACCGATATCTGAGCGGGACCTTCCCCGAGAGGCAGCTGCAGAGCCGGGCTCGTAGCTACATTTTCCATCTTGGTTTCCACGGAAACCCAGCAGTGTCACCCGGATCACCAGGTGATCCTCGAACAGAGCATCCGCACCTCGGAATTCTGAAAAACAAACCTGCAGCCCTGCCCATTACACAGAGGAATAAGGAACTATTTTAACTATTTAAAAAAAAATAAAAGATGAATATACTTTTATTTGCTTCCTTGCATGTATTAATATGTATATGAAAAGACAAAAAAGAAAACACCCTGATACCCCCAAGAAAACACCCCATAAAGGCAGTACAAAAGTATAGCTTTTGCTACAAAATAGCTTTTGCACATGAACTGATTTGACTCATTATATTGTCTTTTTTAATTTTAATTCACCGTAAGTTTTGGAAACCACATGCATTAACCAAAAAAAAAAAGTTTTGTTTAATATTCCCTACGTGTGAGTCCTGCAGCCTTTAGTCAGCAAGAGCTCTCACCACGAGCAATTTGAATTTGGCTTCACCGTGGATTCCTGGACTTAAATCAAGATGAACCAAATGGCCTGAATCATCCCAAATGATTTCCTTGTGGCTTTGTTTGTCTGTCTGTCTGTCTGTTTTTTCACTTGACAGATTAGCAGATAGCTGATTACTGCAGGCTAGTTACAGGGTAATTTCAATATACTTTATCTACCTCATGGCATTTACAAATAGCCATTTATAAAGAGGTTAAAGCAAAAGGTCTGAGGAGGTAACGTGCCGGCCCTCCAAAGCCCATAGGATTTAGGTGCCTTGCTTAGGAATTTCTTTGCTTTTCTCAGCTTGCCTGCTTCTGTGGGTGCCTTTCTGGGCATGTATCTCACATGTATTAGGATTCCCAGCAGCGAGATTCCTTCCTCATGGCCACTGTCAGAGTGATTTAACACCAGAGCAGCGAGATGGGACAGTGTTTGCTGGGCTCTGAAGAGGTCTCGGTGCAGCTTTCCTGCCCTGAGCACGTCTCCACGCCGCCCCTCCTGCACACCTGAAGGTGGAAAGGGGCTCATCGACGGGAGAAAATGTTCCAGGCTTTTTCCAAGAGACTTGGGATCCAGACTCCTTTCCTTCACTACTTTGGAGCCAGATCCTTCCCGTCTAACCATCTAACCCACTAACTCTTTCAGTGCTCTCGTTCCAATGGGAACGGGTGTCTGCAGCTCTCGATGCTGCACGAGGGCAGCAAAACCCCAATTTCACACTTCCTTCCTAAACTAAAGCACATATTTCCAGGGCAGTGTATCAGGTGGGAAGGCAGGAAGCCTGCACCCATGGAGGAGAAGGAAGCGCTGCCCAAGGAACGCGGAACCACACAGAAAGGAACATTTTGCAGCAGGGAAATGTTTAATTGCATTTGCAGTCAATACACCTTAAAGGCAAAAGTCATCCTACCCGAGGATACTGGGGTAGTCACAGCCCTTCCGTGTGCTCCTGATCTCCAGGTGTTTTCTCCTTACACAAGGAAGGGAAATACATATCTGAGGACTGGTGGGGAGCCTGGTGGTGTTCCGTATTTGCTTCTCTCCACAGGGTGGAATGTCTGAGTTGCATTTGTAGCTAGGGACAGCAATGGAGAAGGAGACATTAACCACTGCTGTTGGTTATTTTGCTGGCAGGCTGCAGTTTTCCTGATCAAAGTGCAAGCTGGGATAGCTGTGCTTATCCCCTTCCTCCTTCGTCTTATAAACAGGAAGCATTAAACCATAAAGACTCAGCAAGGTTTTGCAGAGGCACTGGAAATCCTGTTTTTTAAACCTTTTTTTCTTATATCTTTTGCAACAATGTTCAGAAACCTGTTAATTAAAATATTAATTATTATTTAAAATATTTAGTATCAACTCTTTTCTATTAACCAAATATACAAAACACTTCTGGGAAGCTACATTTTTATTCCATTCCATAGCTTGCATTCACATACAAATACAATGAAGAGAAATTTTGCAACTCACAGCACATAGGAGGATATCTAGCACTGAGTAATTAGGTATGCAGCTAAAAATGGTCTGTCTTGGATCGCTTTCTCTTTTTTGTTTTGTTTTGTTTGTTTGTTTGTTAAGGTGCTTGCATTTTGTTTCTGTTAACCTTGTAGTTATAGTCAGCTTGTGAATACGGAAAACCAGGAAGCCGACAGACCAAGGAACGTGCTCTCCTTAAGTTGTCACGCTGTAAATTTGTTGCTATTTGTTGGAAAGTGTTTTGCTATTTATTCAGTAAGAATAGCGAGACCTTTCTGCCGTGAAAGGGGAAAGCTCTGGCTGGAACAGGGGCACTTTTCCAAAGTGAATCAGGAGCGAGGTGACCTCTGAGTGCCCACACCTCGTGCCAATAGAAATGAGCCGGTTTTCAGATGAAAGGACTAGAAATGGAACAATTTCTTTTTCCTTTTTCAGAATCTGACAGAGTTGCACAGTCTTTGGTTTTGGAGGATATTTTTTCCCCTCCTTTTCAAGTATTTTATCAAAGAGATGACGAGATCAGTCTCTGATAGCTGGGAACAAGGTGCAAACAAACCATGAGACTCCATCTATGCAGCAGTAACCATGACTGGTTTATAGCCACTATTTAAATATGAAAAACATAAATCATCCTTGAATAAGATTAGGATGGAAATTAAACATAATTCCTATTCACTATGAGTGAAAATTTCTGGAGCAGCCTCCCAAAATCAGCATTTAGGGCAAAAAATAAGAGCAAGCCAAAATAGAAGTTTGTAGGAGCAGAAACTTTAACACAGGGACACACAAGATTGGTGGCATTTGGGTTAACTATGTAGAATACTGCACTCTGGTGGCTTGATACTTTCTATAAACCAGAATATCTAGATTTTTTAATCACATATTTGAGTAATAGTAACTGTAGTGATTACGTAAATTATAACCCATAATAAAATAAGCAAAAAAAGCTATAGAAATATACGTCAGTACATGAGTTCTACAGCTAGCATTCTAAGAAAAATAAAAACAAGTTTCAAATTGCTTTTTCTTTTGTTGAAATCCATGTTAAATTTTCTGGCATTAGTTTTTACATCTGACTAGAATTTATTAACAACTTTTACAGAACCGTAGCCTTGATCTCCTTACAACTGCACTTTGCACATGTGCTCCTTTTGCAGAAACGATGTGCCCTGGTGTGTCCTACACTGCTGTGACAGGCTATTAAACAGGCTATTTGTTCACATACATTGATTTTGAATGCAGGTCATCTATGATTATTTAGTCAGCACCAGTCTAGCACCTTTGCTATCTATCACTTTTATGTTTTAAAATGGACAAAATGGCCCAAATCAGCTGGAAATGAAAAACTAGAACACAAAGAGGTTATTCCTTTTAGTATTCCCTATATGAAATGAGAAGTCTCTTCAGGATGACGATCACATAAAGCACTGGGCCGAAGTGTGAATTTCGAAACGTACAGAGCCGCAGTGATGCACACTAGCAGCTTGCAGTAATTATTTTTAATGCTTTCAGACACGGTTTATTCAAAGGAAGGAGAAACGCAGTGCAGATCCCAGCTCCGCTCCTCGTGCAGAGTTTTCATTCAGCTCTAGCACCAGACCCTACTTACCCCTTCAGCAGTGTTCACAGCTGCATCCGTGAAATGAGACGAGATCCTGAAGCTAGTGCTGATATGGTGAAGAAACTCTAAGAAAGGCCATCTTCTTTTAACGGATCCCTGAAAAAAACCTGCAGTGGTTTTGAACTAATTTTCAGTTAAAAAAAGAAAGTGTGATGTTTATATTGCAAATCTCTGTCAAGTTAAGATTCTGATGAGAATTTTTCAACCGGTCTTTTTTGAGCAATCAGAACTCAGTTAAGCAATAAACAATAAAATCAACATATCAAAAGGAATGTTCCCATCTGCAGATACAGTTGTTCCTCATATTCTACCTTTTCCATTGTTACAAAACTGATTAAATGCAGTCTGCAAATTCCTACAAAGTCTTTTCTTCTCACCTTGGATGTCTTGCCTGAATTTCCCTGATATTTTTTCTTTTCCTGATTTTTAATGAGACACAGTTGCCAATAGTTAGAGTTGGAGGCTGGAGCTTTTTGTGTAAATCCACAGTATTTGTGTATGCAGCTGCTCCTCAGCTGCCCCTGTGGAGACAGGGATGCTGGGGACAGGGCTGAATGCATCACTAGCGGTACCCTCTGCTGCAAGGCAGAGAGCATCCTGTGACTGAGCAACTATTTCTTCCTCAGGACATTATAAATGCTATGAGAAATTCTGGAATTCTGTCACATAGGATTTTCTATTCTTACAGTGCCCCATTACTGCAGATTTTATCTGAGTCTTCTTGAACGGGAGCATTGCAAGTAGGTACTATAGACTGTCACTGTTCCAGGTCTCTAAGCGGAATCTAAACATGTAGTTTATTCCAAACATAATATTCCAGGAAACTTGGAACATTTGTGACAAACTTTTAAACTGAAGTTGGATCTGTTTTTAGTAACCTTTCCTAACAGTGCAGCATATTGTGCACCCATCAGCCCTTCCAAAGAGGGCACTGGTACAGTTGCATTTGCATGAAATCACCAGACAACACAGTGAGTATCTGGGCCTCATTTCTGTTATAATTCCGTTATGATTCATTGAAATGAATAGGATTTCTTTTTTCATTTTAGTACAGCTGTTCTGAGTAATTTTATATGCCAAACTTCAAGTATTAAACCTAGGGCAGTGTTTCCGTGATCCATGGTTAGGGGCAATTTAAACAAATTATTCCTTGCTAAGTTGAACTCAATAGCAACTAATTTTCCATTGCTTTAGATGCTTTCTGTAAAGATAAACTGCTTCATTTTATTGTATTTTATAGTATCTTATTTTATTTTGATGCAATATAAATGGGAATCAGAAAATTTCAAAGTAATATAATGATTGTAAATAGTTGTTATAAACATCATCTAGGCCACTCAATCACATTGCAAAATAATAATAATAATAATAATAATAATAATAATAATAATAATAATAATAAAGATCTTGAGCCTTCTACCCTAATGATTTGGGATCTGAGTCTTTCTGTATTTTTGTACAAACTTCATGGTTGAATCCCATCACACATATTGAAAAAGTCTTTGCACATCCTGAAAAGCATCTTGGCAACAGGCAACTTACGTGCCCATTGTGCTTTTACTCTTTTTTTTTAGTTAAAAGAAATAATAATTATTATAAATTGGTTTTCTGTCATGCATTATGATGCTCCTTGCAGATATGAAACTATGTAGCTGAAGTATGTAAAATGGAACTTGAGAAATGGGCTTCCTTCATAATTAAGGCTACTAGTCCGGATAGGAAATACTTGCACAGTCACAGACATGAGGAGGAGCCACCAGCAGATCAGCCTTTGGCCTAGACCACAGTTACTCTATTCTGTCTCTTAAAACCACCAGCTCCGAACTCCACAAATTCCTATATACCTTCCAGAGGTAATTTCTTCTGGATTTTCTGGATCAGATAAATTGGTTCTCCCAGTTAAACACAAGGGTTTTCTTGTTTGTTTGTTTTTCTAAACTTGCTCCCTCCGATTCCATGATTTTGGGCCACTCCTGTTGACGCCATAACTGACTCTCCATCCATTGGGTCCTTCCTCCTCCTCCTCCTCCTGGAGAGGCTCCATCCACCCTTGCAGCCTGCAGGGATCTTGGCCTTTCTGAACCAGCCCAGAGCTGCTTTTGTCCGAAGGAGCATTAAGTTTGCTTGCCCCAAAGAAACCAGCACAGTTATCTTCGGCCTTTGCCATCTCAAGTTTTTTTTTCCAAAATTGATTTTTTCCGAAAAATCAGTGCTGTGTCAGGTCACCCAGAAGGGCAGAATTGGGGATCAAAGGAGTCACTGAATATGAAATGTGGTCTCCCCTAGAAGATGCTCGAACCTTTCCTACTCCAGCTTTACATAAGTTGAGCCTCTTCCGCACCTTTGAAGGGAGCTACAAACTGGCTTTAAAGATCACTTTGACCTTTTTCATGGGAAAATCTGTAATTATATCTCTTTTCAGTTGCATAGTGGGAGCTCAAATCAAATTCTCACAAAGGTCACAGTTGTCTCTTGATGAAGGGACATGCAGAAAAATTACCCTCCCTCCCTCACAGTGGGTAAAAGTAACAGCAGGCATGATATGATAACGAAGGCTTATTTTATGTGGACTGCCCGAAGTGCTGTGCAGCATAATGAACTGCAACTTGTGGTTAATAAAACTGAGGATATAGGTCAAAGAATCCTACAAGGAAGAATAAAACAGCTATCTTTTAACAGGCAGTAATTGTAACACTCAACAAAGTGGTCAGAATTGCCCAGTGTTACTTTAAGGTCAGAATTTTCAACCGTAGACCTAAATTCCTCCTTCCTAATCCATCCTACAGGCCACTGAGCCATATTAATTCCCAAAAGAAGGGATGTGGCCTGTTTAACCCTTTGATTAAGATGTATAAGGAGACCTCATTTAATGTCCATTACAATCAACTAGAAATATTCCCACTAACTTCGATCCATAGGTAACAGTGTTTGCAAATATGGTGAAATTTAAGTGATATCTGTGCAGAAAAATTTTATTGAATTCTCCAACAACATAAAGAAAAATATTGAATAGCCACTTGATCTATAGGGTGCAATAAGTGAGTTACGTATTTCTGCATACGAGAGTTGCAAACACCAATACTTGTGTAAAATACATATAAGGAAAGAGATTTTGATAATTCTGATCTTTCAGAGATGATGTCAGTCCTGCCTATCCCATCTTTAGCAAAAGACTCTGTGCAACTGATAAGGTAGCCCCAAACTATTTTCAAAGAAACCTTTAAGTAACTTAGGGGAAAACAGAAGGGGAAGAACAAGGACTAAATCCAGCTGCATGCACAAACCTGGAGTGCTGCTGATGAAAAAGTAAACAACTTTCAGATGCAGAGAGGCATTTCTGAAGGAGTCAAGGAGCTGTGGACAGTTGCAGAAGAACATCATACAAGTGTTGTCTACTCCACCCCACAGGGTACAAGAAGGAAACACTTCAGTAGATTTTTTAAAGTTGCAATTCAGAAAGCTGGTAACAGATTTAGCTTGGCTATGAGCAGAAGATATACAGAGGTATCTGTAGCATTTACACTGGTTATCCCCCTTTGGTGAAGTTGTTTTGACATTTCAAAACTTGCAAAAAACAGTCAGTTCTATCTCTTCTATTCACTCATGTTTTGCTCACTTGTTCCCAAACAGATTGATGAAAACTTAGGGCCAGACTGTTCTCAGTGGTGGCCAGTGAGTGGGTACAAGTTGAAACACAGGCAGTTCCACCTCCATGTGAGGAAGAACTTCTTTCCTGTGAGGGTGACAGAGCCCTGGAACAGGCTGCCCAGAGAGGCTGTGGAGTCTCCTTCTCTGGAGAGAACTCTCTTCCAAACCCCGCCTGGATGCCACCCTGTGCCACGTGCTCTGGGTGTCCCTGCTGGAGCAGGGGGTTGGACTAGATGATCTCTAGAGGTCCCTTCCAACCTCGACCATTCTGTGATTCTGTGAAGCTAAGAAATTAAAGCATACCCTTGATTTTCACCACAGGGTTTTATTTATCTGCCCATGCTACACCAATTCTCATATGTTTTTCTAACAAACCACAGAGAATCAAAAAAGAGGTTGTAACAAATGTTATTTACAGGCTGATGCTTGCTTCAGGTATTTGTTCAAATGATTCCCTGTTATAAACTTATTTGTAAGTTATTTGGTTAGAGAGGACCCCACACCGGATTAATTTGACGACAGAAGGAATAGATGTGAGGATGCTGCTTCCCTTTTGAATTAAGCCTGAGGCTCCCTTCATGTGTTTCTAATGTATTATGCAAATTGACATCGATTTTTAATGTATTTTTAGGACTACCAGGAAGCTTCCGAAGTGGAGCCGTTTGTGACCCGCTTTCTCTGGAAGGAAGCGCAGAACCAGCTTCAGTCCCTGCAGAGCTCTCCGGGGCGCGGGATGGAGACCCCGGAGGAGCAGGAGAGGTGAGGGCCTCCATGCGGGGCCGCGGGGCTCCCGGGCTGCTGCTGGGAACGGGAACGCTGTGCTTGGAGCAGACGCTCCCGAGCAGCCGTCCTTGGGCACGGCGCATGAGCCTCAATGAGGCTAAAGGGTCCTCACGCTGGGGAAGTGCCAGAATTTGGCTTACTGTTACAGGAGTTCATCTTGCTCCTAAGCTGCGGAAAATAACATCCTGCAATATTCCTCAAGATATTTGGTGAGGTTTTGAGGAGCTTTGGCTTCATTCCATGCTTCAGGAGACAGGACAGCCTCCCAAAGCTGTGATCTGCAAGTTATTTACGGAGCTCTTTAGACTCCTGCTTAGTACACTTTGCAACTAATAGTTCAACCAAATATTCAAAATGTAGTCCTGGTCCTCACTATTCCTCGCTTGAATCATGAAGAAGAAACCACTAGAGACAGCTCCAGCGCACGTACAAACTCTGCAGTATCAGTGATTCTGCCATCATAGCATAAAAGTAATTTCTTAATCTGTTATGTTTCAGTATTGGTCCCAGAAAAGCATTTATCATCTATCCAGAATTAATTAATTCTCACCATTGTTGCTTCCTTATTAACAGATACATGTTGTTGTTTATCTTTTTTACCTTTAAGATGAAGGCCTAAGTATATATATATATATATATATGTAGTATATGATTTTCTCAATAACAAGTTCAGGTTTGAAGCCCTGATTGTTAGTTGCTTGTGTGATCCCAGTTCTACCACAGAGATGGTACAAAACCATGAACCATGCAAAGCAGCTGGTGAACGGCTAAGATTTGTACATTTCAGGCTTTGTGGAAAGCTCTGGGTAACATTCCTCTATTCATTTTTTCTTTTTATACTTTAAAAGATGTGAGCATTTAAAAAATGCTCACAGCCTGACCCTACTGCTCCTCTCCAGGTGATCCAGGTGGTAGACGTTCCTTAGCAAAACACAGACACCCTCTCTGTCTAGACGGACAAAAACGCCGCTCTCAGAGATCCCTCAAATATTAGCATGGATTTTAAGTCCATTTAATGTTCACACCTGGGTCCAGGCCCCTTACCCAGTCATCTATCGAGACCTCAGGTCTTTGCAGATGTGGATCTCCTCCTACTCACCTGCTAGTCCAACTTGAAGTTCACTAATAAATTATACATACATGCACTCATGGAAAACACTTATGCAATGGGATTTAATAGGTAGGTACATTAATTAGTGGTGATCAGGCACAGGACTCAGTTAGACAAACTGGCCTCTCTCATATTCCCTCCTCTCCCTTTCCCTTGCTTGTCCTTCCCATGCCCACCTTGCCTCTCCATTTCTCTGTCATTTTCCCCTCCCAAATACACAAGCTCTCCCTTATTACCCCCTTAAACCTGAATTTTGCTGCAGCTGTACCAAAATTGGCTATTCCTGCTACCTAGGCCAGCCCAGCCTTGGGTGGTGCTGCCGATACCTGGGATACTGGTGGGCTCACACCGTTCACACAGGTCCTCACTGTTCCCTTCACTTACCTGGGAAATCTGATGGTCCCTCGCCTAATTTGCCTTTAACCACCTGTGAAATTCTGCCATTCCTCACGAAATGGGCTAGATTAGCTATAAATTAGATTTTGAAAGTTAAGTTCTTTGTGAAATTTAAACATCGTTTTGGTCCAGCTTTACTTCCAACCCTGCTTTAGAAACAGCAGCTTGCTGGCCTGCCACAGAAACCTCCTGACCTGCCAAAAGGAGTTTAAGGAAGTTTTAAATTTCAAAGAATTTTACTGAAAAAATGAAACTTGGCTGTTTTCTGTAACATGTCTATTGCATTATTGCTATGTACCATCTTTTCTACGTGAGAAATTAGTTACTACAGATTTTGTCCTCCTTCTTGAATTTCCGCCGCAAATTCTGCAGGAGGTACAGCCACAAGCAGTTTGTGTGAATATTATTTCATTGCTGACTTGCCCTGCCGTGAGCTGTTGGGTTTTCCACACTCATCTGAATTTTAGCTGAATGCCTCTTACCATCTTTTCAGTGAATACAGTGTTTGTGCTGGCAAAGTGCCTGCTGCCTGAGGTTCATCGACCTTTACCCAACTAGATATAGAATAACCTATTTAGATTTTTGACACAGGAACTGTTTTTAATAAGCGAAGCACCACTAACAAATAGTGGATTTTGCTCTGCCTGCTTATTGCAACTAATTCTGTTTATTTTTCCAGGTATTAAAATATCTATATATCACAGAGATCTACTATGTAAGTTATAGTGTGTGCTTTGCTGGATGGTGTTTGCATAAGTAACTGAATCATGAAGCACATATGTAGCTTTTATAAAAAGAAAGCACTATTTCCTTACAAATGTACCTGCTCGTTGCTACCTAGTCTGTCTTCAGAAGCAAGAGCAGCAGAGGGCTGTAGAAACCTGCCTTGAATCCTTTGCCTATTTTACAATCCTGGAAAACCGCCACATGTGACTGGAAAAGTCTTTTGTATAAAGTTTTCATTTTGACTTAAGAGTATCTAATGTTCAGTTTGTTCCAAACTGCCGTGCTCAAGTGGGCAGCTGCCTTTTCTGTAGGAAGTCCAACATATGCTTGAGGGAAAACAGAGTTGTTACAAATGAGAAAATACCCTTCTCGACTAAAGTTACTTGATTTGAAAAGGCAAAATGCAAGATCTGTAAGGTTTTTTTTTTTTTTTTCTTCAAGATAATGACCTTTGACATATGATTTTCAATCCTAGGTATTGAGCCAATCTCACCTGATCTCAGCTTGTTTAAAACAAAACAAAAAACATTTTTCTCGTTTTTCTAAGTGACAGTCCATTTCAGTCAGCAAAGTACACTGTACAAGAATCAATAAAGCAAAACCTGTACAACTTGGGCATCACTTTTATAATAATTTTGCATTGTTTTCAAGGCTGCAGTGTGCCAAAAACACAGCTCACAAAAGGAGGAAGATCATTATAATTAATGATAATTAATAAGATTTGCCAACGTTTGCAGCAATATTTATGGGGTTGTAACCTCTCTACTCCTTTAAAATCACTTAAAGCCGCACACATGCTTTAGATCAGGATTGTTAAATCAAGGTTAAAATCAAGTTGTTAAATCAGCCTCCCTTCTTCAAAGTGATACAAGAAACCTTAAGGAGATGAGAGAAAATCTACTGTTAAGAGACAATGACTCTAATTCAAAATCATATCTAGAAATAAACTTAAAATTGTGTCAACATCTCAAGCTTCAACTATATTTTTCAAATGCCCTAGTATTCCTAAATTTGATTAAGTAGACTTTGAACCTAACAACAAAAAGAAAGATCAAATACATACAGAAAAAAATACCCCAAAAGATGTTTATCAAATTGCTAGAGAATTACATCTGACTTTTTTTTTAATGAGATTAACCTTTATGAGAGGGTGTCAACCTGCACTACAGATGCAACTGTTTTGGGCAGGTGTCTCTTTAAATATTTAATCAGGAAAATTGGCACGCTTCAATGGATGAGTCAATAAGCAAGCTAGTCAAAGGGATGAACCTGAGAGAGAAGCAGAGTAACTAAGATAAACAGGGCTTCTCTAATACAGAGTGCTCCTATAGTTATTACTGTTCATCAGGTTTATTTATTTATTTTATATTTTTGGAGCAAAAGCTCCTATTCATTATCTGAGATGGGCTGCCTTAGACATCTGGGTCAGGCATGAGTCAGACCTCTGAAAGGTGAAAAAACTGCATTTCCTCACCGGGCAGAAAAGGAGATAAGAGCACCTCAATGAAATGCCACGCTGCATCCAATTCAAATCTTGTGAATGTTTTCTTATCTCAGACCTCACTCTCACCTGCGTACACATTAACCCACGGAAACACGTTGACTTTATCATTAAGTATTTCAAAATAATGCTTGCTTTGCACTTTTCCATAAAGGTCTCTCATCCAGAGTTGGGACAGCTCTCCTCTTTTTCCCGAAGTGGACACTCATTTGGGGCATTTTCCTTTTTAGAATTTCATCCTGTATAAAAGTCTCATCCATAAGCTACTCTAACTCACCACTTCAGAGCACCAAAACAGGCGCTGCAAACTTTTAAGGGAAACTGTGTTTTTTTTTCCTTCACTGATTCCTTTTTTTTAAATCATTGTATGACAGATTTTCTTACCTTTAAGTACCAGGAACTCATAGCACCATATGGCAATAATACTGCCATTTTTATCAGCACATGGTGATTGTTCCACACCAAACGCCTGGGCTGGCAGGAGAAGCGGAGGCGCCCGGCTCGCTCTGCAGCAGAACGTGGAAGGCGCTCGTGCTCAGCGTGGCTGCTTGCAGTAAGCAGAGTTATTACCTGGGCCAAAGAGGGAGGAATGTGGTAGACTCCCTTGGACCACCTCTGATTTGCAGTGGGCTGTTTATGAAGAGAGAACATGCAGTATCTTCTTTTCTGGGTGGATTATGCATAGGTATTAAGGTAACACAACTAAAGCAACAAAGAGATGCAACAAAGAAGTATATGCAAGTACTCTCTCAGGAATATGACTAAAATGTTGTGAACTAAAAAATTGGGAAAAAAATACCCGGCATATTGCAAAGGTATATTGGAAAGCATATTCCAAGGCTTCTCAGCTGTGGAGGCCACCAGTTCAGAGCTTGCTGAGGCCCTCAGGCTGGCAGGGGAACCTCCTTTGCCCTTGGCCAGCCTCCAGCCGTGTCACCCTCATGAGAGGGCAACTCGTTAGCTTGGCTGCCAGCTCTCTGCTTGGAGGTTCTCAAAATCATCCATCTGGTTTATTCCAAGCATGGAATCTTCTCGTACCTTTGAAGCCTACCTGTTCCTGTCTTATCGGGAGATTTTATACTTCCATGGATAAGAAAGTTAAGCAGGAAAGAGGGAAAGAGTGACCGTTCCCTGGTTCACTTGTAATGGTGGGCTTACTAGGAAAACAAAATCCTCACACGAGCCAAGAAATGGCAAAGGCAGGGAGAAGGGCCCCCCCTCCTGAAAGTCCCCATCCGTCAGAGTGCAAACCTGAGCCTACGCTGCTGCAGAATGCAGCTTAAGGAAAAGATGACAAAAATTGCTTTTTTTTTCCCTCGAGTTTGCAAACATTTGGTGTGTCAGTGGTGCCACCTACGGACTGCTTCTGAGTTAATCCATGTTTCAGTGCTGCTGCATTTACAGCTCTTGATCACTGTGAGTATTTTGCAATGCACTTTCTCACACAGAAGGAGATTGTAACATGGAAAGAAATCACATGATTCATTACCGTTATATTTCATGCTGAAACAAAATAATCTGAGAGCAGTTTTCAAGCATATCAGCTGTAAGATCAGCAATCTCCTGCTTGGGCACTCAGAAATAGAGGCCTCTGCTTTTTGTGCTATAAAGCCAACTCCCAAATCGGGCAGGCAGATGCAGAAGCTCCTCAGCACATCGTCTCTCTAGCAGATAACGAGCAGGATGATTTTTGTGTGAAGCATCAGATAATCTGTGGATCACTTTTTACTCATGATAAACTGATAGCTGAACGGCATGAGAGCAACTGTGGATGATGTTACTTAGAAAACGCACCTGCAGCGGGCATCAACACACCTTTCCTTGCAAAGCACTAAGGGCTTGGATGCATTTGTCTCACAGGCTTTCCACGATGGAGCACTTCAACGAAACTGCCCGAGTGACTCTCCAGCTCACCCGATCTCCTCTCCACGTGCAATACGCTGCATCAGCCCTGAACCACAGCTGGATTAACTTTCTGTAGTACTGACATTTCTTGATGTGAATTATCCTAGTTAGTGGGACAGTATGAAAAATGAGCTTCATAAATAAACTGTACAAATATTAATACTAAAAAATAAACTGTACAAATATTAATACTAAAAAAGCCATGAAAATACTCATTATCTCATAGACAAAAGTTGAAAAAAATTGCAATTGGACAAAATGCCAATTTATTCATTTTTCAATGTATGTTTCTCAAAATGTACTATTTTTTTTTTTAAAGTCACTATTTTATTCACATTATTTTATGCACATCTGGTAGTTTTGCCATGTTTGATTAAATTAGCTGTACCCTATAATTCTTGGTGTTTCCAACCAGAAGCTTTCAAATGACTCCCGCTTCATCGTGTATGAGTCCTGGGAGATCAGCAGCACCTGGAATAGGTCTGTCTTATCTTTTGCATTACAGAAAGTTTTGCAGGTTAGAGAGCAATTGTGCAGAAGTGCTGAATATAAGTTACTCTAAATATCACTAACCCGTCTCTTGCTACATGCACCACCATTAATATTTCACAACAGTAGTTCGATTGCTTAAAACTAAAATATATTGAAACATACATTTTATTTTAAAATATATTTTAGTTAAAAATACCAGAAAGACACAGCTAGTCAGGAGTGCAGGAAAAAAAAGGCCAAGGGTGACAGCAAAGATATGGCATCAAGTGGATAGTGGTTGACTGCAGACTGAAGAACTAGGAAACAATATTGACATACTTCAGTGATGAGAACAAAGAAGGATTAAAATTTTTTTTAAAAAAATCATCCAGCAACATATTTAAACATGCAAGGAGGAATGAGGAGCCCAAATTTTCCCAAATCCATATCACAAAATCCATCAGACTGATTCCCAAAGTGTCTTTTTGGGCCCAAAACCAAAAATTACAGTGATCAAAAGTCCTAAAATCCAGGATCTAGGCAGAAATCTAAAGGAAGATGGAGAACTTTTGAAGCTCAGTGTTTGTGCTTTTGAATAATGCCCAGTTCAAAGCAGCTAAATTTATTTTCAAAGGACTGAAGAAAACTGGTAACACGCATCAACACATTAGGAACACAAAGAATACTGGGCTACAGCCAAGACACAATCAGGGTGATAAAGTTCACTGTACAAAATAAAAAGTGTATTTCTATAAGGAACTTCACAGCTAAGCTTCTAGCATCATCGTCTGTTCTGAAGCACAAAATCTATTACAGAATTATTAACTGTAACAAATCTGAATATTCCTCAATACATAGGAATATTTACTGCCTTTAAAAACTTGCTACATTCTTATTTTTATAATTATTTAGTCACTTTCAAACGAATTACAGCAAAACATTCCAAAGAAATAATGTGGACTTCTTGGAAGCTCCAGAGCTCACGACAACAATGCTACTCCCCGGTAAATACCATTTTTTCACAAAGCTTTTTCTGTTCCATGCAAAGAGCTCTGCTATATGAGCATGTTCTTTATGCAGAGCACCTCCGTATCACCACCCTTAGCCAGATCTTCTTGTGTGTAGTATGGAGGGCAAAGAAGGCCAACATCTGTATTTTAAACACAAGAATGGAAAATGTATCAGTCAGAGTAAGGCCTGCAGTGCTTGATTTTATGTGGTACAGAATATTATGCCAGCCTATGCTGTTCAAGAAAATGTCTAGAAGACGCAATACTTATTTGTGAATAGCAAAGTGGATCCAATTAAAGATTTGCAGGGAAAAAAAATACTTTCTGATGAAGACTTCATTTTAATTATACGTATTGACTGGAGTGTTAAATTACTGATATTTACCAACCAATAATTGTACATGCTTCCTGCTACATAAAAGCAAAACAGGAAGATACCCTACTCAGAAATTTTAGATATTTCAAGTTACTATTTCCAATACAAGACAAGGGGCATATAGCTTCCAGGAAGCATCAGCTCTCTCCAAGAAACAGTAGTTAGAGGCTGAGAGGGACAGAGCTAATCAAGGCTCAGTCCCTCTTTACAGAGAAAGGACAGGAAACTTGAGTGTTTTATCTTGACAGCACAAATCTGTTACAACGAAACCATAGTTTCCCATAACCTTATTGTCTGAGAAAGAAAAAAAAAAAATTACCTAGTTCTAAGTGACCTGAGCTCTCTCCTTAAAATAAACCAGCCAAAAATTTTTCAGACTTGATAAGCCTGAAAAATATAAAAATATAAATACATACAAATAAATATAAATATATAAATACAAATAAATATAAAAACATAAAAATATATGCCAAGGATTCCTGGAGTATCAGGGGATTACAGTAAATGATCAGACAATCCCTTTAAATCAAATTCCTTATGGGGAAATTCTAGCGGTCAAGACAAGAAGTTGGCTGTGAGAAGCAAAGCATCCAAACTGCTCTGTGCCCAGGGGACAGAGCAGGTAGGAGCCAGGATCGTCCCACAGCTGCTCTATTGATGGCTAGAGAAAGTGCAATTAGCAAAACGAAACGTGAGCGCCGTTCCGAGGTGCCTGGGCACCCGCGGCTGCCGTTGGACTCGCGGCGGCCATTACAGGGCAGCCCCGCCCGCCCAACCGCGCCAGGCCGCAGCGGGCGGCTGCCATGGAAACGCCTCCCGTCACGCGCTACTGCCGGGCGCAGGAAGGGCCGGTGGAAACACCCGGCGTTTTTATGGATCACCCCCGTGTTAGAAACGCGCGTGTAGATGTCGGAACTGTTTTAATGGGGAGTGCTTCACACATACACATGTGTAAATAAGCACTATGCATGTTATACGCCTATCTGAAAGGGAGAAAATGTTCGGGCTCATCAGGAGGAGAAACAAAACAAAAAATATGTCTGCGATGCTACCAGTATATTTTATGAAATAATTTTAGAGAGTGTGTAAAAAGATACTGCTGTAAAAATTAGGAAAAAAAGAACCATAACCTGCTTATAATTAATATACAGTCTGTACTTTAAAAATAAATTTACCTCAGCCCAAAAGCAACTCCTCCTTATGACACATCCAGGTAACTACGAACAATATTAAGCAATTCTAAGCCATATTCTGAATCTGACTCAACACGAAATTACAGCCTTAGAGACTTTATATAGATAAGCTATTACAATGAAGAAAAATGTACTTACCTGTCTCAGGATGATTCAGGAAGACGTGGGTTTTCAGGACTGTTAAATCCAATATTACCCTAAAGCAGTAACTACTGGAGATAGCAAATTCATTTCCTATCAGTAATGGGAACCAGGATCTACTACTGTCCCTTGCTCACCCCTTACGTGGCCAAAGCTGCTTCAGGTCGGGCTACAAGAGTGGCAAGTTCCCTCTGTAATTGAAAACCTAATCTTTATATAAAGATTTGAGCTCCAAGGATACTAAATAACCTTTTGGCAAAGAAAACAAAAGATAGAGAAAAAATGTTTTAACATTTCCGGCACTGTGACATTAACTATTAAATTGATATTCATTTCACCAAAGCTTACTAACCCGCTGATGTGTCAGAGTAATACTTTCATAGCCCAATGTTAGGTAAGATTCTGAAGAATCTTAAGATTCTTCTTCAAGAATAAAATTTTTCAGAAAAATGTGCAAAACTGAAGGATTTATGAACACATCTAGAGAGACAAATCCTATTAATGAACCTAATTCCCAAAACAAAAATCCCAGTCCCTGAGCTCTTAGCAGCCCTTCACTAAATAGACTTAGCACCTACGTTTCCTCTCTTTGCTTTCTCTCTCTCCACAAATCTTGCAGTTCCTTCCTGCAAAAAAGGTTCAATTCCAAAAGGCCAAAGAGGAAGGACTGCAATATACCCATGTGTTTTATTCTGGTCCCATTTATAATCTGGTGATTACAGCTTTGCTTTTCTGCGAATGACCTTCAATAAATCCATCACAACTCCTGCTTTTAGAGCAAACCACTCAATTCCGAGAATCGCGCAGAGGATAACAGCAGGTTTGGGTGATGTCCCCGGGAAGCACAGGCAGCACAGTCACTCAGGGGACACGCTGTGCCGCTGAAACCCTGACCCATGCAGTGGGGCTGCAGCCCCTCTCCAAGAGGCTCTCTGTGCAGTTTACCCTCTGGCACTCGCCTGCTGAATTCCACGCAGCCCCATCTAAGGCACCTTACGAGACTGATCAAAGCAGCACTTCTTTTCCTTAAGTCCTCCCCTGCCGAATGTGCTACCTCTCCTACCGTTTGAAGGGCTTTCCCGGTGCATGGAGTGGTTTGTCCTTGAAACTATGCAGCTTTCAGAAGAAAACAGCATTAGCTGCACATGTAAGTGCCTTCCCCCCCCCCCCCACTTCATACCAGTGGTTACATATGCATTAAAGAGGTTTTATTTAGCATTTTACAAGAGGCAGAAAAAAAATGGAAATATTGCTTAAGGAAAAATAAGTAAATAAATAAATTCTCTTTCAGCATCATGGTGGGTCCTCGACAGCAACTAGAAGCCGTGGTTCCAAGCATTGCTAATGGCACAACATCACTGAATGCTTTTCATCACAGCAGTATATACTGTATATGTATATATTATATGGCAGTATATAGGTACCCTGGGGAAGAGAGCAGGATGTGATAGTTCATTACAGGTGTGAGCTTTCCCTTTTCAACATGAAACATTACATGTTCTCTTGTGAGGGGCTCAGCGGAACCTGCATTCCAAAGGCAAAGCAGGACAACCGTGCCAAGCTCTTTGCTGTGTAAACTCAACTCCTGATCAATGATCAGAGAAGCACGTTGTGATTGATTTGACTAAGTATTTGTGTGTAGTCTGAGCTTCCATTAATAAAAGTCATTACTTCATGCTGTTTTCTCCTTTTTCCAGAGAAATGGGTATGAACTTGAACACATCTATTATCATAAACTTGTTATTTTAAAGTCATCGCTGAGGAGAATAAACAGGGGGACACCTTTTTGTGCTAAAACAGAACTTCACTTGGAGAGGGGATACCTGCCCAGGGAAAGACGAGGCAGAACCATCTTCTCTTCCCAGCACCTGCCTTCCCCCTCCCCAACCTCCTCCCCTGAAACCTGCCTCATGGGCTGTGCTGGGGCCCTCACGAGCAGGAAGCTTTGAGCTCCACATCCTCAATACTCGGGAATTAATTTTCACTGTATCTGATCCTAATACTGTTCTCATAAAAGAAACGCCTGTTAAACTTAGAAGCAGAAATAACATCTTCCCAGAGAAGTCACCTTGCTGTCCCATTAGCATCTAAGCAGCAGGCGAGCCCTTCAGCCCAGAAATTGCACTTGTAATTATGCTTGTAGCTGATTTAATAATAAATAAAATAGGCAGAAAAGACTAGTGTAACCTCACAGTTCCATTACAGTACCAAGTGACTGCTCTCTCATCCAGCATGGCAGATAAATATGAAATAAACACCCCCTTGAGAAATCTGGGACAGGACACATAGCAAGCTGCTTCTCTATCAAGTTATGGAGCTGGGGAGAGGAACCCCTCTAGCAAGAAGCCCCAGATGTTAGGAAGTTTAATGCCTCTAGCAACTTCTGAACCCAGGAAGGCCCGGGACAGCGTTCTGCAGAAGTCTGGTCCATCCACCAACTGCCTGCAAAGATCACCAGACTGTCTCCACACCTTCAACAAACCATGCTCTTCTAGAGACAGAAGCAGGTTCTACCTGCCAGGTCATGAAACAAATGACATTCAGGGTATTTCCTATGGTGCTGAAAGGTACCTTACAGTGGCAGGTACTTGTTATGTAAAAATCCGAAAGGAGCCTGTTCCAGAAAACACTGCAGGAGGCGGCAGCACAGCACCCACAGCGCGCTGCCCTCTAAATGGAGCATAAACCCAAGGCTCAGAGCTTGGCACGCGAGGAACCTTCCCTGGGCACGCGCTGTGCTGCAACGCAGGCAGGACACACAGTGCCCCGGACACCTCCCCCTGCCCTGCACACGTCCTGGCAGGCTGATCCGCGTGAGACTTCAAATACATGGATTTAGATACTTACATGTTCAAAAAATAGGGATTCACTGGGTACACACTGGACCATTTTACTTCTCGGGGTCAGTATGTTACACAACCAAGAAATCATCTAATGCCCTTTGCAACCTTTACACACATAAATAGAAACATCAGTCTACAGAAAGTCTAAGATCAAGCAAAAAAGGTAGAGAGAGAAAATGAAACCTTAGCAAAGAATGAAAAAAACAGACAAAAATAGAGGCTCTTTTATAATATATGCTTAGACATGAACAAACCTTTGAAGGTCCTTCTGGCAGAAGAATTTAATGAAAACATGCTGAGAAAGAAGGTTTGAGTAGGTCACAGCTCTTCTACCACCTATTATTCTCCTTCATATTTTTGCTAGTAGACAAACATTTGAATGAATGGTAAGAACAAATTTGAGTTTCACTTAAGAGTTGTGAGACAGCCACATGCAGAGATAACCTTCAACATATACTGGGCAAACAATCCATGTTATTCACTTTAAAACACTACCAGTGACAAAAAAACTGAGCAGATTTCAGTTTTGTAACATCACTCCTAAACACTACATAAATAAAATACACTTGCAAGATAATTTTGCTCCACATTCACATAATTTAAAGTGTTTGTCAAATTGTTGCTAAATATGAGAAACACAATCTGTAGGACGAACTCATTTGAACTGTTTTGGGGAGGGAAATAAGTACTTGATTCTATCAAGTGTCATCTACAAGTTTTTGGTGCTATTGTAAAGTTATCCAATACACTCTAATTTAGTTTCCATCCTCATTTGCTAAAAAGTTTAAAAGAAAGTGCCTTTGGCATAAAAAAGGATCTTACGGTAGCTTGTGAATGCAGAAAATTTTGAAGACAAAAACTTTCAATTTCAAAAAGAAAAAAGAAACTATTACTGAAAATTGTCAACTGAAAGAAATATTTTCAAGAAATACAACAGATTCCTGTTCTCCATTTGTTTTTTAAAAAAAAACACTATTCTAATTTAAGAAAAAAAAGTTACGCCATCCACTATAGATTGCTAAAAAACTTTCCCCATATGTATGATAAGAGCTTAAGTGCTGCCTCATTCTTGATATTTAAATGCTTAGACATTTCTCTTGTATTGACCAACAATGATGGATTTTTACTTTTAGAAAAACTGTTAATAACAAGATATTTCATTGCTTGAAAGAAGGCAGGTAAAAAAGGCAGGAAAAAGATAGTGAAGTTTTGACCCTCCAGAATATGTATGTACTCCTAAGTCATTTGAAGATTTGATGTAGCTGGTAGCTACTGTCCATTATTACTGCCAAAGAAGAGAGAGGGAACAAGCAAAAAATCAATTCAAGTATTAGTTTGAAGTTTGTGGTCAAATGAACTATATGGTTAATGAACTATATGGACACACTATATATGAACACAGCTGATTCAAGGAAAAGTCTGTCACAGAGAAACAAAATAATTTACTTTCACTGCTACCTCAGACATTACAAATTAAAGGTTTGGGTTGCAAAACATTCAGGTGATAGAAATAAGCATTTCTGTAGATTTCATAAGGTCTTTTTTTCATCTGTAGGCACTCAAGTACCTTCTAAAAATCTTCTGTAAAAATATGCTTCGCCAATGGATCTCATCTTCCCAACAACCTATCACTTCTTGTGTAAATCAACAGAAGTGTTGCTGTTCTCCTGCAAACAAACAAACCCGCTAATTACTTCAGTTATAATTGTCATTTAAACAAAGTCTCCATGTATCTCCTTATCAATCTTTTCTACTCCGTGCACGTTTAACAATTTAATGTATTTCACGTTAATCCAAAGAGCTATACTGTCATTAATCACCAGACCTGAAGGCTTCCTGGCAGCCTGGGCCAGCCCGACAGCAGCACGTGGCTCAAGTGCAGAGCTGAGCGGGGGTCCCGTGCTCCCCGCACGGCCCTCCCAAAGGTGCTGCCGTGAGGGACAAACACGACACCCGGCCTCGAACTGCAGCAGCACCTCTCTTGTTAAGGACTACAGCACTCCCAGAAGCCTTCTCCATCTAAAAATACAGTTTTCATCCATGGATGGGCATACATATTCATTTCTGATTTCAAGTCTTTGGTACTAGGGAATATTAAGATGGAAAATAACTTTTTTACTATTGCCTCTGCGGTGAAGTGGTAACAAGCAGCCGTTCCTGCCACACAGGACCATGGACACACTGCAGGGCTGCCGGCTTCCCGGCAGGAACTGTGAGTGCGTTTGGGGTTTCTTGGTCTTTTAGCACATTCTTAGCTATGTGCACATCTCATTTATCCCTCTGGCTTGTGTGTGGTGGGAGGCATAGGAACACTTAGCACTCTGGAATTTTCTGATATAATTATAGCATCTACAGCATATATATATACAAAAAAACCCACTAGCATGCAGAGGACAGAGGGTGGAAATGAACATCTTTCTTCTTTGTCAATGGAGAAATGACTCAATGAAAAGCAAGCTGCTTCATTTTGGCATGCAAACAGATCTGAAGACATTTCACATCTGAAGCACTTCAAGGCTAATGTACCTCTAAGCAAACTCAGGAGTAGGTCATTCTACTACATTCAACAGTAGATGTTTTTATGTGGCATTAACACCAAAACAATTATTCTAGTCAACTCCACAAGATAAAAAAAGCAAACACATCATCACAGACAAAGTTCAACACTTTTAACAGAAAATTAACATCTGTTGTACAACTGGCGAGCAAGTAACAACTTTTCATGCTGACGAGACCAGTTTACGTGCCATGCCCTTCCCAGTATTCCCTGTAAGATCACATGGCAGATTCACCAGCTTTTGCTTTCTTCTCATGTGAAAAGGGCAGTACGGTCCTTCGGCTTCCTGCTCAGCCACTTAGACAATCAAGACACCAGTAACAGCAACTGATATTTCTGACTTGACACTGTCACCCCTAACATTCCAACTAACAACAGTTTGTGATTTACCAACCCTTCTTGGCTGGTACTGGTTTTTACTGTCTTTCCCTCTACCCTAATTATTGTGGTTGGATCCCCATGTATTTATGAACATAATCATTATGTGAAAGCATACTCATAAGCAGTTTTTCTATTCTATGCATGCAACTCTTTAAATACTTTTTTCAGTATCTAAAAGCCTTTTAAGAGCCTCATTTCTACTGCATTTAATTGGAACAAGGTGTGTTGCTACTTTTATGAATTTGATATTTCAAAACAGTAAAACTGAATTTGTGCAATAATCAGCAAAAAAATCACTTTTGGGTTGTTATTCCTCAGCCTTACTTTCTCAGCATTCATGGAGCTGTGCTGTACATATATGCACACGTGTGCACTCATACAGACCCTTCCTGCCATCTCCTCACAGCCCTGGAGAGCTGCCTATGTGGAATGATTGTCTCAACTATAAATGAATTTACTCAAGATTGAAGACTTCAGGACACATTATTAAAGGGATATAGCTGGATGATGGCAAGGATACTGGTGAAAAGTTGTTACAGGTAATATTTCATCTTGAAATGAAATACCTTAGTCTTGCAGAAGGTTAATTCCACTACTATTAAAAAATAAGCTTCAAGTTGCCTGTCTAGTTTTGGTAGATTTAAATGCATTCATAAAAAATGCTTTGTGGTAGGGTTAAGGGAGCCAAATCATCAAAGACTTCCAAATCAAGGGCTAAAGCTTCTCACCCTGAGAGGTTTTTGTTATCACCTTCAGACAAATACATTAAAGAGATGCAAAAAACGAGACCACAGACGGATGGCAAGTTTTCAAATTGTTTTCCAGAAAAAAAATAAGCTAACATAACAGTTAAGAACTGCCTCAAATTTCAGATAACACAGTACTCATTTGGAAGAAGTGTTCCTTAATGGTGGACCTATTTCCAGAAAGAACACAAGTAACTCAAAAGCAGGCTGGTACACAACCTAGTTTGATACTCTAACACTTATATCCCAGAATGATTCCCCACTTGTCATCTATAGAATATGAACTATAATAATCCTAAAATACTTGATGTACTAAGAAGAAAATTATTTCATTTCCATGTTTACGGTGCCACTCCTGAATGTCCTGCACAATCATCACTCATTTCTCCCCAGAAAATGCACTCTGCAGAAGCATTAACTAGAGACAACAGTAACACGAAATGCATTTAAATTTCCTAAATTTCCTTTACAGTGGACACTAATCTTAAGCAGGAAATAAAAATAAAAATAAAATACTGGGATTAAGCTTTCACCAGACGAGAATTTTATCAAGATTCTTTTATTTTAAAGAAGTATAGCTACGGCTGACACACAATGACAAAGCTGTCATATACTATACTATGATTTCCCAAATTTGGGTTATCTGATCTTTTTTTCTTAAAGATGAATTAAAATACTTTTTTTAAAAACCATTCTTGTCATGGCAAGATGCCAAATACGGCTCTGCCACATATACATCAGGGAAGTTGTTATGCACAACAGCAATAGAGCTATAACTGCACAGTTAGTCTTTTCAAGGTTATATGAATTTGAGAGACTTTAAGAAATATTTTTCTTATAAAATGAATAGTCAAAACCTCCATGACCATTTTTTATAATTTCATTTAATATGCAAAAAAAAAAATCACTTACTGGTTTTTCAAGTACAATTGGATGATCAGGAAGAAACTTTGGCTTCTCTTGAGAGAGTGAAACATTTGAAAGCTTTAAAAGAAAGTCTCTGCTGTATTTGATTCTTTCTGTAACACAAAATTATGCAGTTATTTCAGCTTTGATATTTACGGTCCTCAAGCCAGGAGAGGTGTAAGAGACTTTCATTTCTATTACAAGGATAGAATTGCATGTGAAAAGAGCAGATATTCAAGTCTCAGCTTGAGATGGGGTACTTGCAATAAATTACATAGCTTTTCAGTTTTACTCCTATCAAACCAACTCAGTAAATAGGGAGAACTATTCTAATCTAATGGAACATTTATGTTTTAGTAAAAAGGAACACAACCAAAGGTGAATCTAACCTTACACCCCATGTAGACTGACTCCCAGTACCTTGTTCTAATTAACAGAAACTTCACAAATTGCTCTTGAAATCCTAAAAGGAAATTCCTCTGAGTTAGTAATAATTCATGCCATCAAAGTGGCACAAATTTATGGGACGTGCAACATGAAAACCTATGTAGTCTCTTTTCATAGCACTATTAAGTTGACGTCTTTCAACAACTAAAAGCAATCACGTATACTGCATATAAGCGCAAATATTAACACCAATTAGCAAGTTTGAAGGGATTTATGCGGACTTAAAAGTTGAGGTCTATGCTACATTTGGTTTGTTCCACTATTTCTACCATAGCCAGATATAATATGTCCACCTAATACAGAGTCAAATATGTGAAAAACAAAAACAACAAGAACAAAAAAAACCACACTAAAAACAAGAACATATGCACACACAAAAATGCACAAAAAAATAGAAAACAAAACCCACAATACAGATGCAAAAAGAAAGGAATGGTGTGGGGCAAGAAGGGACAAACCTTATTTCTTTGTCCTTGATGAGAAAGAAGTTCCTTTTTTAAGAATTGTAATTTAGCCACTTGCTTCCTTTTTAGACTGTGTTCTGTTGACAGGAAAAGCCTTGAAATCAAGTATGAGGGTCATTTTCCCTGTCTTTGACCACAAGTGATTGATTTTAATAATTGCTGAACTTAAGTGAGGGAAATGGTTAACCTCAGCAATACTTAAAGCTGGAGATAAAATGAAGTTTGAAAGCAAATTTGATACTACGACAAAAGAGGGGGAAAAAGCAGATTGTGATTTACAGGCAGTAGCAGAACAACAGGACCTCTGAAGATGTTTCACTCTGAGGTTAACAGCAATGATCATTAGCAAGCAACAACTCTGAACACAAGTGTAAGAGCAAGTTTCCCCTATTGACAAATGGAGAGGTGACCCAGGAAGCAGTCACAGAGCAGTTAACATGACAGAAGATCCAAAGTGGTAATTGATACAGGAGACCAGAACCAGATGAGAAAAATGCAGTCAAGATTTTGTAAAACAGAAGAGTTCTATATAGCAAAAGCAGAGTAGGTGAGAAAGGATCAGAAAGTCATCACCAATGAACCAAACATAAATCCACAATCCAGGCAAAGTGCAGCCAGAGAAAGCTGTGGTTCCTGGTCTGCTCACCCAGATCAAGAACAAGAGATGGGACCCTGCCTAATACAGAATGGAATACAACACTAAAAACAAACAAACAAAAACCAACAGTCACTCACCTTCCAAATCAGTAACGAATGACAGCGTAGAATGACAGCATCCTCAAAAACTTGGGCATGGCAACCCCTCAGGCTGAAGAAAAATATGGACAGCTCAAAAGCTCACATAAAATTTAACAGAATTCTTTTAATTCTCAGGTGGTGAGGGCAATAAAAAACTCTATCTCCAGAAATTACTTAAACATTGCAGATAAACAACCAAGATGCCTGATTACAGTAGATTTTTCCTAATAATGTATTCCTGATGAACAGATCAACTACTCAGGAGTACTGTCACAGTTCCAATGACACAGTTAAGAATGAAGAATTAAGCTGGAGGTGATGCACAAAAGGATTTTAAAATAATTTTGGAAACTGAGAACATACATTAAAGAAATGGTGGAGTAAAATTTGGCCTGTTTAACCTATCAAAGAGTGATAGAACATATGGCAGCTTTATGACCACTGAGCAACGAGCACTACAGAAGTGATCCATGAAGTGATCCACACTGAAAAGCATGAGGAAGAAACCTTATGGACAAGGCTGGCACAAGAACTACCATCCTGAGAGCCATTCATGACTACTCCAGTAGTAAAGGACTGGATTAGAAGAAACCAGAGGATGCAACATGCCCACACACAGAAACGACATGCAGATGTATGCAAGGCAAGGGTTGTATCAAGAAGCTTTCGTGCTTGAGCTCTACCAGTGCAAGACAAGTAGACACTGCCAGGGGAAGTTTCCCTCCTCAATTAAAGCCAAATTTTATACTTACTCTGGAGCAACACATGGGGAGAGGGGGGAAAACAAACAAAAAACAAAAACCAACACACAATGGTTATGTTTACCTCACGAAGCGTGGTGCAGAAGGAAGCCAACCTCTCAAAATGGTATTAGAAAAAAAATAATACTTAGTCCACATGTCAAATGTCACCCACTCAGATAACACAATTCTGACATATATCTATATGCAATATTTTACCTTTCTTTTCTTCTAATTCATTCGGTTTTGGTTGACTGGGTATCAGAGTTTGAGTTAAGAGCTTCATTCCAGTCATTTCAGACAACTAAAAAATGGAGGAAAAAAAGGTTTAAAATCCTTATATATTTCACAAAAACAAGTTATGAAACTAGCAATTCCCTTTTAGCAAGATGTGCAGCATATGATCTGTTTGTTTGCTTGTTTTTTAATAGACAGTATGAGCAGAATTTCAACAGTCAGTTTTGTTTTCAAAGCCAGGAAGTTTCTGGGCAACTTAGCCTTCTTGCACTCACACTGGATTCTGTTCACTTTTTTCCTGCTCTTTTTAAATTAGTAAGGAAAACAGTGATCTAAAACAGTCCTAAAAGAAACAGACTTGCACAAATTCAACCACTAGTAGTCAACACTGTAGCTGTGT
The DNA here is from genome assembly GCF_059628265.1 of Tinamus guttatus. NCBI lineage: Eukaryota > Metazoa > Chordata > Aves > Tinamiformes > Tinamidae > Tinamus > Tinamus guttatus. The sequence continues at coordinate 234,336 of NW_028289076.1, forward strand.
CTAACAGTTGATGCATCTCTGATTGTAAGATGAAGGTCCTCTCCCCATACACAAAAGAACAGCTGGAAAAAAAGGTATATTAGTGATATAAAATGCCTCAAAGATTCAGTCTGAACCCATAACACACTTACTACTAGTGGCCATATGCAATAAGGCAATAACTCAACTATCCATGAAGCAGCATAAACAAGTGGTAGAAGGAATGATGACATTTGAGACAGCAGATTAGAGCCTGAAAAGTACAGATGCTACTTTGTTTTTAATCTTTACTATTTAGGAGGTTGCATGTCTCCTAGACATGCAGCTAAGTTAAGATAATAGAGGAACGACGACTTCCATGTCATTGTTCTGGGGAATCTGGGGGTGTTGGGTGACAGCCCAATGACCATGAGCCAGCTGTGTGCCCAGGTGGCCAAGAAGGCCAAGGGATCCTGGCTTGTATTAGGAACAGAGTAGCCAGCAGGACCAGGGACGTGACTGTCCCCCTGTACTCGGTGCTGGTGAGGCTGCACTGTGAATATGGGGTTCAGTTTTGGGCCCCTCACTGCAAGAAGTACATTGAGGTGCTGGAGCGTGTCCAGAGAAGGGCAACGAAGCTGGGGAAGGGGATGGAATAGAACATATCTAAAGTCAGGGAAGGCAGGGAACACACTGAAATGCAACGTGTTTGTCTTAGTTAAAGAACACCTCTTGGTTAGGAAAATACTCTGTGAATCCTATGCTCACCTCCTGGCCAATGTCATCAGTCTAAATCCAAAATAGACAAATTCAGAGTACATAGATCAGCAGATATTTGGAGGCAGTCACAAAGCACCTGACAGTGAAAACATTTAAAACCCTCCTCACTATTCTTTTTTTCTTTTTTAAAAAAGGTCAGTAAAGAATAGAGCTATACTAAGACCAAAGAAATGCTGCATGTAGCCACACACAGCCAAATACTGATAAAATTCAGAGTACTGCAGCATTGCTGCCTAGAATGCTATTCTAAAAAGGAATATAGAGTTTGTTCTCCTAAATACATGTTTAAAAAAACAAGTATTAATTTCCTTACCTGTAAATTAAAATAAATGTGTTACAGCAGTCATCACCTTACAGTTGGTAGGATAGGCTGGTTACAGCTCTATTTATTTAAACCTCCACCTCCCTGGTTTTTAAATAGTCAAAAGTGACTGAAGTATTCTGCAAGATTCATGCAATAAATGAAGACTTATAGGATTGTTAGACTGATACTGGAAGAAAGATAAAGGAACAGATCCCTGTCCTAAAATTTCAGGGTTTTTCTTTTTAAGATCAGTTTGACTGAGGAAGCTAGAAAAATTTGCTTTAGGAATAGTCATGCCACAAAACTACACAATAATTCACTTTCCTCTTCAAGGTGTTGGGGGAAAGGCAACAGTGCCTATATTATCCATCTATAACAAATAGTACGGTTAGTTCCTTATTGCTGTTGACAATACTGTCCTACCATACCTTTAACCACCCTGCTTGTCACTGAATTAAAAAAAAAAAAGAAAACATCTAACAAGGAATATTTCCTAAAAAATATCTTTTATTTTTTAAAATGTGTAGGTGAAGCTACCTTCACATTTGAACACTTACTCATAGATCTACTGCAAAGAAACCGAAATAATAAAACAATTAATCTCAGCTACAGATCCTACCAAAAATATAAAATATTTATGTTGTTGCTTAAGAACTGACTGTAATACAGATTCCTAGATGTTACACAAAAACTCACTTCCTCAGCCAGAAAAAATGAAAAGATGTAAAACGAAAAGATGTATTTCCTGAATACATAAAGGGAAAGATTACTGACTAATCTATCTTTAAAAAACTTATAAACTGGGAATAGCTGTCAATAATCAACAACATCTCTCCCTGCCCCACTCTTCCAATTTTGAACATCAAAGTCAAGCTTTCATGTTCAGAAATCCTGTGCAGTTAAGTAACTGTTCATCTGCAATCCTATGATACTAGCACACACCAGAACAGAACCCCCCACTTGATCAAACTCCCTCTGAATTCTAGTCTGATATAAGGAATCAAAATCCTTTTCACTTGTGGGAAGTGGTTCAAACAAAAGGCACGGGCAGCTCTCACTGCACCCAGCTTGGTACTTGACTGCAGGGACAGCTGACCACAAGGCTTCCCGATGGGACAGTTTTCCTCTCATAATGAGAGTCTTCCAATAGGCTTTAAAGCCCCTGTGCTAAGGGATAATGTATATGCAGTCACATACTACTACTAGAGAGACTATGGAGGAAAAGAAATGCCCAGAACCTTGAGGAACATCACTCTTCATCAAAATCCAAAGGACATTCAAATCAATACAACATAAAATCAAGATGAGTTAAAAAAGATCCACCTGAAACACTAGAAACTTCCCTTTGCAGCAAACACCTGTTTGAGACATACTGTAATGCATCTAAAATCAAGCATTTAGGGCAGTAAAGCTTGGTACCAGAGTGCTTCTGTTTTTTTGAATATCCCATTCACTGCCTGTTCCAGCAGAGTCAACAAAACGAAGCCTCAAGATACAAGTACAGAGAAGAGTTATAGAAGGCTTTTTGGTGATTTTATATTTTCACATTACACATGTTTGTGCGTGTATATGTACAGGCACATATATATGTGTATGTGCGCATATATACACACATAGGTAGGTATTTGCACACATACAGTCACCTAAATATCTGGAAAAAACTTAAGAAATTTAGTTTTGTGAAATTTGCTGCCTCAAATGAATTTGTGTTCATGTTAATAAAGTGTAAAAAAAATGAAAACACACACACATTTTTGTAGTGAGTAACATTACTCACTAAATATAATGGGGAAAGACTGAATACCTTGAATAATTCTGTGTACTTCAAGATTAAAACAGCAAAACCACTAACAAAGACTAAAAAAACCCACAGAGACTTTTATTACACCTCCTTGTATAACTCACAGGATGCATTTTTTCAGTTACCAGTGCACACCGATATCGAAAAGGCATCTTGAAGCTGAAGTTTCTTTTCGACATTTCTAATATGTCGCTTTTGCAGCATAACAGTGCTCTTGAACTTGTAACTGGAAATATCACATGCTTTCCAATAGTAATAGCAGGGGGTAGCTCCCCATTTATGGCACTCTGGAATGCATTCCTTGGGAAGCTTAGTCATTACTAACCTTGTCCTTACTGTAGTTTCTTAATACTCACCCAGCCAACCTCCCTCGGCAAGCACACCTCAGTGCTGCTGGGCAACTCAGGCTGGAAGTTGAAAGCAATCACTGGCTCTGGTGTGGAAAAAAAAAAAAAAAGCAGATATTAAGGAAAAACAGTAGAGACTATGGTTTTGTTTTGTGATGCCTGCCACCAGAACAGCAATGGAATCAGGTTGCAAAGACATGATCCAGCTGCTTTTTAATGTCTTAAATGGAAAATTGGATCTATGGTGATTATGGCTTTTCTTTCATGAGTTATAACGTACAACACAAGCTTAGGGTGCTACTTAATTTCTGTTCACACCAGTGCTGCCATTGTTATTTCTCTAACCAAAAACTTGTAACTTACAATGACAACAATAAAATCGATAAAATTGCAATATCTGAAAGATGCAATCAGGGATTAAAAACAAGCAAAAGCAAACACACACACTCATGCACTTGATGCAAATGCATAATTTTCTTAAGACCTTTCTTAACTTTTATCAAAACACAATAAAAATGGTATGGTGCACTATACCACACTTGCAAAAAATCTGAGGAGTAAGCCACTTCTTGAATTGCCTTTTTTTTCCTTCAAAAACAGAAGTCTACTACCAATAATCCAAGTTCCAAATTAACGGAGGTAACAACCAGCTTTCTAAGTAGTAAAGTTTCAGATGCCAAATGAGAACACTGAAAAGAAATCTGCATAGACCTGACATAGTTTAAATTCAAATTTTATCAGAGATGATGCAGTAAGATCAGCACATAGTAAAGTATTTTACGCTATGGCAGCTGAAACAAAAAGCCTTAATATATATATATATATATTTATATAAAAAAGGAAAGGAAAAAAGAAGGGTGGAAAAAAAAAGAGAGGAGTATGAGATACGCCAGGCACATTCTTGTTATCTCCCTTAAAGCAACACAAGTTCTGGCTAAATTAATTGCATCTTCATACTCACCATTTTGTGAGGACAAATGACGTACAGGTCGTGCTGGCTGAAGGGATTTACCAATGAGCTTCTTAGTTTCCTCTAGCATTTTGAAGTGTCACGCTTTAAAAAAGTAGCAGGAATCAACACAGGCATACGTAAGGACATTAAACAATTAGATCAGTTTATCTACTTGTTTATTTACTAGTTACATTTGTCAAGAGAATATATTATCTGTTAGCTACTCAGATCGGGGAAGAAAAAAAATCATGGAAGAAAGAATCAGACATTTCTGTCACTCCTCATTCCACTCAAGCCAGCCCAGCTTCTTCTCAGAACCATTTTTTTCAGTGGGCAAGCCTATAAGATTGGAGAACAGGGATAGGACGGGTGATGGAAACTAAGGTATTTTCTAACAGGGCTAATTTAATTCCAGTGAGGACTAATTAATTAACATCGGTCTACCCCTTACAGTCTGCTGGCTGCATTACAGCTCAGAGCGCATCTAGGTGTGCTTGCATAGCTGCTTTTTTAATTACTTGTTGCTACTTTAATTAAATTAATACAGTTTTACATCTTTCCCACTCCGTTTTGCTGGTGAAGAAACGGAAGCACTGAAAACTGCTGAGGTCTTGCTGGGTTGAGAAGTCTCCCGCTATCATAACTGAACTGCCAGCTGAAATCTCCCATCCCCTGTGTCAAACCAGGTATTTCACAGCTAGAAGGAGCTGGTTTTGTTCTTTAGAAGTAGCAGATCATCAAGCTAGAGCAATGGCTACTAATTAATAATAGTACTGAAACTCCGCTTTCTCCAAGAGGTTTCATAACACAGAGGAAGAACTGTTATAATAAGAAAGAGTCAAAGGAAATCATTAGGAGTTTAGGAGGTGAAACTACAGAAATACTATCTGATTCTTATCAGGAAAGAGTTACACTATTTAAAATAGAATCCAGTAGCATTTGCCACTTTAATTGGTCTATGAATTATGGAAAAAATATCTGAAGATTTATGTTAGACAATCATTTGGGTTTTAACATGGGGCTGCTGCCATTTAAACGGCACTTTTCTCAAACAGACAGTTTGAACTGATTCAGGCCTACAGGTAAGCCTAAACTAGGAAAGAAAATCCATTTTGATTATCTTTCCTTCCTACCTTCACGACTTAGAGAAAAATTTTTTAAAAAATTCTAAAAAATAGAAAATCTGCCTCAGAATTTAACTTATTTCTATAGTCAAAGGCAGCAATGAAGGTTCTTGTAGGTGAATGAACTAAGACTACGGCCCTGGAAGACAAATTTAATTTTGTTCAGAATGTTTCCTTAAACTCTACTTATATGTTCAAAAAAAAAAAAAAAAAAACTTTCTGTTAACTTTCTACATCTGCCTTAACATCCAAAGAGTCTAAACCCAAAGTATTTAAATGCACTATTTTTCTCTGTATTAAAAAGTATTTCTGCAACAGTGCATTGTACAAGAAATTAACCCTCAAAGCCACCAATGACTTTACCAATCCTCCATGCAAATCCTAGCTGAGTTCATCCTTCTTATATCAGACTACAGTTATTTTTTCAGACCTTACTTCTTACAAGTTTAGCTTCTGACTGCTAGGATCACATAGGCCCTGGGTAACTAATCCACAAGCAGGACTGGGCAGTAACAAGTCTTTGGATAAAGAAAGGGAGAAAGCAACAACAGTGGGTTTTGTCACGGCTATGCTTCCAGGGCAGCACAACCCACTGCCTAACAAGCAGCAAAACTCATCTCCCACCATCTTTTTGTTTCATAAAACGCGAGGAAGAAGCTTTTTCCAGGCCCAGCAGGTCCCCTCTGCCGCCGGCCCGATACCAGGCCCTGTCCCAAGGCCACATCCCTTCTCAAGCGGGGCCCTGTGCGGGATGCCAGGCCTCCCTGTCGCCTCTTCGTGGGCATCTCCAGGGTCACCTTAAACAAACAGGGGCAAATACATGGCACACCACACACAGGGGCCTCTCCGAAGCATTTCTGGGACATTTCAACGCCTCCCTGAGCACTTTGACGAGAGTAAAGGGCAGATTTTAGTAGGACATCCCCAAGCCCAGCCAACTCCAGAGGCACACAAGGGACCAACCCCAGACCACCCATCCCCAGCGGCAAAGAGCTGCCCTCTGAGCCCCCTCCTAACGCCTCCTGCGCCAGCCCCGAGCCGGTCCCACCTCTGGCCACCTCCCAGGGCTGCCTCCCGTGCCCCGTTCGGCTGCGCGGGCCGGGGCGGCGCGGGCCGGGGCCGCCGCCGGGGCCTCTGCTCGGCGCCGCCGCCCGTTTAACGGCCGCGCGGCCGGCGGCGGAGCGGGGCGCTCGCCTCCCCCGCGGGAGGTTCCTGCTGGTTCCTCCCGCTGCCCCTTGTTTTTTCGGGGGGAGAAAAAATAGACCCGAGGGGCGTTCTCAGCCCCAGCACGGCAGGGCTGGGCACAGTCAAGGGGGCAGGAGAGGCAGGGGGAGGTGCTGCTGCCACCGCCGCCTCGTACCAGGAGGTGCCCCGGGTGAGAGGCCAGAAATCCAGAGAGAGGAGGGAAAATCCCTAACACCGAGAAAAAAATAAGGTGTGTTTTGCAAATCAAACAGCACTTATCAACCTGCAACTAAATTATTTGAGAAGGGAGGGGCTTAATTACACAGGTATGAGGGGCCAGGACTTCTAGTTTTCCTAAGTTAAGCTGTCGTGGTTTTGAAATTAAAATGCACTTTTGTCCCAAGGTGCGATCACCAAAGCAATGGCTAAGCCTTGCGGACTGCCAGGCATGCAGAATAAAACCCCCTCATGTTAGTGTGGCAGCTTCAAGGCCCCAATCCTATTTATCTTACTTAAGCCTACAACATTAATGAAAAGGCTTTAGCTTTGTTGTTGTTGCTATATTTCATAGCATTTAATAACTGCCTCAAGAGGCTCAAGATAGAGAAATAAAGTGCGTAATTTGCTTATGTAAATGCCAGATATGTAAATAATCCAATGATAAGATTTACAATCCTACTTTGTGCTATATGAAGACATTTTAATTCCAGCAAACCTCTTGATTTTTCTTCAACAAAGATACACAGAATTGGATACTGCCCTTCAAATAGAGGTGTGGAGCTGCAGGTGCTCCTGTAGATGTCAACATCCCTGCAGCTTCTAACTCTTGTAAAACAAACAGTTTACAGTTGGACTTAGTGATCTTGAAGGGCTTTTCCAACTGTAGTGATTCTCTACCACTTTTCCATTAGTTTCCTGAACTTGGAGCTCCTCACGGTGCGTCCTCACGTGCTTTTTGAATGTGCAGATTTGGTACTTCCACATACGAGCTCAGTCACTTGATGCCGCTTTGAGGTCCCCCTTCTCCCAAGAGGTATCATGGTTCTCCTGATCGGTGCCATCTGTTCTTGCCACATTATCTTGTAAAACAGTTACTTCCCTATTCATGTCAACCATTTCCCTCAGCTAAATCAGCAGTTATTATCAATTATTAATATGTAAGTGCACATAAATATTACATGCTTTCTGCTCCTCCCCCAGGACAGTTCCTGACAGAAAAGTCAGTGGGGGCAGCCAAGATAAAACTGCAGTTTATTAAAAGGCTCTTGTCATTTTGCTGGAAGACTGAGGTGTTGCAAACTAGATTTGTAGATCAACACAACTTTTTCTTGTGGTTGTCAAACTGGAAAGATAAAATGGATCATGATACGGTGTCACATAGGCTTCGATACCTGCGCAGGTTCAGATGTGCTACGGATAAATCAAAGAGTAAGAAACTTGCCTGAACATGTCGTAGGGGTTAAGGACTGGCCTGCTGCTTTTCATACATAAAGGGAGGAGAAGGGGCAGAGCGAGGGGAGGAAGAGGAGGGCAATGGAGTTTGTCAGCTAGGGAAGCTTGCGGCTTCTGGGTCTGCAGGCAAGGTGTGAATATTAAGCCTGGAAAAGGCCGTTTTTTGTGGGAGGCCATCCATGTCCATCCCAGCAGGAGCAGTTAGCACCTCGCACGCCGCTACTCCTCGCTTGGCAAGACCTGCACTAGCAGCTAGGCCAGCGCTGCTGCTTCCCAGCCTGGCACAGGCAGAGGAAACACGGGATCACAGCCGTTCTGTGCAGCCCCGCAAACCGGCTCCGACTTCTTGCTGAGGGACAGTCCTGCCTCTGATTGCAATGAGTTTTCTCCTTTTCTTTTCTTTTCTTTTCTTTTCTTTTCTTTTCTTTTCTTTTCTTTTCTTTTCTTTTCTTTTCTTTTCTTTTCTTTTCTTTTCTTTTCTTTTCTTTTCTTTTTCTTTTCTCTTTTCTCTTTTCTCTTTTCCTTTCTTCCCTTCTCTTCCCTTCCCTTCTCTTCTGCCACATAATCAATCGCCTCCCATTTTTCCCGGTGTTGGGATGCGCTTATTGCTGTTACAGATATTTGTGCTTTATTTATTTGATCTGTTCTTACCTTACATGGTGATAATCTAACCTTCCTTTAAATAGCGGTTATTGAAATAATTGGTTTTTAAGAGCCAATGATAGATTTAGTCAAGCGAGATTGACCACACAAAGCATAGCATTATGAATATTAAAACCTTTTTGCATAGAAAAAGAATACTCTCTTTCCCTAATTTACAAACTAATTAAAAATATTTTCTTTCTTTTTAAAATATCTATTTTTGCAGCCAGAGTCTATTGACTGGAGAGAGCCACATAGTCACCCATTACTAGGTATCATTGCGCAAAGCATAAAGCATTTATGAAAGAGGATTCCCATATTGCACGTGTAAAAATGAGCAATTGCACATCTAAATGAGCATGTAATCATAACTGCATGTGATTTCAGTTTTCAAATGGATGCGTTAATAGCAAAGTAATGGCTTTGCACTGAAATGAAAGGACTCTTGGGTCAGCCCGGGGGGACTCTTGTCACTTTATGCTTGCAAGTACATTTTCAGTGTCATTTGTCATTCAGTTGTGCAGCCAAAACAGTCTGTTTCCATATGCTGCTTTAATGTATTTAGCACTATTATTTTGGATTTTTTTTTCTTCTAAAATCTTTTTTAAAGTAATTCGACCACAAAGTAAAAAAAAAAATGCTTTTTTAATATATGCTTTATTCTGTTACTGGAACAAAGATAACGTGTATGCATGAGGTGCATACAGAATAGTGATTTTAGTTTTATGTCTGCGAAATGGCTATTTATTTCAGCTGACTACTGACTTTAAACCTTACCAGTCTTGTGACAGCAGCAGAGCAAAAGGATGCAAGAGCTTTTTTATTGTCTGCCTGTTTCTGAAGTTATTTACTATTTAGTTTAGGAACTATTTACTATAGTTTGCAGTTTTTTCTGTTTTTCTGAGATGTTAAAGTTCATTATAAAATTGTGATGAATAACATTGTTTTTACTGACTAGAGAAACTGTTGAATTAAAAGGGGCAACATTACTGCAGGGATCGGTGTTCACAAAACACTCATGTAACTAAAAAGAGGTTTGAATGATAATAATCAGGAGATCACTATATAATATATGCATTAATTTATGCAAATCTTGTTTCTTCACATTCAGATCTTTTTCCTTGTCAGACTCATGCTTCTGTTGGAGTGTGATTCTGTGTTTTTCTTTAATTTTCAGGGTTCATGTACTTTACTTGCATTTTTAAGCAAATACTTTTCCCTGAAATGTCTAGTTTCTGTGAAAGTGGAGAAAAATCTTAAAAACGTGAATCAAATGCACCATAGAAGTACCTAAATGGCAAATAAAAAAATTATAAATAAAAGCATCTATGTAAGATACATATAGATTATATCTTTTCAAAAAGTTATTGTTTTAAAATCTCATAACTTTTGGAGAACTGCCTGGCTCATTTTTAACACCGAGAGCTGGTTTTGCCAAGTTACAGAGGTAAATTACAGCCCCCAGACTAAGCAGTGTGTTAGTTCGGGGCTTGTGCACCAAATGTTCTCTCTTTCTGTGCAGACACCAAGCACCAACATTTCAACTGACCTTATTCCGCAGGCTCTGAAATTCCCCAGGGAGAATGCCAGAAGCTCCAGCAGGCCAACCTAGGAGCCAGAAATGCCACTGGAACCTGCTGGATCTGCTGGATCTGTTGGATCTGTTACCTCACAGAGGTTTCGTCTCAGTGGCAGAGTCTGCAGCAGCAGCAGCACTTCAAACGTTGCCTTTTTGATTTTGGCGGTGCCTCTGCCGAAGGAACAGCAAGGAAGCAAGTTCACATGTGGAAAATTTTCTTTTGATATGTTCAGATGATCTGGAAGAAGGTACCATTGGACCACTGCTCCCTAGAGAAAAAAAAAACATCTGCTAAGAGGGTTCACTTAACCTTGGTGAACTGTGTACAAAAGCCGGTATCCACATTGAGGCTGGCAGAAAGTACCAAGATAATTAACGTTTGCTTATTTTTATTATTAACAAAGGAGAAGGGCATTAGAAAATGTGTGGTCCTACAAACCTTTTACAGAAAGTGAATCAAGAAAAAAAAATCCACATCTGTGATTACCTTTCAGAACAGAGTTCTATAATCTCCGTATATGGCTACTTGGTAGTACGTACGTATAAAAAAATATATTACATCTATTCCAATGGCCTGTTTTTATGTAAATACAGGAAAATAAGCTCATGTATTTAGTAGTTGATAAGTGGGGAGAAAAGAGTCAGGATCAAAAAAAAAATCTGCAAAAAAATGGCCAAAGTTGGAATGTGGTAACAAGCAAACAAATATTGGCTGTGCAAGGGAGTAGTATTTATAAAAATTGCACACATTCAAAATGTGTATTCAGGTTTCTCCAGTTTGTCATGATGATTCTAATAATCTGTGTCAATGACTTGTGGGGAGAGATGGCTAGCGCAATTCTTTAAAAATCACTTACATACTCAATAAGAAATATTTCAATATAAAGTAACTACTAAGTGCTGAGGTGTGTGAATATATGTAGGTGAGGGTAAGAATGGCTAAACTGAGTATTGTGCACAGATTTGTTTTGCTGTCTTAAAATATGTTATTGTGTGACAGTGAATGTGAATTAGCAAAATATAGGGAGGAAGCAGGGGCAGGGAGACCACCGAGAGCCTGAGGTTTGTCCTAAAGCAGAGTCTGGGCATAGCTGGGATGTGCTCCAGCAATATGGCCATAATCTGCCTGTTCTGTGCGCTGACACAGTGGAAACTTCATACCCCTGTTCCGTGGTGTTAACCCCATGGAGCTGAGCTCCTGCAGTGCCGATCAACGTGAGAGAACCAAGTAAATGCACTGAGGTGAGTGAGGAAATAACAACAAAGAGGGGCACAGGAAAGAGTCTAAGAACAGAAGGGTTGGATATCCATTTATTCATTCTTTCCTCTGCAGTTTGCTGGTTTTCATTAAACAGCTCCTTGCCCTGGTAGTTCCTTAACTGCTTGACAGAAGGAAGTTTCTGGTAAGCGAGGAGTGTATTAAAGGGAAATGAATGCATGATGGGGCTTAGCTTTCCCTCCTGGAGATCACCCTGCTGCAAGCCAGCAGCAGTGCAGCTCAGGCCCCAATACGCCTCTCATTTACTTACTCGCAGTCATCTTATCTTCCACTTCATTGTAGTGATCATCAGACCCATAAGATTTGGTCTAGTTACATAACTCAGCACAGCGGGTTGTTCTGGCTGAGAAAGTTGTTTTTCCTCTCCCAGATGCTCTGGATCTTGTTCTATAACTTCGCCGTGCTCCTCTTTACACTCACAAAGTTAGGGAAAAAGCAAGGGTCACCAAACAGCAGATGAGAATAAGGGCCTACCGCAGTACTGAAACAAAATAATTGTGGATGCCATTAATGAAACATAGAGTTAATTAAAAAAATAATGGAAAAAGTGCCTAGACACCCTATGTGGAATTGAGGCTCTACAGTTATAGCTAGATTTTTTTTTTGAGTAGGTAAAAGTTTTTTGTATAGTATAAGAGTTAAGGAAATTCATCACCTGAAAAATGAGCAGGTGAAGTTACATTATTGAGAAGGAGCCCAGAATTTTTGTGGTTCTTTAGCTGGCAAAAAATAAGGAATTTTAAACTTCTTACTAAAAATAAGAATGAAGCAAAAATATTAGAGCATGTTCTTATTTGTAAGTAGAAAATGCTACTTGATAATCAGTCCCATTTTTCTGAGCTTACACACAGAAGGATTTGGCAGCACAAGGTAGCTGTTGTTGGTGTTCCTTTATTTTCATTCTAAATCTTCTATACGACATTAATATATCTAGATCTTGAACAAATATCTACCCGGCCATCATCTCTCTCAAACTTACCTTCTTCTGTTACAGTTAATATATATAGTGTTTTTTAACAATTTATTCATAAGAGAAGCTTTAATCCAAATATATGAAATTAAATTGAACTTTTCTGAGCAGTCTTTTTAACAACTTGTAATTCAATCAATAGATATAACCTACTTCAGATTTTTTTTCATCTAAAACTTTTAATTAAGCACAAAAAACATTTACGGGGGTGAGATTTTGAAGGGAGTTATCCGAGTCAACCTTCACAGAAGTTCATTGCTATTCCTTAGAAATCAGTTTCTGCATTAAATCATCTAGTGACTTATTACAGCTCTCTCTCCATCCTTAACTCAAAGCGTAGATCGATGTGCTTTAAAAGTTAAACACTAGTGTCACTATCATGTTGTTAAAATTAAGCGTATGCTTCTGTGGAGCAGGAATTTGTCCTTCAGATCTTGCTCCTGACTTCCAAGGACTCTAGTTGCCCAGGTTTCTTACTAGCAGCACCTTTTTTTTTTCATGTGTCGTAGGAGAAGTAAATCCTAACTTCTCATGTCTTGATTCCAAAAAGACTTGGAAATATAATTGTTATAGAAATGGTTTTACAGATTGCTGTATTAAACAGAAAATATTTTATTCTTTCTAAAGAGTAGCAAAGCAGAAAAAAGATGATTGTTTTCATTCAAGCATATATGCCTCATCAATACAGGTTATAAACTTAGAAGAATGACAGGGATTCCATAAATAATAATGAAATAAAGAAGTTCCATGTTCAGTCAGCCACCCGAATACTGCTATATAGCTCATTAAATCTGCCCACAACAAGACCTTCCTTCAAACCAAAATCAGGATCTGCTGCTGTTTGTTTGAAAAACCTGTTCGGGCTCGCTAGTTTGGACAACAAACCTGTGCACTTACAAGTGTGAATCTAAGAGCAGATAATCTTGTAGGGATGTAAATTAAATTTCATAAACGTAAACATTTCAATTGTAAGTGTTGTCATTCTCTTCTTCCCCTGTCTACTTTCAAAATGCAAGTGAGTATTAGCGATGGTCCAACTGAATTAGTCCAGTGTTGCCATATTAAAAATACATGAGGTAGTTTGGGTGTAGGATTGGTAGTTCTGCTGCGGTAACACCATTTTTTCTGCCAGCGCTGGCGGTTCTTGCTGATAGCAGCGGGTTCCCGCTGCGGGCCGGGCCGGGCCAGGCCGGTCCCGCTGTGGCGAAGGGCGGGCTATGGCGCAGCGCCTCACGCCGAGCCCAGCCGAGCTGTCCGCCTCGCTGCTCCGCGCTCCCGGCCTGCTCCGCCTCCACAACGCGGAAACCTTGGAAAAGAGAGTAGCCAAACCGACAAAGCCCGGACTGGGGAGGCAACTACATTCTTCTGTAATTCATCGTGTAGGGAACCATGAGCTGGAAGGCTTTCCTTAGCTGCTTCTCAAAGCGAGGCCTACCTCAACCTTTCCATTTGAATTTAAGTCCGAATGTCCTTACTTAAATTTCATCTAGCCAGGTGCACTAACTTGGGAGAAATTTTAGTTATGGCCTGTTTTTAAACTACCTTGAAACAAAAGAACTGCAGAGTATTTTTGTTCTCGTTTACTGAAAATGGTTTCAAAATTGGTTATCTTTTCTACTCTTTACTGTAAATGAGAAATATATATATACAAAAGGTTTATTCTCACTAGTTTTTACTTTGGAGGAAAAATCTTGGATTTCCTGCTGTAGATTTAGTACTAGAAGTTGATCTCATGACTACGACATTACTACGTTTGCAAAAATATATGAGAATATGTTTATACTTATGGTTTTACTATAAGTAGTAAATGCTACATTATATTTTTCAAAATATGAGAGAGAAGCACATTTTTGTGGTTGTGTTTTTTCACAAACAAAAAATTTGCTACAAGCCAGTCAGTGAAGTCCATTGTGTGTCAGTTCCAAAACTCAGGGCATTTTAAACAAAATTGCACGTATTTGGAATAGAAAGGGAGATTCTAAGGATTTTTCAGGAAACCTGTAGCATCTGTTCAGCAGTAGGTAAATGAGAGCACTTTAGTGTTTTTCTAATCAGAGTAAAATACATCAATTTGGGGACCGTTCTTGCATTGACACCATACAAGGCAGTATGTACCCAGGGGCGTTTTGGGGGTCCCTCATTTACCTTGTTGGCAGAGCGAGGAGGGCTGACTGGACACACACACCAAGAACAACATTAACACCTCATGGTGATGTGTAACCTTGCTTTGCAATAGCCACATCCCTGAGCCAGATTTAAGCTATTTCATAATGGGCTTTGATTTTGTCTCCTCTCTTTTGGTACCATGCATACACTTAAAACAATTTTGCTTAGCTCTGTTATCATCCTAATGTCCAGATTAGACAATCGAAACATAACGTACAAAAGCTTTGCAGAGTAACATTTGATCATTTATAATTTAAGAAAAGCAAAACTAAGATTGCCCTTATCATTCTTATTTTCTGCTTGTTTTGGCCCTTTTGCCATGAAGTCAGGTGGTAACAACTGTGAGCACTAAAAGACTTTTGTCAGGGATGATAGTGCTCTGTTGATTAGATACCATGCCAAAAGGCATCCTCCCAAAAAAACAGTAGCCTCCATAAGCTCTGCTTAAACCAGGCTTGTAGTGCTCAATGGGAGGGATTGGGCATTTTTCCTCCTTTTCTCTAGTTTCATTTTCTCTATTCCTGTTCTTGGCCTGTCTCTCTCAGACTCTGCTTTCTATCACTGGTTTTTATCACTATCCCCATCTAGGCAACTGCTTCATCATGAAAAAAAATGGTTAATTTTTTTCTCTTTCACACTGCACAACTGCCAACAGAGCACTCACAATGCAAGAGCCCTTTTCTTCTTCCAGGTATGGCAGGAGGTAAAAATAAAACCCGGTCTGTATCCTCCACCTCTGCAAGAAATCACGTAAAGACTCTGACCAATCCTGAAGACAGAGGAAACGCCCAACATAACAGAGACCATCTGAGATCTTTGCTGACAACAAACATTTTGCTGATGACAAACATCTAGTGATACTACAGAGGTGACATTTTCCAGAGTCTCGTCTCAGCCGTATTTCTGTTCACATTAACAGGAGAGTTAAAACAGGCCAGCTGATCCTGCCAACTGCTCCGAAGCACGCGGTAGGGAGAGCTGGGGTTTTCTGCCTGTGTAGGTTTAAGTATGAGCAAATAAACAGCTTTTATTTTTTCTCAGCTCTCCTTCCTATTTAAGCTGGAGCCGCACAGCAAATCTGGCTGAGGCAAACACCTGCAATGGAAAATTTTGATCTAAAAGGTTAATGTTTGACAGCATTAAAACAGAGATAGGAAACAACTACAACTCAGAGAATGGAAATGTTGCATCAGTTAAATACAACTTTTGAAGCATGCTGTGGAATCGTTTGACCCTTAGCTCAAAATAGTGATAATCCATATTTATGTTAAAGGGAAGGTAGAGCGATGTTTTCTGCAGGTTCTTACACTGCAGGTTCTTACAGTCCTCATCAGCACTGATTAGACCTGGTTGAGTACTTTCAGATGGGAAAAATAAATAAATAAATAAATAAATCAGAGAATGCCAGTTTATCAAACTCCCAAACTGCCCCATTACAAAATGGCAGACTCTTAGGGTGATTATGTTTTCAGTGAAATACAGACCCCAAATTCGTGGAAACCTGCACACTTTCTGCTGGCTTCCCTGCCTGGCAGCCTGCTCAGGACAAGAGCTTCCCCACGCAGCGCTGTAGGAGGTGCATTATACTCATTTTCCTATAAAAGCATCCCCTAAAAAATTCAAAATATCTTAAAAGGAACTGGCAGATATTGCAAGCTATTACAAGCTAACCTCTTTTTCACACAGTTCTTGCTCAAATTAGTCTTCAAATGATTTGTTAGCTACTCAAGATAACAAGTAGGTTTATTGTCAAATAAAAGCCCTTTGTAAGTGTATCTATAAGAAATAGTGAGCCTATAAATATACATATATATTATTTTGCTGGGTCAAACCATAACAGCATTTTGCAAACATCCTCAGTTGGATTAAGCTCCTCTCTCCCTTCACCTTCAAGACCCTCTGGCCTTTTGTTCCTCCACCCCAATGCAAACTGCTCCTTGGCAATTGCGCCCTTAAAAATCAATAAAAACTATCGAGATTAAGGAGGGACTTTTTTTTTTCCTTCCTTCCTTCCTCAGAGCTATTTGTAACTAGGATTGTTTGCAGTGAGCTGTGTACGGTGCAGTCCCTCAGTCTCTGATCTCATTTGTCTACTGAGGCCACTGTATTTTGTAATGCCATTAGTAAGGAAACTTGGGTATTGAGAGGGGATTTATCATAGAGTCCAGCTCTCAAAACTTATCCGTTATACTACACATTGTGATTACAATTTTCTGTTGCAAGTAGTAAGGGATACTCACTTTTCCAACACTTACCTCCATTTCCGCGATGTATTCTTTGAAAGGGAAACCTTATTTCCTGATGCCGTAAGTCGAAATCACACTCCAGAAGTAGGAACGTAAGGCGGTTTGACAGAAACGTTGGAAACCAAAAGCAGGGACGCGTGTTTGTGAGATGAACGTACCTTACAAACAAGCAGACGCGTGGAGCTGGCTCTCACACGCACGCACGTCCCCCTTCCCTGCGGGGGGACGTTTCCCAGCGGCAGCTCCGCACGCGGCGCCGGGCCCAGCTGGGCCCAGCTGGCCCCGTGACCCACCAGGCCCCGAGTCAAGGCCCGAGCGAGCGCTGAGCTCGCCCCGATCCTCTCCCTTCACTTGTCTGGGCTGGAACCGCCAAGGGTTTGAAAAGCTGCTGCCAACTCCTGATGGACAGACAGGGGCTGCGGGTATTTTTTGAACAAAAGGGTGAAATGGTAAAATAATTTTCAACGTTTGCGACTTGTAACTTGGAAGTTTAAAAGAAGAGAGCTTCACGGAAAGCAGGTGAAGTCATTACTCATCATTGTGAGATTCGTACCTTGTTCATGCAAAAGAAAAAAAAATCCTCATTGACCTTTGAGGCCTCTGAAGGCCTCTGAGGCCTGTGAGCATCTCACACACAGACTCTCACCTGTGAAGCTCAGGCTTTTGTTTTGCTGCTTTTCATTCTGTTGAACTTTTGATGTGATCTAAGGGAAAAATATTGTTTCAGTATTACATCACTGACACAGTAGTAAGGCCATCACCACAGAAAAGACTGTACAGTTCTACATATGGCAAGTAACTGTGCTTATCTCATCACCTGGAATGTGACTCGGTATCTAGGTATTCTGTTCAAAAACGCTTTATGATGAGTCTTGCCTCACAGGAATGGTGTTTTCAGCAGTCTAAGATGAGAAGAAAGAAGATCTTCTAGAAATCTTTAAGTGCGTCTGGAAATTAATATTGTAACTGCTTCAAAACCCGGGGTGAATGGTTGAGGCCCAGACGCTAGCAGGGAGGTGGCAGGAAGGGTCTCAGCACGAACACAGTAGGGAATGAAGCTCTGCGGGGCACAGCTTTCCCTCTCCTGCCACAATCCTGGGTAACTAGGTCTGTTCCATTCCCAACAGATGTTTCAACTTCTTGTCAAACTATTCTAGCATTTTAATTGACCTTAGCTAAAAAGCTTTGCCTACGTTTTCAGTTTAACATAAGCCTCCTTTGTGTCTCCTTTCTTCTTCCATGTCTACTTTCCATTCCCTGGTCATTTGCTGCAGCCCTCCTCTATTTAAACATTCCCTTGTCAGCCCTCTCAGTCAGTTCATCCTTCCTTGCCCTCACACTTCTCCCTGTTACTTTTTGCTGCCTTCCGGATTAAAAGCAATGTTTAAATCTTACTTCACGTGTATTACGCAAAGCTGGAGACAGCAACCCCAGAGAGGCTTTCCTGGCAGGGGAACAGAAAGATTATTGCATCTTTTCTAGCCATCCCAGCCCAGCACAGTCCTGGCACAGACAGGCTGAGCATTATACTGTGTTAGCCCAGGCTCATACGGTGATGCAGTAGTTGATTATTCCTTTCTAGCTATGGAATTTTGCCATTGATTTTATTTAATTGTATTTTCCCCTCAATTTAAGAACTTTTTATCCTGTCATTCAGCCTGCTCCCAGTATGCATCAGCTCTGTATCATCTACATGTAAAATAGACGATGCAAAGAACACACTAAGATTGCAAACATATTAGATAATTCCAAATATGTGCCATGTATCTGGCATGTATCCCTTCCAGTTTAAGGATCAGAGTGAGTTTTTCATTCTCTGCAGTAATTTCACTGAGGTATGTTGTTTTAAGCAACCTTGAAAAGCAATTCACAAATATTTTTAGAAATCTTCCTCCTATATAGAGGCTATGCTACAGGAAGTGCAGTATTTTGTCCTCTTAGAAAAGGCAGTTAGATTGATCTAACATGACAAGTCATATTTGCTTCTGCTCATCTACTAATTACACAAGTCCATATGGTTAGTTACAGGGTTTTTCTCACAAGGGATATTAAATCTTGCCTTTCCCTCTCTTTGTGAAGTACCTTTTCTCTAAAGGAAGACACTCATGGATTTCTCAACAATAAGCATGGATGGCTCTCCATGGTCTCCAAGGTTGTTCCAGTAACTTCTGTAAACATTTCATTGTGAATTTCTTATCTAGTTGCTTTGAAACCTCTGACTTTTTCTTCTGTGCTACAAAGACCCCCTGATAATCAAGGGACAAACACTTCCAGAAATGCCACCCTCTGCTGTTTAAGGTAAAACATATCAGCGAGTAATAGGGACACAAAACAACAACAAAAAATAGCAAGATACTTCATGGTAGGTTCATAATTAAAGTTTTTAGGGTCTGAAATATTTCCTCATCAGCAACACTGTATTTTTATAAACATTTTTGGGCGGGCAAGAGAGAAGGGAAAGCAGGAAAGGGAGAAGTGAAAACGGGAAACATAAAAGCCTTCCTTGTGAATTTTCAAAGCTCCATCTCATACTGAGCACAAAATAATAAGTCAATGAAAAGGCTATTAACAGTCAATGAAATTAGACATTAATACAGCCAAAGGCTCTAGGTAACATTCAACACAGTGAGGGCCTCTTTTAAAAAAAGTATTATTTACAGAAAAATCTATGGAATAAGGCTGTCATCTATCACATGACAGAATGCCCTGACAGTCTCCACACAATCTCTGCAAGTTCTATCGATCACTATCTTATACAATTATGTATCGTGATTTTCAAGTATCAAAAAAGTGGCTGGAATGTAATAAAATGCATTTCATGTTTTATTTGGAAATAACCAAAGTGGTTCACCTTGCAAAAGTGAAACAGTAACCAGGACTGTGCAATTATCCTAATGCAGATAAAACGGATTATGTTGTCCATTTATTTTCTCATCTCTTCAAAAAGATGAGGAGGAGAAAGAAGAGACATGAGATGGGAAATAAGAGTTTCATACAGACAAAACGTTTGAATTTCTTTGCTTCATTAATCTAACATTACACCCAGGCTTTTTTTTACCCCTTGAATTACAAGAGCAGCAGATGATTTTCTTGTGCAGCAGCAGCCTGCTTTATTTCAACATGCAGAGGGCAAGCAGTATTTTGAAACACAGGACAGGTAGAAGGAGCATCCCAAGGTTTAAGATACAAATGAGCACAGTGATCCTCTGCAACCGGAGGGGGAAAGAGAAGGGGAAAATATGCATTAACAAATTCTTCCAATGAGCTACTGCTACAGAGAGCACATTCCCAATGCTGGTTTCACCTCTCATTTACTTTCTCCTCATTCTTCCTGAAAACATCACGAAATCAATTTGCTCCTGCTCTCTTGGGTTCCTGAGGCTGCTATTTGGCAAGAAAGACAGAGCTCCCATCTGCTGTGCAGCACCCATGTTGTTTCTGGACCATCTTGACAATTCTTCTGCTTGTGTATTTTATACATATGCATAAATAACAGAGTATTAACTTTGAATAATAATCTTTATTTATTAGTTTATTTGTAAAAGGTACATTGTAATCCTGAGCTACTGCTTTTATACATTTATCATCATACAAAGACAGATCATTTACAGTTTGATCATTTACATTTATTGTGCTCAAAAATCCTTATCTGAATATCATTTTGTCCTTGCAGGAACATAGATAATTTAAATTACATGTATCCCTGAAACATCCACATTAAGTTACCCATCTGACCCCATTATCTAAGTTACTACAGTCATCTAAACCACTCAGGACATTCCTTCTGAATTTAGCAAAAACTTGTTTAAACCTATAAAGATGGGCAGTGCAAGAACTGGTCCCTCGATCCTTTGTGAATACATCATTAGAAAAACCTTTCTGCTTCCGTATTCTCTGGGTAAGTCAGAGCTAAGTCGACTAGGTGTACTCTGATGGAATGATCCAAGTACTTATTTTATCTGCTACTGCGAAGTGAGTGTCTCCCTTTGCCGTGACCAGTGCACATCTCTCCTAAGCAGGGAAAAAGTCTGACATGATCAGAGGAAAGTAAGAGGCAACCCATCACCACCTGGTTGTCAGCTACACGGCACTGACGTCTTACAAACAAGTCACACGAAATGCTTCCCTTAGACCCTGCAGGGGAACTTGTACAAATAACCAGAGCTAAGGTCCATACTCCAAGCACGGCTTTAGGATTTGCCAGTTAAACAGAAGGGAGAAAGAGAAGGATGGGGGGAGAGGAGAGAAATAAAAAAGCCAAGTCCCAGGATGCTCGAGGAGAAAGTATTATTCCAATCAAAATCCATCCTGGATGGATGGAAATTTAATTAGACTACCAAAATATTGCATCTTTCTACCTGAAAAATCTCAAAGCATACAGTGTTTACAAATGTCTCTCTAGCAACAGTGTCAGTCTTTTAAAGTACACTCATAAACTTCATTTCCTGAATAAAGTCACTATGATCTTAGGCAAAAAGATACAGTAAGCAGTTCAAGCAAAGTGCTTATTGCTTAGGTTTTAAAGCAAGCCACTTGAATATATTTGTAGTTAAAATGATAAGTACAAATGTGAAGCTACTGTAGAAACACTTATAAACACTCTTGCTTTTGAATTTTCACTGATAACCTAAAAAAAGGCAGACTGATTTTTAACGTAACAAAGGAAATGCAAAACTTAATACTGTCTGTTGGAATGAAATTCAACACCTATAAAGACAGAGTTATGAACATGTAAACAAAGCTTTAGTATTCAGAGCTAGGGAATCTAGCAGCAAAACAAACTAGTTGCATATTATGTAGTGCAATGAACATTTGTTCTTAAAGACCCCCAGTCTTAAAACTATTTTGAACAGAATGGAATCCTTACAGGAAAGGTTTTAAAAGTGTCCAGGATGTAATATCCAGAATTACTAGATGTTCATCTGCTATAATCTACCAATTTCTCTATGCAAAACTGTGCTCTGGATAACTGACTTTTATGGCTCCCCAGTAGCAAGCTCGAATGAGGCAGATTAAACCTAGGAGATAAGCAACAGCCCAGGAGACGTATGTTGCATGAAATCGCCTGGCAAAGTCTTGTGTACCAACCTAAAGAGGAAAAAAGAAGAAGAAGAAAAAAAAAGAAAAAACAAAAAAGTCAAATACACAGCAATACCTGCTCTTCACAGAGAAGAAAACTTTAAGGACACACATTTCAGTGCCATCTTCATGTCAATGAATATAAATCAGATATCAGCATAATTCCAAACAATCCTAGGATCAAGCTTAGAAGGGACACCAGGAGGTTTCTAGCCCAACAACCTGGTCAAAGCAGGGTCAGGTTTAAGTGCAGAACAAGTGGTTCAAGTTTTTGCCCTGTCGGATCCTGGGCAACTTGCTCCAGTGTCTCATGGAAAAATATTTTCATTATTTTCAAATTCAGTAAGGGTGTTTAAAACAAATGTGAATTTCCCAATACCTAGCCTTGGAACTGCACTGCAAAAGGTTAGTTCTACTGGCCACTATCAGATGTTTCAAGTACAAAGTAAGCCAGATTGCATCAGCCTGTTATTCAGTGAACTATGTGAGCATTGTAATTTGTAAATAGTGTATTATCTGTGTTTACTTGTTATAGCTTGTATAAACTGTAAAGCTATACTCATTTTTGAGCCCCGGAATCCCACTCCCTGAAATGTAGCAAGAGCCATTACCCTATCTGTACAGCAATGAGTTTTACTTTGTACAGCATTGTGTTTGGAAACCTGAAAATTTGGGAGCTCTACCAGGAGCAAGAGGCTCTAGCATTTCTAAAACAATCTAAGTCATTTCTCACAGAACTGGAGTTTACAAAATAGAGAGACTTAATATGAGAAAAAATGAGAATCTCAGAGTGCCAGAATATTCTTTGAAAGAAAAAATAATTTTTCTAGTTAACTGTGATAATTAAAACTATTAATAGGAAAGGGAAAAATATGCACACACAGACACAAAGTTAAGAGGTTTAGCTCAAAAGCTGGGGAAAGAAGAGATCCCTGGTAATCAGGGTAATTCAGGTAGCTCCTCCATACATGCACATGGGAGTAGAGCCCAGCCCATCACTCACAGTTAATCCAACTCCAATGAAGATGCAAATCATCCCAATGGTGATGTAGGCACAGCAGCGTCTCCGCGGCAGCGCGCTTCCGACAGAGGAACTGCGAGAAAATAGCGTTTAAAATAATATAAAACACCCTATTTGGCCTGTGTGTGTGGGGAGGAGGGGGAACAGAATGTGAATATAGGCCTGCTGTCTTAATTTTATAAAAGAGTAGGCCAAATCAACAATTATACCAAATAGAAAGTAAAAGACTGTCCACATATTTCTTTAAAAGGGAACTATAGATGAACACTAACAAAAATATTAATATCTAAAAATCTATTAGAGAGGTGCACCAGACCTACAGGGTGAGTTGCCTTGTACCTTCAACATAACTTCAACACAAAAGAGTGTCTTACAGTATATTCCCAACATCTACATATCTGGAAATCTCTCAGTGTTATGGTAATCACCTCTTGTTTATCTCCTGTAATAATAAATTCAGAACTATTGACTCTCTAAACTCTGCCCAATTTCTTGAAGATATATCCATCTTCTCCCTTCCCCCTCCAAATCATTAACTGTTTCCTTAGTCAGAAGCATAATGAACATGAAAGGTTTTCATGTTTCTAAAGACTCAAGCTCTTTTAGACATATTTAAGTCAGTTTTAGACATATTTAAGTCAGTTTTAGTAACTTCAAAGACATTACAACTTCCTTTTTTACTTTTTTTCTTTTAGAGCTCTACTACAAGTTAAATTAACTGCACAAATCTGCTGACAGCCAAGCTAAACAAATCCCTCAGATGTTCTGTCACTAGGGTATAAACTCTTCAAGACAGACAACTCCATCTCCACCTGCCAAACCAAACAAGCTATCCCAGTGCTTCAGACAAACCAAATACCAAATTTTAACAAAAGGACAGATGCTTCACTACACATTTGAAAATGATTCCAGAAGCTCAGCACTGTTTGGTAAGGATAGTTTGAGTCAGGCGTTTTTAACCATGACTTTTAATCACCTACAGTGGTGATTAAAGTGGGAACAGGATTCAATTCCAGTGAAACACAGTGAGCGCGAAGGTCAACGCGCAGAGGCCAGAGAAGCGGAGGTGCTTTCACCAAACACACACTGCTGTCCCAGAGGCAGTTTTGAAGCATCCTGAAGGATGCCACCAGCAATAAAGTGCTTCCTCCCATCACGGAGGATCAACATTCCTACAGAAAACACTGGGAAGCTTGCACTGTTCAAGCGTGCAGGGGAAAGCCATTTACATCTCATGATAGCTCTGTAATTTACCTAAAACACGCTGAAGAAAGCAATGCTCAACTCTTCATCTGTCTCATGACTGACCAGATTTCTAGCTCCAGCTAATTAGCCACATAGCAAGGCCTCATATGCTCAGCATGTGACCAGATTTTTTTTTTTTAAACATTCATCTTAAAGCCTTCAAATAGATTGAATTAAGCAGCTTTCCTACAGTGTTATTTCTTCACTGGGAACTTCTAAAATGTTTCAAGGAAAAAAAGTCCTCGAGCTAAAACACCCAAGTTGAGCTTCATCTTGCAAGACAAGGACTGATAGCCGTGAGCATTAACCATCTGCTCTATGGTTTCAGTTTTATGCCTTTTTCTTTTCTTTTTTCTGCTTATTAATTTTCCAGGCGAAGTTATTTTGCACTGAGAGCCTCCCTGTGCACAGCAGGCAGGGAAAGGGCAATGGGAATTTCTGATTTGGTGTCATCCCACCACCTACAGAGAGCCTGACCTACCCCCACACAGGTAAATATAGTTCACTTGGCCCCGAAGAGCCACCCTTGATTCTTCCATGGCCATTCTAGAAAGTGTGAAAGTCCTGATGCCAAGTAGCACATGGGAAAAAAGCAAACAGAGAGCTGTATCAACAGGGAAAGAGCAGGTTCCAAAACTTCAAGTGACGAGTACTGAGCTTGCCAAATTGAACTGAAGTTCCCCTTGTAAACTTTCCTAGCTACACACTCAGCACATTCATTTTACTAGAGCCTAATACTTCAAAACATGCATTAATCAAGCAATAAGCTGGTAGAAGTGTCATCTCTACTCCATCTAAAATGTGCATTACTTTTACTGCACTGCATATTCCACACAGAGACATGGTTCATTTCGGGAAAAATCGTCACTTCTGGAGTTGCCCAGCTCCTGAGCTTGTTTTCGCAACCACAGCATTGAAGCTGCCATGTTTATTCTCCTTCTGTATTTCCTTCAAGCTCTGTCCCTCCTATCAAATAAAACAGGCTGCAGGAGGAGATGAAGTTATCCTTTCACATAATACAAAAAAAAAAAAAAAAAGGAATAAAAAAAGGCTTCATTTAATTGCAAGTCCTTTGCTTCCCTCCACAGAAAGAAAGGTTCAAATGGACATAGGAAGATTCTATGACCTGGCACACCCAGGCTGGGCAAACACATTAGGCACTTTTTGCCTCCAAGCAGTGGCACCCACCACTGCCCACTTTAAGTAGTGAAGCTTTTTGTTATCCATTCCAAATTATACAAAAAAAAACAAACTAGCTGCAAATAGAGAGCTGAAATTCCACCCCCAAATAATCTATGAACAACAAGCCTGACATGCATATTCAGAACTATTAAACTGGGGTAAGGAACAGCATTTAAAAATATTAAACAAATGTATCAAAAGCAGCTGCTTTTATTTGTTGACTAGTTAGAGTGGACTCACTCCAAAGGCTTCTGGGAGGCAGCTCTTTTCCTCCGAGCTGCTGCTAAGGAAGCAAAGGTGCCTGAGAGGCCCTTGGGCAGCACCAACAACAGATATAAAAGACACCAAAGTCAAAGTAGTTTGAGGGGATAACTGTAAAAGGAAAAAACCTCAAGGGAGGTTTCTCCTTACGTTCCTATAGACTTCAGGATGGAAAAATGTAAGTTTATCAGGGGTCTTCATCATTATGTTAGACCTTAAGCACAGTAAGTGCTTAAGGAAAAAAAAATAATTCCTCTTCTCTATCATTAAACAAGAAGGATTCTAGAAGCCTTCTCTAAACCACCCACATTTTTGGAAATAGGCTCAGCTAGCAGGTGTTAAATATTGAAAAATAATTAACATTGTGATTAGTTATAAAACTGAAAAGGGAAAAGTAAACCCTGAATGTAAAACAAGAAACCCTGACAGTACCCTGAAAAGCAGCATCTTATCAAGATCCCAAGTTCACCTGATCTAAGCAAACTATGTCATGATCACTACTCCGTGCCCATTTACATGCCTGAGGCTGAGTGCATCACCAGACTGATTTCTTTACCAAATACTTCAGTAACAGATTTCCATCACTTTTGAGGGCCAGGCCTTGCTATAACAACACCAAAGATACATTTATCATATTCTGCTTCCCGAGGAACCTGCCAGGTTTCCTAGAACATGCAATACAGATGCATGGTTCTCCCATCCCAGGATAGATACATACACTCCTTTAACTGGAAATAGCACTTGTCTATCAAGGGAAGGCAAATCTTCAAACAATCAGCAAGACAAGTAAGTCCTATTTCACACCCCATGGTTGAGATTTCACACAAAATTAAGGTATGTAAAATTAACGTATGTTTGCAGAATCGTTTTTACTATCATTAATACTAAATAAACAAACAACCCTCCTCTTAAGAGCCTTGTGTTCTGCTTTACTTCTTCGTTTTGATGCAAGTGACATCTCCTCCTTACTGAGGCAATGTCAAAAGAACAGACAAAGCATAGCATAGCAATCCACAACCATTCATTGTACCATAAGATGCTTAGCACAAATTAGTTGGGTTTGAAATGAATGAAATCTCTCAAATTAATAGATTGTTTCCTTTCCTTCTTTCAGACAAGTCAAATTAAACTGTAGGTTCAAACATGACATCTGATTAACTACACGAAGCCGTAAAATTTCAAGGACATAAAAAAAAACCCTAAGTTGTTAATTTTAGTAACCCAGTTCTGTCAATGGTGAGCAGCTTACTTTCACCTCTGACAATTCAATCTGAGCATTAGGAAATGCAGGTTTGCTCTGGCCAAGTTACTGAGCTGAGGGGAGAATTCATGTGCACATAACATGCTCTTCAGTCTTGAAATTCAGCTGAATGTGGCAAAGTAATAGGCATGGCGGACATCTCACTCCAGGGACTTCTGCAGAAGAAAATTTGGCAACATATTTGAAGCTTAATTTATGTAACTTACATTTTTTTGCAGTGTGGGCATTTTGCCAGAGTGTTAAACCTCAGTTCCATCCACTGTAAAAAGAAAAAAAAAAAAAAAAAGTTGAAAAACTGGCCTGAGAAAGTGTTTGTTTTACTTCATGCTAAATGTCACTGTGAAAACATTTTGCTTCTCAGGCTTTCTCCAACTTGTTTCTTGCTTTCTTTCGTAAATAGGATGCCCTTTTGTCAGTGGCAATTTAGGATTGGGATTTCCATGGGAAAGTTTCCCATGACTTGTCTCACTACTGCAAGACTTGCTTGACGTAATGCGATTCCATGCCTGGGCACAATATAGGCATCATTAGAGTAATACAGATTTTTCTTTCTTACTTCTAAAGCCTATGACCATAAGTTCATAAGTCAAGTGATGTGTTTTCTTTGGCACTGTTAGACAGATGTGCTTTCCCATCTTTCCCTAACCCCCCTGCATCACTCGCTAAACTGAAGTGTTCACAGAAAGGTAAAAGAATAAAGAATAAACTTTCTAAAACATAAGTTTTATGTAAGTTAACAACACTATTGGCTACTTAGATAACAAATTGAAGAGCTGACATATAAAAATATCTGCAGGATGTTCTCAGCCTTATAAAATGGGACTGCAACATCTGGGACACAGCCTCAGCAGAAGTAACAACACATAACACATAGCATTACCTTAAACATACAAGACACAATCATACACTGGTTTTAAAACAGCAGTATTGGTTAAACTTCATTCTGTTGATGATACAAGTGTTGAACACCTGTTTTTAAGCACATTGTCCTTGGACAGTAAGGTAAGAAGAGGAATTTCTTCTCTCTGCAGGTAGCTATACTCTAAGGAGTTATGCTGTGATATAACTTAAAACCAAATCAGACCCCAACCAGCCACATCCATCACTCCATGGGGGGCGAGGACACTGAACAGTGTTGGTACCACTGACTCCCAGCACTACATTATTTTCCTTTTTTCTTGTGACATGCCCCTTCTCACATAAACAAGGCCGGGGAACTGCCATTGCCAGAATGATACGGGACAGTCCAGTGATGGAAATAAAAAAGCTGGGGAACTTCAGGTTCTGCTCGTCTATTAACAGATATATCCCATTCTGTCAAGAGGTACTGAGGTTAGGGGAAGAGGTCCTCCCTATTTGCCCTAGTCTGAGGGGTATCAATCCAGTTCTCTCTTAGGTTTCC
The DNA here is from genome assembly GCF_059628265.1 of Tinamus guttatus. Taxonomy (NCBI): domain Eukaryota; kingdom Metazoa; phylum Chordata; class Aves; order Tinamiformes; family Tinamidae; genus Tinamus; species Tinamus guttatus. The sequence goes on from NW_028289076.1 coordinate 262,572, forward strand.
AGATATGATGAACAAGAATTAGCAGTTCTGGTCACATCCTGGTGTGGATCTTGCTGGTGACCCAGTCTAAACATGGGACTCATCTCCAACTGGCAGTAGTTGGCAGCTTCCTGGGTGAGTATACGCGCAATTCCTGCTAAGGAATTAAACTCTCCTGCTAAACTGGGGAAGAGTCATGATACAAATTATGAGCACAGGAACAAACTCCAGAACACTAATGCCTTCTCCACTCAGATTCTCCTGCTCTAGGAGAAGTCAGGCTACTGCAGTGAGCAGCAGGATCCTAGCTGCTACAGACCCTGTAACTGCACAGAATATTAGGGCTCCAGGACCTAGACACATCACAGCACCATTTCAACACTGTGAATTAATTCATGATTTTATGTACAAACCTAAAATCACAGTTTTATAAAGCCCAACCAGTTGAATCTTACTTGCATCCAAAAACTTGTGTCCCATGGTATCCAGGGTTGTCCAGCCTTCTGGAGGTGTCCCGCAGTGTACTCACTTCTAAGGGGATTAATTCTCTACTAGAAGGAGCTCCCTGAATTTTTTTCTGATTCCAAACTATCAATTTACACTACATATCACATGGTTGCCTTCTATTTAAATGGACTTGTCCCCAAAGATTCAGCCAGGCAGTTTTCCTATAACTCTAACTTCTAAAAGCCTGAAAATTTCTGTAATACTCCCCACAAAGCACTGCATTTTATGGACACAACTTCTTCCTCCCACATTCTTGCCACAGAAATAGGTTAGCTGCTCACACGCATCCACGTGAAGCGCTAATCAGCTCCTCTGGGTTTTACAACAGGGAAAAATGAGATAACATGTAGTTGGTCACTACCTGAGATGGAGACAAACCTCTTCAGAGATATCCTTTTAGCTATTTAGATAACAATTCTAGAAATAGTAAGAAGCTTAATTCCAGGGCTTAGATTTAATACCTCTAACTGAATTTCGTTTCTGTACACCAGATTTATCCCAAGGTAGGCAACTCCACTTCCAACATTGCTCACTAATGATAACTGTATGGATTTTAAGATTCCCAGTGAATTATTATCTATGTTTTTAATTGATATATTAATACATTCAAAGGCCTCTGGAGCTTCAGTTTGTGGGAGACAGCAGAAACACACATAGCCTGTTTCCATTGTGAGTCACCTGGAAGTCGCAGAAGAGCCTTTTGTTATAAGGGCTGCTGCAGACACAGGGAAGGCTTTCAGGAGAACCAGGAATGAAGTCACCTTGACAAGTGCTTCAGACTACAAGAATTCAGACCCTCGTTGCAACACAGAAAATGCCCTAGGGAAATAATCTTATTTTCAAATAAATTTTAATTCTTGGAGTTTTGGTAGGCTTAACATATAGTCTAACCTGAGGTTTAAAGTCAGTATTTTCACTTATATTCCAAGATGCTTTGAAGTATTCTAATCCTGTTTCAAGTTTTTAATAAAACTTGAGGTTATAGCTACAGGATATTTAGCCTCCCAATAGAGTTTTTTTTTTGCTAACCAAAATAAAACAATAAAACAGTAATCCAAATCACTGAGTAGAGGTACAGACAAACTCACTGGTGGGTTTATGCAGCTACACACAATCTGTGAACATCTTTTTTCACTCCTCAGGAGTCCTTTTGGAAAACAAAATACCTACATAAATTAAAACATTTCTCAGTTTTCTGAAGAACTTCAAGTATTTAAGATGATAATAAAAATCCTTGAAATTGATTAGTTCTGGAGAAGAAAATGGAGAGAGCACAACTGACCAGTTACAGCGCTCAGCCTGCGGTTCCGCCAGCTCACTCCTAGCTTGTCTTCCCTGGGGACATCCTTGGAAACAGGAGAGCGGCAGGAAGACGAGGGGGGAGCTGGGATCACCCTCCCCAAAGGCAGCTCTGGGTCTCACACCTCTCCCCAAGCAGAGCCCTTGGAGCAGGGGGAATTGCTACACACTGAAACAGGGACTCAGCCACAAGGCAAGGCCAGAGGAGCTTTAAAAAGAGCCCAAACCAGATTAGGCTGCAGTTTATTGGGACAGCCCCATCACCACCCTGGCCTCACTTTCTCTTTGACCATTTTCCCCACTTGTCTGAACTCCAAATCCACCAGAAACAAGGGAAACCTCAGCACAGAAAAGGCTATCAGGCTATCCAAGATAAAAGCCCAACAAATAAATATATGCCAGTAATTACTGATAGCTCACCTGTAACATCAACTTAATCCTAAATCAATTCTACATTTGCTTACATATTCCATTATTCGTAATCAAATAAAACACCATCGTAACATCTGTCCAAAAAACCACATATTTAAGCACTTGTTTAAGCAGTATTTAGTGGTGCTCCATAGAGGACAGTGTGCTTTGGATAGGTTACAAAGAACAGTTATCAGGGCACAACCTTAAGCTGACTTTCAGAACCACAAGGGCATAAAATCAAAACAAACATCTCACACCTGTGGGTGCAGAGAAAGCCCAGCCCATAATTCTGCTTTTATGTGGCTGGAAGTTCCTTTTAAAGAGGAGGACAAACAGACACTCTTAGGACACAACAGAGAACAAGCAACAGAATTTGAAGTTTTTTCATCCCAGCTATTTCAGTTTTTTTTTTTTTTCTTAACTGATAAATGAAGTAAAACAGGTATCTTGAAAGTTGCTTAGAGATATAGCCAGCATTATATTTTTGCTTTATAATGCAGAGATACTAAATTGCAGAAATACAATAAGTCTGTAACATGCTACAGAGCAAATAACCAACCCCGCACATGCACCATTCCAGCTCTACCTAGTTATGTACTTACGGACTTCTTGTTCTTCAGCAGGGATTATATTAGGATTAACCATATATGTTTATATTTGGGCTGAATTAATAGAAATACTGCTTCTCAAACATCTTTGTTTCCTCTTTCTCTCTCAAATGCTAAATGTAAATTCACAAATCAAGTTGATACTCTTCTCTAAAAAGAAAAATGCCACCTTCTGCTCCCTACATTTTTCTTCTACTATAGTAGTAAACCATCATTCACTTCCCTGATCCATGAATGCAACGTAAGGTGTCAAGGAGCAAGTCTAGCCCATGAGAAAGCCCATGACCAGAAAACCCTTTTCTCACTGCCTACAGGCAGCACCACCTCTCCCTCCTTTCACAAGAGGCACTTGACTGTCTCAGACCCTTCCACATCTTTCAAATAACACCATAACTGACTGTGCAGGTCAATCAGCTGTGCCACTCATGGCAGCTGTTTCTTAGAAACAACAAACCCAACAAACTCACTCCAGGGCTGCTGGATGGTGAAGCTAGAATACTTTCTTATATGCTGCCAATTTTGTTTTTTTTTTTAATGCAAAAGGCTACAAAAACAACCTACAGAAAGTTAGTGTTTTTGCATTCTTTGCTGCAAAAGGGGAAGAAACTTTCATGCACAGATTCCAGCCAAAATCTCCAGTCCCACAGCAACTGACATACTAATGTGTAAAGAGCTATGATGAACATCTCCCGAGGGCCCACAGGGCAACGTCAGAAACCATCTTGGCCACCGCGAAACACGACTGTTACTGCAAGTCAAAGCAGAAGCTAGAAGCACAAGTGCCTTTACCAGAACTGTCCATTCTAAAACCTCTAAGAAATAACTCTTTGAGCTTCATCCATCAACATATGCCAGGAACACTGGAAGTTTTTTGAACGTGTGTGTGTGCAGATAATGAAATACAGGCTATACATCCATGCACACAGCTGGAACTTAAGTTTCTTGGTAATATTGTAGGGCAAGGTGATATACCCTTAGAAGAACTTGCAATGGTTTGAGCACATTTAGGTAAGAAGGAGAATCTGGAGCTCTACTTACAAGGAATGTGTTTCCACAGTGCCCACATACCACTCTGGTCCCATCTGGTTGAACTGGCAAGGCAGGCTGAGCTGGCTGCTCTTCTGGAATCAGCATTACTGGACCAAGAGTAATGATGCGTCTACTGCGTTAAGAATATTAGATGTACATGTAATTAAGCCGGCAAAGGGGAAGGATGATGCATTTAAGCAATTAGCTCAGTTGGTGGCTACCAAATATGTTACACTTCTAATTTATAATCTAACTTTCAAGTAGATGATGCATCCAGTTTTGGTCTCTCTCATTGCGTTTTCTTTTCCCACTTTGAAAACATTTTCATTACAAGGTCACACATGCCTGCCAGATCCCTGCAGAGATCAAAGGCTCTCAATCATATGACAGAAATCCCTTAGGAAAATCTTAATATCCACAGTGAGCAAGGATGTCAATTGGAACACACATCTCTATACAGAAACAAGCAGGAGAGTAAGGATTCTCTTGCTTTCTCCCACATTACAAGTAGTCTCTCTGAATTTTTATAGGAAGAGTTCCATTCAAATGGAGTGAATTAAAGAAAAACACCTAGATTTGACTAAACACAACCAATCAATATGCTTTAAGAAAAAATAAGGTAAATATTATTTACGCTTAACGTTTCCAATTTAATTGTACAGCTGGACAATCAAAAAATGACAATACCCAAATTATGCAATTCAGAGCAGAATAAGGATCAGACTTCCTGGTAGAAAAGAAGTGAAGGGAAAACCAAAGTATTGTTGAATTTGCACTGCATTCCTCCCCATATACAGCAAATAATTGTGGCCTCCCTTCAGGCTGAAGCCTTCCCTTTAGAGCATATTCCTCAGCTCTCTATAAAGCACTCTGCTTTTGCTTATTTTCCACTAAAACAGATAAATAGCTTATCTTAAGGAAGCTGCTGAAGAGGCACAAACTTTCAAGAAACATTTGGGTGTAAAATTGGGGAGTTTCTGATTCAGCCTGGTTGCCAACCACACCATGCATGGCAACTGAAGCATCCCATGACCACCTTTCAAAGAGATATTTGCAATTTTTTGATGTTTTCCACAATTCTGCATTAGTGAGAAATCCCATCTCCCCACCCTAAATCTCATGCAGTGCCCCAAGAGTAGAAGAGCCAACAAGCTGGTGTCTAAGGCACACAACGTGACAGAACTTCCTCTCGAGCATCTACAGACCCAGCCCTCACTTTGGTGCTGCATCACGTCGAACCCAATCACTCCTGGCCCAGTGGGAGCCTTAATGCTGTAAGGCCAGTGGTAAGAAAGCTCACGATGGCAACTGCACTTGTCTGTCACAGCAAATGTGTCAACTAAAGCACAGTTCAGAGGAGAGCTGCTAGCTGTGGATAGCAAAGAAGGGAAGAGAGGAATGAAACACCCTATCGCCCCTTCTCTCATTGCATTCTAATACGAACAAGGCAAAGCAAACAACCTGAGTATCTGCAGCAATTCTGTCTGTAGAAAATTCTGAACGCTACTCCTCGTAAGTGAGAAGTGGTTTTCTTCACACCGTGTTCCTTATACAGTATCTAATAAATGGGAAATATATGTTTTAGATTATCACTAAGAACAGTTAAGTTTTTCCTCTTTGAGTAAGTTGGTCTAAAAATCAAAATGTCATTACCACTATTTGTGCGGGCAGTAATTCCCTAATGCTCTGCAAGTGCCAGTGCAGTTCTGCCCAGGCCTGGATCTCTTCTAGCTCTAAATACTCAATGCATCACATGCCATTGCTTTAAAGAAAGTGATATAAAGCATTTACCGTTTGTTTCCTCTTACCAGTTTGGTCGTGGACAGCCTATTTTCCGAGATGTATCCTTACAGATAAGGAGACAGTTACATTGACATCTAACGTATTTCTTCCCTGAAGGAGGGTTTTTGATTGGCTGAATGAAAATAAAAATAAATAATAATAATAATAATAATAATAAAAAACAGAAATCAGAGCAATTTACTTTTCCATATACCCCCTATAAAAGTTTAAACAAAACACAACCACTTACAAGACAAATTTGTAGCAAAAAAAGAAATACAAAGAAATACAGTTCAGGACAAAACTTTTCTCTCTCTCTTCCCCGAAAGAAAAATAAGGTGCATATTTTTTCACCAGAACATCACTAGCAACAAACGAGATTCTGCAAACTAACTGAAATTCGTATTTTAGCAATAAGGAATTCAAATCAGTATAAGTTCTTTTTTCAAATGTAAGCTTAAGCAATAATAAGGTATATTTTTTGAAAAACAGTCAAAATACCAAGAAAGCTTCCTTGCCTGGTACAATGGCTTTATTCAGAAATAAAAGAATCAAAGTCTGGCTCACAGGTGCTAAGAGAATATGCAGACATTGCTGAACTGTCAATCTTAGTGTAAGTTGTACTGAAAGCATCTTCCTCAAAGCTGGCAGTCAAGTTTCTGGGTCCCTTTCAAACAGGATCATAGATCTCAAATGCTGCACTACCCTTTGTTTGACCTGAAACATTATATATTAAAAGGAAAAATTCTCTACTCTCTTAAGTAAAAAAATAGTTTTCTACAGATCTAAGGCACCCTGTTCTTTGGATACGATTTAAATATTTCCTCGTATCCTTGCACAACCAAAAAAAAGAAAAAAAGAAAGAAAATCAGAATCAGCTGTTTTCCATGTAAATGTCCCCAACCAGCTGTGGACCACTGCAGCGTCGGATCCCCAAACTGTCAGGCAGGAAAACTACTAGGATATCAAGAACTAAAGGCTCGAAATAAAAAGGTGGGGGAGGGAGAAGTTCAGGGACAGAAGGGCCTGTAACTGCTGCACTAGGTGGAACAAAACCCGCAGTTCCTATGTTTTAAAAATACCCTGCTGCCATTTGTTAGCCTCCTGACAAATTAAATGCATGTATTTCAGGAGGAAAGCACAGTTCCAGGGGAACATGCAAGAGTCGGGCACTTTTGTTTCTTCTACTCTTAAAATAATTAAGTGCTTTATTTCTTTCAACATTCTTTACACATGAGTAATTACTTAAAAATCTTTGCTTTTTATCCTCTGCCTCAAAATGAGATTTATTTATGAAGATTTATTCTAGCTGCTTATGATCACCCTTGTGTGCCAGCATCCTGGAACATGCTTGCACGCTCACAGATCCCCTGACAGGTCCTTTGTAGGGATGTCAGCGAGTGACTCACCCTTTGCAGGTAAGGACATGAATTCCAGCGACTGCACAGTTCTACCCACCCCCTTCCCTGCACAAAAAGGAAATACTAAAGATCCATTTTTACCGTAGCTTCATTGCAAACTGTGCACTTGACAACATGCTGGTGTAGCTTGCCATCCAAGTTTATTAGTGACTGGCACACACGGCAGTTTATTACAGGAACCCCGCTGGCATCCGGACTCGCGATTGCAGTATACGGAGGTGGGAGCTCTGCTGCAAGAGATCACGAAAGCTCAGCTGGAAAACCAAACAGGTAATCCTAAAACACCATAAGCATATATAGTCTCTAAAAGGCACAACCTTGAAATAAATAAGTAATGGTTAGTATTAGCATAAAACAAACCTAAGTTTACTTTGCCCTCCCTCACAACCACTAGGCATCAGTACATCAGTGCCGACCCTCATGCAACCTAAAGCATTTCCACAGTACAATACTCTATAGGCTGCCACTCTATAGGCTGCCATCTCTACAACCCTCTTCATTTTTAAACCAACTTTGAGGAGTTTAGAGAAGAAAAAAAGACATCACGACCACCACCAAAAAACCCACCACACACAAGCACAGATTATCAGAAACCAGAATTGTCTTCTGAAGTAAAAATGAAAATTAAATAAGACAATCCAGGTAGGCAGAACCACCATGATTGGCAGTTACAAATGTCTGGGGAGGCTGATACAGGAACACATGTGTACAGCATGACACCCAGTAGGAGGGTAAGAATAGAGAAAAGCCCCATGAAGTTAGGGAGGAAATGTATGAAAACGAATAGTTCCGAAAAGAGCAGAGTACTTAGCCTCAACTAGCATTTGTGCATATACTGCATAATTAACAGAAGTCAGGACTCTGAATTTAAAAGAGCAGAGATGAGATAAGCAACAGATCCTGCAGCAACCCAGGCTGGATCTGTGATGAAAGATGATAGAAAATGCTTCTTTTTGACATGCAACAGACACACGTTATCTTGAAGAAAGAGATCACCAAACCTTTAGAGCTGCTGCTTTTAATGCTTTCAAATATTTTTGTTGACCAAAAGCTTTTGGTCAACCTGAACGCACAAGGAGGGTTTTGGTCACTTAAAAACAGGTAACTCAATGGAGAAATGCACTGCCCTGATGCGCCTGTGCGAGAGCAGATTTCACCTTCCCCAGTGAGCCCATGAAAGGCCAGGAAGGAAATATTCAAAACCTTTCTAAGTTTAGGAATCCATGGAACGTAAACAATTCATCATATCAACTCTCGAAAGCTGATTACCACAATTATTTGTCATGTAGTAGCTTAGGGCTTTATTTCATCCAGAAGTTCCTCAGGAAGCAAGTTAAAAGTGGGCACATGGTACAAAGGGGATTTACTTAAATCCAACATTGCAAAATATTATGAATTAAATAAACAAACAAACAAAAAAACACCAAGCAAAAAAAAAAAAAACCCACAACCCTAGAAACTACTTAAACTATTTTGCAATTGCATCCAAAAAGTCAATAGAGACTTCGGCCAAGTAATGAAAGATCAGTCTTCCCTCAGTTAACAAATAGCACTGAAAAAAAACCAAATCTGGTGGGAAAAAAAAAATGTCACAAACTGCTATCAAATCTGACAAGTCCACACATTAAATTTCTAAGGAAAGCCCATTAGTCCTTCATTCTGTTTTAATGAGAATACAGGAGAGGTACAAGGAACATGGTGTGGCCTTAGGATCCAAAAATCATTGCAGAAGTGTAAAGCAGCAGTGTTGCTCCGTGTCCCCTCTCTTTGCTGCTTTCCACATTAACTACCCAGATCATTACTTGGGCATAGCTCACCACGGCAGAAGCAGAAATGGGGGCACCTTGAAGAAGTTTGGGAGCTGGAAACTGAAAACCACAACTGTGGAAAATAGTTTTAGAATTTGGACAACTGAAACAGCAGTTCTTAAATGAGTGCAACAAGGTTAAGGTTGCTGCAAGGCGGGTTTCATTTTGGCCATCAACAGGCTGCTGACCTGTTCTGTATGGAGCAAACAGTGAAATCTCAACAACAGGCAGGTCCAGCAGACTAAACACCAAATTCACTGTCAGGAAATTCCTGTAGTTCAACCCCAGCTCTGAGGGCTCTTCTCAAAGGCCGTTATCAAACTGAACTTTTGTTTTGCTCTCTCTACTTAAAGGGCAAGTTTTCAAATCCTATCAGCTGGGCACAGGTGGTGCTTTAAGTACTGGCAAATATAGATTTCTACATATGTAAAACATGCTACTCCCGCTTGCAAGCAGCAACTCTTAGGTTTTTCAGAACTGGTCCAAGAAGGTAGATGGGCACATACATGCACTTGGTCCCTTCTCCTGCCTCATCCTAGAGCTGTCCAGCCTTCCAGGTAAGCAAATATTCTATTCCTATCCTGCTGTCTCAGCAAATTTAAGATACCAAGCAAACAATGGCTGCTTTTCAGAGCAGTGCTGCAGCAAACAGCATCTGCTATGGCACAGAAAGCCTGCGCCACCCTGACACGCAACCTTCACACTTAAAAACCTGCGTTTGCGGGAGGCCCAAGAACCAAACTGGGAACCTCCCCAGGTTTAAGGGGGCTTTATCCTGGGGGATGAAAAGGAGAATAAAGATATGCCCTCTCCATTTGCTTCTCATTAAATAGAAACACTGACAGCTTTCAAGGCATCTTCATATTTGAACTTTGGTAAGTCCTGACAGCGTCTCAAGCTAAATGCAGCATCTACAATACAGCTCATAAAGGTCCACCATGCTGGACACGATGGATGGTTGGCAGGTCTCACTTAGATAACTGGATATCCTGCTACAGACGTTCCAGTTTACAGCTGTATTATCAGTTTGTTTCTTCCCAAGAAACATAACGGTTACTAGATCAGCAAGATTAGCAAAATGTCCTGGCACACGACACATCTGACTCAGCCACCCCAAAACCCTTCACAAATGCTGTGGAGGAAATCACATACTCAGCCTTAGAAAACTCTTGTAGCGCTTACACACTTTTCTCCAATATGCAAAAGCCATGAGGTTTCATATTCAGTTTGCCTTGGTCAAAGCGAAACTAAGTGACACAGGGCTTATAGAGAAGATGATTTTGTTTTTGTTCAAGAAAATCTTTGTCCTTTTGAGCAGAGGAGAGCAAGGACAGAAGCAGGTGGCAGGGAAGCTAGTGACCTATTTCAGTGCTCTCTTAGTCCACATTAATACTGGAATCCACAGGTAGGCTATGAGAAACTAGTAGTTAAGGACTGAGAGAAGTAGATGAAAAAGCAGAACAAGACGCTGCGGGGGTGGGGGAAATTACCCTGGCAGCAGAGCTGATGGTCCCACCCTGTTTGCACAAAAAGTTTCTTAAGATTTGCGCCTGGGGACAACATCCAAGGCTCCTTTCTTTCTTGGCTCCGCTATCAGGAACACGGAGCCACTACTGGGTTTCAAAAGCACCCAAGCACCCACCACCTCACCCTGTGAAGGCTCAGCTGGATCTCAAGAGCACTGCAGGGAGATGACCTCTTCCAGAGCCTAGTTCGAAGGTCAGGGTTATGTACTGGTCAAGGCACACAACCGCAAGCACGGAGATAAATCTGTTAACATACACTCGGGTGGTAGTTTTGAGTGGAGGGGAGTCTACCCCTCCAGCTCCACCACATTAGCTGATGATAAACGGAGAAGTGCTGTGGAAAGGGGTTTTAAAAGTAAACTTCATTTCCCCTTCAGACGGCTGCTTCTCCCTAGCCTGTGGGCTGGGGAGAGAGATAAGGACGGTCTGTCAGCTAAAGCGGCTGGTTGCAGACGGGGAGCTGCTAAGGAGAACTGACAGATACGGAGCAGCGAGACCAGAGCTGCGCAGCCTCTGCAAGGCCTCTGCAAAATAGGATTTGGAGAAGTTTGGGGGAGGAGGGGGCTTTTTACAGACTGGCTCATAAGAAGTGCTTGGTACAACTGCTGACTAAGCAAAGGAATCGTGACTTCCAAAAGCCAGCTTGACATTTAAGAGAGGATGGTGGTTCCTCCTCCCTTTTGAGGGCAAGGCCACTTCTCACCACAAGTACTTCCCTCATTCACTTCCCCAAGGAAGAAGGTGCCACCTGGGCCAAGTTGGGTAATGAGAGCTACAGGCAGCAGGATAGAGTATACAACAAGATACAGCTATTAAGTGAAGGGAGCATTTAGATCAAGTAATACTCACTGATCCAATATTTTCATTATTTTACATACATAACGACTTTTAAAAAAATACTGAAATGTATACACCAACAACAGTTACAGGATTCCTAAGAATAAAAATATTGAGTAGAATAGGTGGATTATTGAATTGAAAAGAGAGAGAAAAAATAATTTAAGCAGTAAAAGCAATCTTACACAATTTGATAGGAACAAAAACAGATCTCTGCTGCTTTGCACTCTGATATTGGTTTGTGCAATTCAAATGTAGGTTAATAGTCAACATCTACAGCACTAAAAGTGCATTTTCATATCAAAGCATGGGAAGACAGCTTCCATTAGTTTAAATCTTATTCAAAACACACAAGTTCACTTGTGGCACTTCCTCTGCCAGTCACATTTACTGTGTTTTCATGTATAAATAACTTAAAATTGTTACTATGCAGAAACAACGCACACATACCTGTTTACATAGACATATAATAAATCTCTATAACTACATAAAAATCTTTTAAGTACCACCCCAATGCACTACAGCCAGCAAGGGCAGGACTGTAATCTTACATTTAAAAGGCTGCTGCTAGCAAAGCTACAATAATCTTATTTAATCTTAACTCTCAACTCCCTTTTTTTCCTTTTCTCCATTCTGCTTTGTTTAAAGAGTTTAAATTGATCAAAAAAAATGTTATCTATGTATTTTGTTAACTACAGCTTCTTAAACCTGGTTACTTTCACATATGGCTACCTCCTAATTTGCCTTTTTAAAGTAAAATTCTCCCTCTACTAGATGCTCAAAATTCATCAAAACGATTATTTCTGTAAGCCCAAAAGCTTAAGTGCCACAAAATGAAGCTGCTATGCCAGATTTTCAACTGCTACATGCCTTAAAAATAAAGCTGGAGGCACCCATGGCCTTCAAAACCAGTGCACAAGGGCACCCTGGTGCATTGGGCTGCGAGTATCGGGCTGCCCAAGGCCCTGCTTGGCGTCGGAGGGCAGGAAGGGAGCGGGATGGCCAGGGCCCGGGAGCACCAGGATGCTCGGGAGCTCCTAGGGAGCCGCCGAGGGCCCCACATGCGCTGCCCTGGCTCCTCGCATCCCCTCATGGCACCCAACCTGCCTGCTCACGGTGAGGAACCTTTCGCCTAAATCCTGCCCCTTCTTAGCAGCAGGTCCAACCATTACCTGGCAAGCTCCAACATGCGGGTTAGTTATAATAGCTAGGCCGGCTCAAACTCGTCCTGCAACTACAAAATTGTTCTTTTTATTTAAAAAAAAAAAAAGAAAAGAAAGAAAGAAACAGAGTTCACATTGAATGCAGCAAATGGCGCCCTGCTCCTTTCCGGCTCCTCTTACCTGTTGTGCCTGGTCACCTCCCCACAGACCACCACCCAGGAGGCACCCAGGCTGCCCTGACTAGCGCCGCCAAAAATAAATAAAAAAGAAAGAGCTAAACGTAAAAAAACAAAATAAAAAACACACACAAAACAAACAAACAAAAAGCAAATCCCATTGGCACGGCCAGCCTCCTCACAGGCTGCAGCCCCTGCTGGTTCTGCAGCACCGCAAGATGGGGTAGACCAGGCCCCCCGCCGGGACCGGTGGGGACAGACCAGGTCCCCCGGTGTGACCGGGATGGGGGGGAAGGGGACAGACCAGGCCCCCCGGCGGGATCGGGATGGGGGGGACAGACCAGGCCCCCCGGCGGGATCGGGGGGACAGACCAGGCCCCCCGGCGGGACGCCCGCAGCGGGCCGGGGACGCGGCGCGATGGCGCCCGGCCGGGCCCCCTCCGCCTCCCCCCCGACCTCCGCAAGGAGCCGGGCTGCGTTTCGCCCCCCGCGGCCTTCCCTCCGCCCTCCTCCCGCTGCAGCGGCACCGGGGAGGCCGCCTCACCTCGGGGGCTGCTGTCGGGCAAATAGGGCGGCGCCGTGGGGGTGACATTGCCGGAGCTGGGCGCCGACAGCAGCGGCGAGCGCTCATCCACCCCCTCGGCAGCCATGGCTACTGCGGCGGCGAGAGGGAGGGAGGGATGGAGGGAGGGCGGGAGCGCAGGACCCAGCCACGGAGCGGAGGCGGCGGCACCGGCAGCGCAGCCGAGGGAAGGGGCTGGGAATGAAGCGGGGAAGGAGGAGGAGGAGGGGGCGGGACCGGCCGGGACGAGCCTCTCCCGGCCCTCCGCGGCGCCGCCTAACGGGCGCGGGAGGCTGGAAGCGGGGCCGGAACCGGGGCCGCGGCCTTGCGAGGACAGCGGGACTTCATTTGCTCCTGCTAGGAAGCCCGCGCAGCCCCTCCGGAGCGGCCATCCCCTCATCCGGGCTAGGCGGAGGGATGTCAGCCGTGCCACGCGCTAGCGCGGGTCGGAGCGAGCCGGGCTGGGCAATGCCGCAAGACACCGGGTTATTGGGATGATGAGGATTCAAGCAACGCTTGGTCGTGGCTTGCAAGCGCTGTCCGACATCCCCGGAACGTGGTCACGCAGAACGGGCCTGCTTCTCAAAGCGCCATGCATGGAAAATGTACAGGCGCTTTCCCAAGAAAAGGGTAGTGAGTCTTCACTAGAAAACTATGATCACGCACACGACCAGTCTGAGGCTTCACCAGCAGCTCATATTCCTTCCTGTGTACTGTTTTGTAAGACAAAACACTCCTATTTATGTCACATTGCAACATTTTCTGCAGGAGCAATTTTTCCATACCAAAAGAAAAAAAAAAAAGACTGTAGGAAATCAACTCTTCTACAAAAATAGACTGATGTATTTGAAAGGTTATATGGGAAATAATTAGATAAATTACATGAAAAAGAGGCTGATGCATTTTTTTTCCCTGTAGGGCTGAAATAATTCATTTTTACCTTAATATAACATGTGCCATGTAAAATTGTGATGACAATACACAGCATTTTTATAGGTTATTTTAATGTTTTAAAAAAGAAAAATATTTTTAATTTCATAGTAAATTTTGACATATTGTCTAATCTTTCTCGCATGGGTCAAAATTACATTTCTGAATGTTCTTTCCTGCACAAATAAACTGACTTTCATCTAGCCCTGAAACTGCCACATAAGGAGTAACACATTCCAAGGCAGGTGGTTGTTAGGCCAAGTATCTTCACCATGCAGGAAATGCAGTCATGCCATATCAAACTGGGTCTTCCCTTTGCAAATGTTACTAACTTGCAAGATGCCAATTTGATTTAAATTGGATTGAACTTTCAATAATCAATTAACTTTAAAAAAAAAAAAAACACTTAAAGGAGGTTTTTCTGCAAGGATTTTGGAGCTCAAGCTGTTGTGCATCACCAAATCTTTCATGCTGCTGAGCTATAGTTAGTCTGATACTGGCAAGTCAAGAACAGCTCTTTACTATTACTAATCAAGATGTATGTACAGCCATTCTGTATGTTCTTACTATCACTTAGCTTGTCAACTGATAGACATAGGCTGTCTTTTTGGAACTTTACTATAGGAACCGGCATTTGCAGCCCATTTGCTTTATCATTTTTCCGGTACTGGGGGAAAAAAAAAAAAAAAAGACTTTTAAAAAAGCCACAGACTAGGCAGCACTGAGTTCCACCAAAACCCACTCCCTCCTGCAATTCCAATCTGCAATTATGGAAAATTGACTGTGTGGGACCTGCGCACTGAACTGATGTGCCAGGCCCCCAGAGGAAGGCTAAAACCCCCGAGATCAGTCACCTGCCCAAAGGGAAAGCTGCAGCACAACTCACCTCTGCCAAACAACTTAAGCCTGCATTTACAGGCGAGAATTATTGGTATTAAGTATCCCAGCATGATGACTTATTATTGGAAATATGACTGTCATCTGAATAAGTACCCACTCAAGATAAAGAGAAATGCATTTCTCTAGCTCCTGTGATTTGACTTGTCAGAGTTCTTTAAATCTTTTAGTCCCAGAGCTGCTACACGTTCTAAAACAGCAGAAATCAGTTAATGGTTCAATTGTTCGCCCCTGTTTTTCAGTATTTTGAATCCATTTAGGTAGCTGAAACATAGGCTGCACAGGGAAGCATTCAAACGCTGGGTAATGCCAGGTGTAGGACAACACAGGCAGTCAGAATTTGTTACTCTCTTCCTACCCTTCTTTGTCTGGACACAAATACCGTATGCTACATATTCATTACCCCATTTCTTCTCTTAAAGTCCTGCCTCGTTGAGTGGGCAGGGTGTTGACTCCTGAGCAGCCCTGCTCCTCACTGCACTCACCAGGGGATAAATCCTGCTGGGATTCAGGGCCACAGCATTTCTAGGACCAGCCGTGGTGCGTGGAGCACCAGTTAATTTTGTACACGCAACCTCATTGCCCTTGGACTCCATAGGTGCACAGGCAAGTGTGTGAGACAAATGTGTAAGACAACACATTAGTTACTAACAAGGGGTGTACTAAAGGCATAAGATGAAAAATAGCACAGCATATTTTCTTCCACTGTTTTTACTTATTTTTCATTTATTTTGCAGAATGTGTGACCTTTGTGTGACCTTTTAAGAAACTTGAAAACTTTCTTTCATTTTGAAAACATTATTATCCTTAGGGCCTATTATTATTATTATTATTATTATTATTATTATTATTATTATTATTATTCCTAGATAAAATAAAGGATCAAATTCGTTTAACATGAGGAAAAAATGCACATTTTTGAAGCTATTTTAAGTGCAGAAAATAGCATAGAAAATTTAGCTACAGATCTTTGTTAAATTAAGGCTGTTTAACTACTAATGCAAAAGTTATTGTATGGAGTCCATATATGTTCTACTGATTCTTCTCAGGTAACTTTGTGAATTTATAGGTTAAATTTAAGAACAAATAACCTCCAATAATGACCTTTCTACCTATCTATATATCTATCTATCCATCCATCCATCCATCCATCCATCCATCCATCCATCCATCCATCCATCCATTATTTTTATTATAAAAGTAGCTCTTAGAGACTCCAAGCCCAAATCCACCAGTTCAAACCCACAGAGGACTATCCTAATCATTTATAGGATAAAAATCCCAACCAATAAGTTTCTAGAAATGAGTAATGCAAGTTCACATAACATCCCACTGGTATAAGAAATGGAATAGAGTTTTTCCTAGGTCTAATCAAACGGCCTGTTTGCTTCCTCCTGATGGTTAGAGGAGAAAGGAAAAACTGGGATCATTTCTATCTGTAATGAAACACACAGCCTTCAGATACTCTACAAGCACTATAATCTAAGTAGACAAGAATTAAAGTCATATTATACATCTAATATATAGTATACTACTATACATAGCTGAAATCAATGAAAAGCCTATCACCTTTTTGGTACTGAATAAAACAGTAATACAGAACAATAAAAATCTGCTACATACGTCTACAGAATTTTAGACAGTTTATTTTTGAAGGATCTAGTTATGTGGCATAGCTGATTATTAGACTACCTGAATTCCTAGGGATGTAAAAAAATTAATATGGCAGTGCAGGGAAGGAGAAGGTAAACTGTGCGACGAGGATTATTATGAGACACAATGTTTTATATTCTGAGATTGTTTTCCATATCTTTCTCTTAATATCTCTTTTCCTGTGTTACTGAAATAAATTAATTTCTCTTATACTACTTGATTAGTATATGAAAAAAAAGGGAAAAGTGCTTATTTTTTGTGTTCCCAGATCTTCTACGTTAAAATGAGGCACAGTAAGATAGAACAAGATCTGGCTCAATTTTAAATACGGTAACACAGAGGGGAATATGCTGTGTTACAGCATATAGAGCATATGCAAAATTCTCTCCTGATTTTAATCAATAAAAGTATCCTGTGCTTCAAGGTTAGATCTATAACAAGGTAAAATTTTATTCTATACATAGTCTAAGAAATGCAGTACAATTTTTTTGCATAATATGAAATATAGGTTATAATATAATTAACATTGGTTATAAAAATAAATACAACTTTGCATATGTGGTTTCATTAAAGGTAATTTATAATATAAAGGTAATACCTATATAATACCTATGATAGAATATCCAGGATATGAAGGATAATTTGAAGACATATTTTGTCGTACTGGCAGGTTTTCATGCTTCTCAATTCCTGATCTTTGTGTTGGGTATCAAACTAGTATAGACTGCAGACTCAGGACACCCTTGTACACTGGTATTGATGTGCACAACTCTCATGATAAACTCTGGAAATGGTAGTATGGTTGGCTGCTTAATTTTTCTTTTTTTATTTATGACTCAGTCTATTCTTAATCATTCACATGCAGAAGTATACAAAAAACTTGAAAATGGGAACATCACGTAAATCCCTATTTTTTTGTACTAAGGGTGGTTGGTTCCTCTCCATACAACAAAATTGGGGTAATAAGTCTACACAACACAGGAATACACCAGATATGAACCTCTTCTGCACAAAAGCATTTTATCTCTAGACTCATCCAAGCAGCTCAGCCCTACACAGCTCTGAGTCACCCTCCCATTAGCTAAACACAAAGAAAGTTACCTGATTCAGTAGTGACTTAGGAGATTGGTAGCAGCTAATGTTGCAGGAAGGGGGTTGTTCTTCCAACCTCCTCCTTCCCATTTTTGGAGCTGCAGAGCTCCAAAAACAGGAACAGCAGCCAGGCAAGCACAGCAAGAAGTCACGCCAGCTGCCCTCAGAGCTTCCACTTATTCCAAAGAGCAATGGGTAGCATTTGGCCAGCAACTTCACAGAGCTATTTTTGGTAATTTTTTATGCTACTCTATTGCTATTGCCGTAGAGCATCTGTGCAAGCATGTGTAGAGAGGCTGCTGTTCTAAAGCTGCATTAATTCTACTGCAGTAGATTCTGATGGCAGAAGTGATCGTGGTCCAGATGCCTACATTTACGCAAAGGGGTATCTCTTACATTATTCCTAACTGGAATTGCAGTTCTTGTAATGCTCACTCTTGTTATTATCTTTTCCTGATGACTTACGTGTCATGTCTTCTATAGTCTTGGCGCTATTTTAGTTAACCCTATTTTTAGAATAATGGAGGAATTTTCAGCCTCAAAACTGAAATAATTCACATTGGAAAATGTAAGCCTGATTGGCAGGAAAATTGTTTATGTGATTTAAATTTTATTTAAGCCTAGCTCCCTATTAGTGTATTACCATATCTGCAAAGTCCTTCCTTGGTCATCTTGAAAACACCATCTACTTTCAAAAATTGTAATTTAATTTATTCATCTCTTCCTAATCATATTATATATATTCAAGATTCCTTGCCTTATTATGTGTGAGAGGTTGGATCTCAGTAAATACCTATACCTAGATCCCTTCCTTCTGCAGACACATTCCATTCATTTACTAACTTCTGTCAAATGTTATCCTACTAGTGGCTTTTGAATAACCTTTTAATTCCTTTTTTTATTACCTTCTTTTCTATTCCTGAATTAATACTATCAGCTAGTGCTTTTTAGATCTTTTTAAATTATGGCATCTTAATGATCTTTATTTGATCTCTAATTTTTAGTTAATTTTTATTTCTGAGGGTGTCTGGTTGGGGAGAGCGAGAGGGAAGTAGTGTCATTGTACATTTATTTAGGTATTTTTAAAGTTTTGATTAGAGTTACTTGTCAGCTATGAAGATTTCTGAGGCTTTTGCCATAAAGACTAAGTAGTAGCAGGCTTATTAAATTACTAGATGAAAGATGTCCAAGAAAAATAGGCAAAAATCTCAAGTATTTCAGAGATGGCACTCTGCTCTAAGGCTGAACGGATCCGCAGTGCCCTCGTGGTGCTAGATGGGGTACCGTGGAATTCGGGCAGGAGAGCAAAAAAAAAAGACCTCTTTTCCCATGTTCCAGTGGCACAATATTGATATACTGCCACTTATTATTATCCTTCGATCACAGCTATTAGAAATTGTCATGAAGGAGTCAGTGCTGAGTACACTCAACTGATTAGAGGATGGTAACGAGAGCATAAAGTCCTATGGTGGGGAGAACATTGTTGCTTAGGAAAATCACTGCTGGGAGGTACAAAAAGCAAATTCAAGGCTTATATTAACACGCTAATACTTTTGTTCTTATGATAGGAAGTTCCAGACAAACCAGCAAAAGATGAACAAGGCAGAATGCAACAGCCTGTAAAATAATAAATACTACCATGGTTGAACAGTTTTCAAGAAGCAGATGCACTCACCAGTGATGAGTGCTGTCCGTAAGAAGGGATTTTATTCGAAGGGTAAATCGGTCT
This sequence comes from Tinamus guttatus, assembly GCF_059628265.1. NCBI lineage: Eukaryota > Metazoa > Chordata > Aves > Tinamiformes > Tinamidae > Tinamus > Tinamus guttatus. Next base: position 281,984 of record NW_028289076.1, read on the forward strand.
GTCCAGCACATCTAAGAGCTGACATCAGCTGTCATGGATAAAGTTGGGGATAACAGCATGTCTGAGAAGAGGCAAAGGCCTCCACTGACCAAGAATGACATGGAACAGTCCAAAGCACGACAGTAACACTGTGATCTTCAACAGAAGAATTCACAGCTTTTTTTATGGAAAACCCAATATGATCTTGGGGAAGGTCAAAAAGAGCAAGGCGCTACTTGTTCTTGTCTAATGGTTGTCAGGAATAAGGTACAGGATGTAGGGATGTATAAAAAAGACAAAGAATGCAAAATGGTAGAGTTAACAACTGAATGGTTGTTCTTCTCCAAAGAAAATGGAAGGAATCAAGTTATGTTGGTTGTTTTCCCAAGTATCACTTCCTTGTAAGTATGGAAAATGATTTTCAATTAATATATAGTAAGATGAATGGAAATACAACTCAGCTTGGTTTACTACTTGCTTTAGGCTTTGGGGAATCTGCTGGAATTTCTTCTGTTTTCTCCTGCATTTCACTGTTAATATACAGCAAAGGTATAGAGAGCTTTGACAGAAGCTTATTGATGGGTTCTGTAAATATACAGACAAAACTTCATGAGGCATTTTGAAAGAGATATTGAAGATGATTGGTGTTAATTACTGACCCTGTTTTGAAATGTTTGAACTCAGGCTTTCATTTGCAGCATTATTTGTAATTTACAGCTTCTTTGGTTCTTTTGACCCATTCTCCTCATTTGCAAAGTGCTGTATCCTTCATATGCTCTGCACCTTTTCAAATAATTAAATTGTGCTCATTATTTAGTCACTTGTTGTCTTATTCCATCTCATCAGTCTCCACAAGGCAGTTATAAACCATTCCATTTAGAGACCATTCATTCTAACACACTGGAAGGGAGCAAACAAGCCTATTGCCAAACTCATCAACTACTTGTTCAGCCAGTTTGTAACCCTAAGTGTTGTGCAGACTCTGATAAGTTTGTCTGAATGTGTGACACGTTGACAGGCCAATCCATATCTGTGTGACCCACGCACAGTCCCCCTTTTCTCTTTCATTAAGAAGAGATCTGGGAAGATTATGAGATTACTGGGGAAAAAATGAGTGCTTACATGTGTCACTCTCCCTGTTTTATAGCAATAGCACACGCTGTACTTGGCAATTTCGCAGTCCAGAGAGGAGAGTCTAGAGAGCTCACAGGGAAAATTAGAGCACCTTCAAGGCATTGAGCAGAATTCTTGCTAAGACTAGAGCAACAAAATTTGACAAAATTCAGTACCAACCCTGTGAAATCTGACTGACAGTCTCTGATGAATGCATTTAAATGACTAGTAGTGGAAATTCCAAGATTTTTTTTTTCAAAATTCTCCCTTGAAAAGCAGGGGAGGAGTTGGAGGTTTATGCTCCCTCTCTGTTTTGAAGCATTTAGGATGCATTCAACTAACCTTTTATCAAATGTAGGTCACACGCCTCAATCAGGAAAACTGCTTAAAAATCCAAACACTTAGGTTTTTATGAAATCACTCAATACCAACTGCTGGGATTTTAGGAAATCAAACACTGGAAAGCTCAAAATATATTACAGAGTTTGGTAAAATTGTGCTAATACATGTATTTCTCACTAGCAATCTTCCTGGAAATCACTGCTATCTCCAGGTTATGGAGATATCTCTGGTTACAGCTGTTCTGGAACCTAGTGTTTCTAATATACCTGAATAACCAGGGACCCTGAATCTGTGGGGCCTATAGAATCTAGATGGCTTTAGGGATGTGCATGCCATGTGTAGGCTTCAATCCAATGTCACATGCAGTCCTTAGTTCATGTAAAACAACTGCAAATATTAAATTTACTACCCACTGATATTATGACACCGAGTAAAGGAAAGTGTAGCTGCTTTCGCTTCAATTTTTGGGATCAAGGTGCCTTCACTGGGTAAACAGTATGTAAATCAGAAAGCTCTCAACAAAACCTTGATCAACCAAAACAATAAAGACATTTTAGAAAATTTTTATGTAGAGCTACAACCAGTCTATCATTCCTTTCAGTACTCATTGAGATAAATCTTGGACATAGCATGGGAAAACAAGACGCATTACTAAAAATAGCAAGAGAGCTTCTTTGCTTGACCACTTAGCTGGAGTCATATTTGGATGATCTTTACTGCTGTTGTGAAAACTATCTGCTGGACAGCTTCAGCTTACTGATTTTGCAACTGAAGAAAAAAAAAAAGCAAGACTTAGCAGAGTGCCATGGTTCCCACCCCTGATTTGCTCATAAAATATCAATGAACTAAAAAATCTTTCTTTTTTTCAACATGCTTAATAAGCATTGCAAAACTAAAGCAGGAAAAAAGATGCTAGAAAGGATGGCAAAGCTTAGTAGTGTAAATAGGCAAGCACGATTTTCTCAGAAAGTATGAAACAAAGAGAACACAACAGCTGATTAATTCACTGTCCCAGTCTGCTGTTACCAAAGGTAACTATCACTCGTTGACTTTAGTGACTAGCATGACAATAACAGAGACACCTTTCAAAAGTGCCTGTTAATCTTCAAAATTTCTGTTCTGACAGTATGTAAAATCTCCTCTTAATATCCCTTACAGCTATCATTCATTTAAATAGGAAGTTTGAGTTTTCTGAATTAAACACCTTTGATAAAGTCATAAATTTCAACACCAGAAAGGACCATTACGGTAGTCTGACTTGTTTGCATTTTCAGAGAGAACTTTCTGAAACACTGAGGTAAACATTTCCTCAATGGAGCTTATAACTTTGAGTTCAAGTACACTATAGTCAATAGTAACACATCAGTCTTGATTTAACACCTGTGTAACAGTGAATCTGTCACATCGTAGAAAAAGTGATTCACAGTCATCTCTAGTTTCAGTCTTTATTTTTTTTTACTTCAGCCTCTAGCAATCAGAATTTATGAACTTATCTGTGAAGCCATCCTTTTGGCACAGCAGTGGTAACTCCATTAGCCAAGGGGAGATTCTGGAGGAGCCGGGATTCCTGCGCACGCGGCTAGAGAGAGGCAGGGCCCGTGGGGCAGGCAGTGCAGAGGGGAGCGTCAGGACTTTGGAAAGAGGCAAGGGGGCACTCGGCCCAGTGACGGCCCTGGCAGCCCCCACAGCCCCTCCGTGACTGCACGTCCCCCGGAGGGCACTTCCACCAAGTTCAAGATTTTGTCTTTTCCTGTTTTCACTTCTGTAAGGCAGGTGGCCTTGGGCGTGCGCCCGAGCTGCGTGCTTGGTGACACTGGTGAGCGGTACTGTTGCAGGTCACAGCAAACACGTCCTCCTCCTGCTGCCCCGTTGTGTTCCTTTTGCACAGCTATTGCTGCTTATCTGGAGTAGGCTCAAAACAGTCTGTTTTTTTCATAGCTCTCATTGAGTTATTTTAGGGCCTCTGTTTTCATCTTAGTCCCGTGTTTTTAGTGCCCTTGGTGTTGTCCCACACTTAAACTCCATTTCTTAACCAGGGACACCTGGCACCAAGCTGCACTTCGCAGAGCAGCTTCTCACAACAGGCTGGTAACAAGCCCAGCAGGCCAGGACGGAGGCCGGGCAAGGCCAGCATGCGCATCTGGATAACTAAATACTTTATAGAATTAAAACAGTGCTATAGAAAGTTATTCTAAGTCTTTGATCATTTCTTTAAGTCTTCTTGGAGCTTTCTCCGATTTTTCTGCATTTTTCTTATGTATGGGTGTTGGAATTGAGAACATTCTGGCAACCATCCCATTAATGCTAGCGTAACAGTAATTTAACTCCCAATTTTGCTTGGTAGTTTTTGTTTATTCTGTATTCCATGGCAGAAAATGAAGCTCATTTCGCTGGCTGTGTAGCATGTCCTTCTATTCATTTACTTTATCATTCCTCTCTAAAATGCAGTCCCATACTTACTGTGTCCTGAAGTGTCCATTGCTTCATCACCCTGATTTCAACTGCATTAATATACATGTTGTACAACGGAGGCTACTATATCGTCAGATCACTTTAACCACCCTACCAGCTTTATCATCACTCACCACTTCCTTACATTTGGTCACTTGAAGATTTTACTGGCATTTATTTTATATCTTGTTTCAGATTATTGTTGAAGATATGGAGGAACTGTGGAGCATGGCTGCACAGGCCACGTCATATGTATCCCTTTTAATGGGATAGTTGTGCTGAAGGCACCCTTTTTCCTAGAATATTTACACTTTAGTCACACAAATACTGGGGAACAGTGACTGCAATAAAGGATGGAATTGGGACGTATGTCTGAACATTTAATGCCTTCTTATGATAAAAAGTTTTTCTTGGCTATAACTTGATGAAGCAAAAGATGTAAGAAGTAATGAACAGTATTTACTATTTCTGAATATATTTTAAAGAATACATTAAATATATTAAATGTTTACCTATACTTGTACATGTAGATAAATATATATGACTATCAAAGTACATAAAGCATGTATGTTGGTCAAGACATATCTACATCGATACCTGAGTTTGCCTTCACTCTAGATCTGCTGGCAGTATACAGAAATATGCATAGGCCACCACAGTATTTTTCAGTACTTGCCTACTTTTCTAGCTAAAAGCTAAAAAAGCTAAACTTTTTCTTCCCCCCCCCCCTTTTTTTTTTCCCCAGCTGATAGTTGTCAAGTCTGTGATTTGGTTTTTAGTTTTATGGTTAACAGGCAGGTAAAAAACCGTCCCACTTAAAACACAAAAACCCCTGCAGGTGCTGCACACTTTGAAAAGCAGGCAGACTAAATCTTTTTTTTTTTTTTCCTTCTTTTTGTCCTCAGGGCGATAAATCACGGGCAAACCAGACTCCTTTCCCAACGCCATCCTTCCCCTTTGCTGGGATTTCACCTCGCGTTGCGCGGGTCAAACACCCCTTTTCCCGTGGCGCGAACGCGCCGCCAGCCTTGGGGGCCGGGCGGGGGAGCCCGCGCCGGGGCGCGGGGGCGCTTCCCGCCTGGAGCCGGCCCCGGCCGCACGGGAAGCGGCGCCTCCCGCCCCGCGCTCCCGTTTTCCCGGCGCTCCCGGCCGCGGCGCAGGGCGAGGGGCGGCGCTGGCGCTCCGGAAGCGCCGCGCGCTGCCGCCTCGCGCGGGCGCCGCCATGGAGGGCTCCGGGGACGAGGAGGCGGCGGCGGCCGAGGAGCCGCTGCAGCAGCTGGCGAGGCGGCAGCGCCGGGAGAAGCGGGAGCTGCAGGGTGAGCGGGCGGCGGGCCCGGCGCGCCGTGGGGCGCTCGCGATGGCGGCGGGCGCCGCGTGTGGTGGCGGCCCGTGCCCCTGCCTGCCCCGGTGCGGGGGTCGCGGTCGTTCTGCGCCGTCACCGCCTGGTGTGTAAGCTCTCCTCCTCCTTGGAGCACCGATGAGGTGGTGTCCGCGTGGGGCTGCTTTGGTACTGATGGAACAGGCCGAGCTGCCGCCTGTCAGCGGGGAGAGGGTTAAAGAAGAGGAGAAACTGCCCGCGCGCGGCCGTTGGAGCTGCGGGCTGCTGCTGGCGAGATGCTCTTCCCTCCCGCCATTGAAATGAGCCGGTGGGAGCCAAGACTTGGGCGCTGGAGCACGTGGTGCCTCCGTTAGGAAAGGCCGAGGGACGTGTGTCATTCCCTGAGGGAAGAGGAGGTAAAGAGGGAGCCCTTAGGTTTGTCTTCCGACGCTAAGGAAGGGGAGATGCAGCGGACACGACCAGGCTGAGCCTGGCTAGGAGAGAGAAGTGGCCTACAGGAATTGCCCACCCCAAACGGGTTATTGGGAAATGCTCTGAATGGAGGAACCCTTCTCCCCCCTCCCCCCTTTTTTTTTTTTCATAACGATTAAGTAACGTGGATTTCAGCCCCTGAATATCCGGCATATTCTCCACCTGATAATCCTTTCCATCCTCTGTACTGCTGGTTCTCTCCATGTGTGTTTAGGTTGTGTGTGTGCCTTAAGGCCTTGCGTAGATTTTGTTTTCACTTTCAGTTTTGGTGAACAAAATTGCTTCAGTCATCTTCATGGTGCAAAAGGGTTTTTTTTTTTTCTTATATTCAAAGAAAATTTTCCGTGCTTCAGTTTGTGCCCATGCCGTGTCACTGGGCACCTGTGGGAAGGGAGGGTGTAGGGAAGGAAGGAGGAGCCTTTCATATATTGGTGCATATTAAGAAGATCCTTCCTGAGCTTTCTTTTCTCCAGGCTGAACAGTCCCAGTTCTCTACATTTCCTCATGTGAGAGATGATCCAGTGCATTCATCATCTGAGTAGCCCTATAGATTTCCTTCATACTGTAAATCCATGCACTTCATGGATATGGGGAGGCAGCCTCGTGCCTTAACTGTGGCAATATAATATGTTGAGCTTTTTTGTGTGTTATGACTTGCAATCCTCTTTCCTGAAATGATTCTAGAATGTCTTATCTTCAGAGGGAATGTCTTATTGCACTACTTCTTTAACAGCTAAAATTCAAGGCATGAAAAATGCAGTTCCCAAGAATGATAAAAAGAGACGAAAACAGCTGGCTGATGAAGTTGCCAAACTGGAGGCAGAGCTTGAACAGAAGCATAAAGAGGAGTTAAAGCAGCTGAAGGAAGCTTCACCTGAGCAGAATAAGGTATGTGCTTTAACTTTAGCTGCAGCTGCACAGGTACAACTTGTAGTAGGGATTCCTTAACTTACTTTTAAAATTGAAATTGTTTGTATCGTGTGCTTGACTGCAAGTCCTGTTTGTGCAAGTGAGCCCGTTCAGGTACCTTCCCCTGCCTGAAGTGGAATACAGTTAATGGCTGAACTGGTGCTGTAAAATTGTCTGTGAATGATGGTGATGCTGCATGCTTGTACATCAGCTTCAGTGTTTCCCTGGCACTGGGTGTCTTTCAGCTGTGTAAACATTTTAAAGAAACAAATAGAACTATCTTGATTGAGAAGTGGCTGTTGTGTATCCTTGTGGCAAGTTCTGTTGCAAGGATAATGACCCTATAAAAATCTTAACTTTTAATTTTTTATTCAAATGCTTCAGCAGATAATTAGCACGTAAGTGTTAAGCATAATGCTTGTTGATAAAAGTATAGATTAGTTTCAAGACTTTTTTTCATTTAAATGAGATGTCAAAACTTTTACTGAGGCCCTGTCAAGCTAGAATCCCTGCCCAGGACATAGGTTTCCCTGAGACGATTTAGGTTTGAGATGTATGTGTTCTTTTAGTTCTCATTTTTTTATTCATATTGAAATTATATCTATATGTCATTGGTTGATATCTGATTAGTAACATAATAATGAAATTGAAATTCTTCTTGAACTGCCAACTGTCTCTTACAACTGCTTGTGTTACTTTGATATGGAAGGTAGAACCTTTTCCTGCTTTCATTGATAACAAGTGATTGAGAACTTGATAGCAGCTGTTCAGGGCCTTTGGCTTGACAGGCTGGCTAAGCAGTGTGTAAGCAGTTGGTGTGGAGCTTCTAAGGCAACATATGAATTAAGTTTGAGGTGTGCGTTTTATAGCAATTTTGTTGTTGAGACCAGATAAAAAGTAATCAAATGTGATGCTGGAGTGGGATGTGAGTGGCTTTATTTTGGCTTTTTAGGGCACTGTGCCACACAGGTTATTGTGGATAGTCTTATATGGTGAAATTACCTGGAAGTATACCTTAAAACTGCTTCAGGAGGTGCACGTCTTGGGTACCATTTATTAGTTAAAGTATTAACTTTTTCTTCTATTTTTTTTTTTTAGCTAGGTTCTGTAGCTGATGGGGTTGCAAACTTAGAGCTTCGAGGACTAGAGCAACACATTCAGCAGCCTCGAATATCAAAAGCACAGAAGAGACGGGTATGACCTAACATTTAAACATTTTACTTACTCATTTCAATTGAGTTCTCCAGAGAAACGCTGGTAATTCTGTGCCAAGAATACATTTTCTAACATTTAATTGAAGTTACATTCATCTAATGTTAACTCTAATAGCTGAATTAAGGAATTTTCCAGGAGATACTACCTGGCTAACTCAGTATTGGTGTCCTGTCTACCAGGTTTCTTGAAAATCTGTAGGACTTCTCTCTATAGATCTATAGGCATTTTTAAATACCTGCACTTGTTTATATGCAGTATTTAGCTGGGAACTAGAAGAGCTTGGGAGATTCGAATCAGGAAAAATAAATACCCAAATTATTTTTAAGGAATTCTACTCTGATTTTATTGAAGCTATTAATAAAGGAATTAAGTAATTGAAATAAAATAGCTTAAAGTATTGCATGGCAAATAAGTAATAGAACTTCATAAGTCTATGAGCTCATCTATGCAGTCCTTCATGGCAGAGCTCATACTCATTTTGAAAGAGTAGTATTTTATCTCTTACTTAATTGGAATTCCCCTTCCTGTGCCTTAGTTATTCATGCCAAGTGAAAAGTGATTAAATTCATAGGTTATCCTTAACAAATTAATATGATTAATAGCCTCTTTATGGGTGTTATTTCTGCACGTTGTAATAATTAAGGAGTTCTTCTGTCACATGATTTTGGGTGTGGAGTCTGAGACAGTTGGGATTCATTGGTCGTTTACGTTTCCTAAAGCTGGAGTCCAGGAGTTTGGGTTTGCAGTTTTGCTCTTCACAATCAGTACCACCTAACTGCATTTGCAAACAGGAATTTTCATGAACTTGAAACTGAAGAACAGGAAGCAAGCACTAAGCCAAGACATCTTCTAAATTTTAGCATTTGATAGAGGGCTTATTTTAACAGCAGGCATGGCTCTGGCCAATAGTTGTGTGTGTTTTAAATCTAGGAGAAAAAAGCGGCCTTGGAGAAGGAAAGAGAAGAAAGGATAGCTGAAGCTGAGATAGCAAATTTAACAGGTGCCAGACATCTTGAAAGTCAGAAACTTTCCTCTCTGTTGGCAACAAGACACTTGGAGATTAAACAGATCCCATCAGATGGCCACTGCATGTACAGAGCTATTGAAGATCAGCTCAAGGATCATCAACATTCCTGGACTGTTGCAACTCTCAGGAACCAAACAGCAAAGTATATGCAAAGTCACTTTGAGGATTTCCTGCCATTTTTAACAAACCCCAGCACTGGAGAAACGTATAGCAAAGGTAAGGGTTATAGCATAAGAGATTTTAAAAAACCTTTTTGACTGTTTGTGATGATGCCTAAGCTTCTCCATTCCAGCTGAGAAGGGACTAACCTGTTATGGTATGTTTGTTACTGGACTGTTTTATGGCTTGGATCTGCTGTTCTCTGTGAAAGACAGAAATACGATTTGATGTGTAATTTGGTATTTCCCATAAGAAGAGAGAATATTTTATATCAGGATTGCTTGTTTACTAGATGATAATGGTGTTCCGGAATGAGATATAAATTCTAAACAGTTTACCTACTAGGTTAAGGATGATTTTGTAGCTTTGGCATCAGCTTTTTTACTTAGACATAGGAAAGTTATTGAAAAATAAGATAAGCATGAAATTCAAGCAAATCTATTCCATAATAGCTTTCACAGATGTTTGCTCCTATTCTCTACTTTCTTTTCAGTGTTTACCTTAGGCATTTTGCAGCCTGCTGTTAGAAAGAGATTAAACTGAAAAACACCAAGTTGTTTAGTGAGAACAGTGTTATAGACTGAGCAAATGCAGCTAAATGGAACTTACGTACTACTTACTCGAGCAGTAAACTGTTTATTCCTTTCTTACTGTATGTCAGGAACTCCATGCAAGTTGTTTCATCTACTACTTAACTTACTGCTGGCTTCACTTAATATTTATTGCGGTAGAATTCATTGGGTGACTGGGTGCTGTCGTGCAGTCTTTTCCATGCTGACAGGGATAATTGCCACAAGGTAAATATGCCCCGGGTGAAGACTGCGTGAAGAGCAGGAGGGAGTCATAGGGGTTTTATGTCTCGGGCTGCTTTCGGGAGGATGTGAAGAGCAGTTCTAAGCAGAATTTACTTGCAGGATTCTGTAGCCTGAAGTGCTGTAATTCATAGATGAATTCATTTGAAAGTCTTCTACAGAGTATGTTCTATAAAAGGTGTCTTTAGCTGTTAACAGAGCAACTATGGAGAGTTTTTCATGCTCTCCATATTTTTCTCCTGGTAAAACCATAGAAAAGTCCATATGCTGGAAATTGGCAAGTTTGAAGAAACTTTTTATTTTGTTCCCTGTATTTCCTCAAACTCAAATTTCTCGGTATGAAAGGCATGTTTTCTGCATTCTAAATATTTCAAAAGTTAAAAACAAGGCAGCCAATATGTAATTCAAAGATTGATCTACATGTAGTTCAAGGATTTTTAAAACATACTTTGCATCTAGCTAAAATCAGAGCCAACTGTCGCTGTTATGTTCTTCTCTAGAGTCTCAAACTGTAATTTTTCAACTTAACAGGAAGAAACTGTGCAGTTTCGTGCTTTTTGTTATTAACTATTCGTTGAATTAAAAGTTTGAAATGTAAACCTGTACTAGCTTTTATTCTTGTTTTCAGTCTGCATTTTTTAAAAAACTATTTATTTATTTATTTATTGCCTCTAGTGTTTTAAATTTTCCCTTCCAGTCTCTTCAGGAAACATTTTCCTACATAATGTATTTTGTTTAGGTCTTACCTTTTCATTATGCAACCAGTACTTTTCCTTAGGTGCTTGTCCCTGAATAAAATTACTGAAAGTTGAGTGCATTTTTTTTTTTCTCTTCCCTGCAGAGGAATTTGAAAAATACTGTGATGATATAGCAAATACTGCTGCATGGGGTGGTCAGCTGGAAGTAAGTACTGTATTGTCAGCTTTTGTTTGTGAAATTCTGAAGTGAATATATCTTCAAAAACGACAAAAAAAAATGAAAACTGTATGGAAGATATTTAGAGCTTATGAAGAATTTTCTTCAATATTTATAAATTCCATCTTAATAACCTCTGCTGATGGTCCCATGCTAAGTCTTTAACTTGCCTGTTGTGTGTCATTAGAAATGCTGACAGAAGGAGGAACTAAGGAGAAAGTAACAAAGGGAGGAACCAAGGGGAAAGTATCATGGCTTAGTGGCTATTTTATGCTGACCTAGATGGCAGCAAAGCTGGCTGTAATGGAACAATGATAGATTTTGTGGTACAGAGTGGAATTTGAGCTTTAGAAAATACATAGTTCTGTTTAGCTTAGTTTACATTTTGCTTCATACTCTTGTTTTATGTAAGAGTAATTACTGAAATTGGAAGCATGACGTTACCTTTTTTTTTTTAATAAAAAAGATAAATTTAATGCAGCCATTTTAAAATTAAAGTTAAAATATTAAACAATTTTGATTACTTTTGTTAAGTTTTTTTTTGTACTAAAAACTTTGTGCACAAACTCATATGTTTGTTTAAAGGAAATGTCATGTTTTCCTCCCACCCCTCCACACTCTCCCACCTTGGATTTGATCTTATTTATCCAATTGCTTTTGTTCCTTAAAGCTAAGGGCTTTGTCGCACATTTTGCAAATGCCTATTGAAGTTGTGCAGATGGATTCTCCTCCCATTATTGTTGGTGAAGAATATTCAGGCAAACCAATAATACTTGTGTAAGTATGTAATGTTATTCCCTCCTAAAATTAACTTACTTATAGAGAAGAGGACTGATCTGCCCTTTTGTTTTATGTTGCATACCTGGCCTTGGAAAGCTGCTTCAGTAATGATCTTGCAGATCAGAAATGGTGTGTGTGATTTCACACTGTAAAAATGCTGTAATTAACATTCTTAAATTGTTAACATTTAGTTTGACTAATATAAGGTTCAGTCACCAATTTATTACCATGATGTTTGAATACTGTATACTTAGATGCATACATGTATATGTAATGTATATTACAATGTTATTAGACCTGCTAGATAATTAACATGAGTGCAATAGGTGTGCAAAGCAAAAAGTGTTTCTATTCAAAACTTCCTGTCACAGAATAATATACCAGAATTTAAAAACCTGTATTTTTCTGTGCTAAAGTTTGAATTTATTTGACCTAAGAAATGTTAATGTTTGTGCAGTATTATTTTTGTTGAATCAAACATGAATTTTGTATATTTTTTTTAGGTATATGAGACATGCTTATGGATTAGGAGAGCATTACAATTCTGTAAAACTTCTCACAGAAACTGCTACAGAAAATGGCAGCTAGCATAAAAAGTCCTGAGTCCACATGGACAACAGTTACATCTTAATATGTTGACCTTGGACAACTCCCAAACAGACTGGAAAGTAAAACTACCTGGAATGTGTTAAAAGTCAAAAAGGTTTGACTATAAGTTAGAAATATCTCTGGATTTTAAAAGCAACAAAACAACAGTATTGAGCTTGTTGATATTAATCATGTTTAGAAAATGTTCTCTAAAATGCTGGCTGTATAAATAAGAACATTTTGATAAGCTTCATCCCATGACATAGTAAAAATACTCAGCAGTAAATGCTTTGGTTAATTTGTGTTTTTACTAAAGAATTAAGGTATGAAGAGTCCTACTACATTGTTTCTGGTAGATTTTGATGACTGGAAGACTTGAGGCATTTAAAATAACTGATGCTTCTCTCTGCATTGATGGAGTGTCCCTTGCAGTGTTTCTTTAGTCCCATAGGCTCTGGCTTTAATACTGTAGCAAGGATCCCCTATGGGCAGGGAAGAGCTGAAGGCCAATCCAGTAGTACCAAGTATACTACTGGGCTGAAGTAATCAGAAACATAATGTTACTTTATGGACTTTCCTCTAGGCTTTTAACAAGGTTTGAGGACTTCTCTTGTTTTGCAGCTGGCAGCAGGAACTGAACACTTGTTCCTCTGTACTTTGTAAGAAGAGCATTGCTGTTTAATGCCCTGACATACAGTCATCCTGTGTGTTAACTGTTCTGTTCATCCTTTGCAATCTTTCATCTGTGTACTTTGATGGTATAGAAAGCTTATCAACAAAGCACTCTGACTTCCTCACTTCAGGCAGTGAACTCGACGCAACGTTCTGTTAAAGACCTGCTGTTCTACGCAACAAAGTGCAGGGTTTCATAATGCTTAAAACAGCTGGTTGCATACAGATGGAAAAAAAACCCCTTTTTTTGTCAGCAACTTTAAAAGCAATCTGCAGGAGAATTAAGTTAATTTTCATTGCTCCTTTTTGTGTCCAAAGAAAATTTGAAAGATTTTAATTCTGTGTGACTTGTCTCTGCATTAGAAATTCAGATATTTTTTTTTTGTCTTCGAAATAACTATAAATATTATTCCAAAAGTGGCAGTATACTGAAGCCAAAGTTGTCATGTAATCAGTTGTTTGTTAATAACTGACTTTGGAAAGCCTTAGTCAAAAACTGCATAATTGTGTTTTTGTGATGACAAAAATATTTGGAGAAAAGCAGTTTTTTCAGACTTCAACACCTTTGACCTGAGTGTTCGTCTTGTTATTTTTCAGTAAAGTTAGGCAGCAGTTGGACAGTTCCTGGGCCTTCTAAATTAGAACAAAATTTGACATTACCTCAAAATTGTTTTTAAAATAAGTATTCATTCTATGGATCAGACAAATGGTCTAATTTAAAGCACTTTGAAAAAGAGGAAGATTACAGAATGTGTGATTATGAATTTAAGTGGCGCCTGTCAAGAAAATCAAGTATTAACCAGAGCTAGAGTTTGATGTATTCTTACATGACATCAGATATGACATATCTAATGCAGTATAGCAAATATAGCTGTATTTATAGCAATTTGATGAATCAGATTTACTATCTTGATTGTGTGAAATGTTGTTTTTGAGTGCAAACTCAAAACTTGATGAAGAAGGCTTTATTCTGAATACTGTTACGAATTTCCTATAAAAAATCAGTAAAAGTACTTTTCTCAGTATTGCTTAACTGTATGATAGGAAATGCAGATGCTGCTTTCTATAGATTCCCCAAGGAAAAAAAAATTGCTGGGTTTTCATTCTTGTTTGATTAACTGAGGGAGAAGATGCTTGGAATGCCTGCATCAACTGTTTGTCCTATTCAAGATGTTTACAGTTTGCATAAAACAAGAGAATGTTTTAATATGATGAGCAGAAGATCCTTGCTCATGTTGTACGTGATTTGCCAAAAAGATAATAAATTGTTTTTAGTGACAAATTTTCTTGCTGTCGCATTTAATTTGTTATTAAATTATATACACATGCACAGAGGGCAGTGTATATACGCTTGAATAATGAAATAGAAAACAGAGAGAAGGAGGCTCCCCGACCTCTTTGGGCAGCCTGTTCCAGTGCTCTGTCACCCTCAGAGTGAAGATGTTTTTGCTCAAATTCAGGCAAAATGTCCTGTGCTTCAGTTTATGGCTGTTGTCTCTTGTCCTGTCTCTGGACACTGCTGAAAAGAGTCTCATCGTATCCTCTTGACACCTTTCCTCAAGGTATTTATACACATGGGTAAGATCCCTTCTCAGCCTTCTCTTCCTCAGGCTACGCAGCTTCAGCCTCTCCTAGGAGTGACGCTTCAATCTCTATCATCTTTGTTGTCCATGCTGGACTGTCTCCAGTAGCTCTGCGTCCCCCTTGTATGGGAGAACCTGGAAGCAGGCACAGTGCTGCCGATGAGGCCTCGCAGGGGCTCAGCAGAGGGGAAGGATCACCTTTCTCCACCTGCTGACAATGCTTTTCCTCATGTAGCTCAGGAGCCCATTGACCTTATGGTCAACTTGGTCATCACCGTTCCCAGATCCTGGGTCGAGCTGCTCTCCAGAAGGTCAAGCTGGGATTATTCCTCCCTAGATGCAGGGGTCTGCACTTCCTTCCCTCTGTTCAACCTCATGGGGTTCCTCTCTGCCCAGCTTTCTGGCTTGTCCAAGTCCCTGGGGGTGGCAGCACAGCCCTCTGAGGTGTCAGTCGCTCCTCCCAGTTTTGTGCCATGAACAACCTTCCTGAGGGTGTCCTCTACTTGCTACTGATAAGTTAAACAGGGTTGGCCCTAGTTTTGACCCCTGAGGCACAACGGTAGCTACAGGCCTCCAAAGGGACTGATCCTCTCAGCTCTGCCATGCAGCCGCTTCTCCCTCCCCCTCGCAGTTTGCTCGTCCTCTCCGTGATGTCGGTTGCTCTCACGTTTCTGCAAGTGTCACCTCTGTGCCTGCTGGTGGTGATACCTGTCGGCACCAGCCACCCCATCCCTGTTGCTTCCCCATCAGTATCTTAGATGTGGAACATCAGCAATATTTGGTAGAAGGGATCCATGATTTTTGATGACACGCTTTCAATAATTATCCTATTTTGGATTGCATAGGAAAGCAAATATTTCCTAAAAAGTGTTTATCTAATTACATGGTTTTCAACATAATACAGTATCTTTTCTTCCACTTGAGAAATGATTGCTTTATTGACATTTACAAGAAGAGCTAAAGAAATTTTTAGTTTTCAAGGTGTTATTTTTACAATTCATTCATGTAATGATTTTCTGGTTAGGTATGTGTGAAGAAAATATTGTCAAAAATATTATATAGTGGTTTTTTAGGCACCATATTAATATAGCATTCAAACTTCATATTTTATTTCCCTGGTTATAACATCAGTTTGATAAAACATGCATTTGTAGAGAAAATGTGTTTAAGCAAAGACTCAAGGGTGTGTTTTGACTTAATCCTTTTGTCAAGATGGGTCCAGTCACTCTTTTCTGTCATTGCTAAGCTAACCGTAGTCTTGTCCGTTCTGCCTGTATAAAAGCAAACAAGACAGGGCACATGGAGCCATGTGTAGCACTTGTGCTATTTCATGGACTTTCAGGCTTTATTCCTCTTGCATACACTTGCACATTCTGAAATTATAGGGAAAGCAACTATTAAAATAACAGTCTTGGTAGGAAACATTTTTGCCTTCTTTTTTTTCCGATCTTTGACTGTGTTTGCTTTGGACTTTGATGCAGACTTCCATAAAACAACAGGTTTGCAGAAAATTGTTTTAGTAATTCATGTTTACTTTGCATCATAAATAGTTTAAATGTTTCATTAGCTGCAGGAAATCGTTTAAAGAAATAAATAATATGAAATGTAATAAAACAATTATATTCTTTACACATATTTGTACAAATCTCCTATGTTGGAGACATCATAATGTGCACTCAAAATTTCGAGTATGAATTTTGATCGTGTAAGGATGAGGGCTTTAGCATAGTTTAGAGAAGTAGAATTTGAAGACTGGGTATAATCAGTTAGTGATTTAATAAGAAAGTTGTTCAAAATGCTATGTTTGCTACTGAAAAGTAAAGAAAGTAAAATGTTAGATAGCTGTATTTATGTGTCTGTGGAAAGATCAAGAGTTAAAAAAATGTAAATCTAAATCTAGAGCATAAATTATATATATTAATGGCTAGGAATGTATTTCTCAGTAAATCTATTAGAAAAATTTATACTTCTCAGTCTGAACAACAGCAGCAGGCTTAAATGTCTTCCTCCAGAAATAAACAAGTAAGTTTAATGATGATGCAGTGAAATTTAGCCCACGTCTCTGCAGTTCTTAATGGTGTGCACATTAGATCCAAGTACAGTCTTTACAGGTATTGCATATATCATTTACCCACACACAACAAGTGGCAAAACTACTGCTTTGGAAGGTTGGGAAAATTCATGCTACTTTTTAGCACACAGCTAAGTGTGAAGAAATAAAATCTTAGCATTTCAACAGAACAGACTAAATCATTTAAAAATAATTGTATTTTTACATTTTCATCTGATTTTCCTTTTGCCCTTGTGTCCTACTTTGAATTTTCTTTAAGCCAGTTAATTACTAATCAGTGTTTCAGTATGTGTCAAAATGAAATGGCAAAAATCAAGTGGTGAAGCCTTTATACTACTAATGTTATAATAAATAGGAAAAATATTTCCACCACCAAAAAAAAAAAGAAAAAAAAAAGAAAAGAATTCTTATTACTTAATTTGGCATGCTTACTGCATTGCTGGTGGGAGTGGTAGTGTCCTAGGGAAATGATTCTGAGAGCACCTTTGAGACTCGATGCTTCATGTGTCCGTAAATCAGGCAGGTTGAGCCACAGCTGAAACACAGGGAAGAGAGGAATTTGTTTCACAGCAGCTTGTGGTAAAACATGTTGCTAGGGGCACTTTTTTGCCTCCTGTCAATGCTATTTCATCCTGCTTTTCAGTTGTTGATTTTTAGGGATATTTTTGGAAGACTTGCAGAGTTTATGATTTGTGAAGCTTTTATTTGTGCTGGTGGTGTGACAGACCCCAGGAAACAAAATAGGAAAGGTTACTGTGTGTCAAAGAGAAAGGGATGCTGGCAGGAATGTGCTTGGACAGGTTCATAATGTGGGATGGAGGCTCCATCTGCTGCGGGATGTTCACATGTTTTTGCTGGCGAAACCCTCCTAATAAAATGTGCTGCCAGCAGATGGGGCAGTGGCCCTGTCTCTTGGGGATGATTTGGGGCCCTGGATCTTGACCTACTGGCCACCCTGGCCCCTTCCCCAGCTCCGTCAGCTATGACACTTCATGAATCCCCTGAGGTGAAGCTGAGTGAGGGGAGATAGGCAGCTCTTACGTGGATGACGTGGGAGGTTACAGGGCACATGAGATGTGCGTGTTGCAGATGTCCTGGTCAGACGTGCACAGCAGGAGTGTCTTCAGGGATATTAACTCCTTCCCCGCAAAACGAGTGCATGTTGAGCTCTGCAGGGATACCCTGGACACTGTGGTGAGTTGACAGCTCAGAACATCGTACCAGCATTCTCCAGGCAGCCTAAAAGACATATGTCCATATCATTTTGTGGTCCATGAAGTTGCAAGCACTTCCTATTCTCAGCTCTTAGAGACATGCTACCCTACTCTATTCCCAGACAATCTCCTATGATATATTTGTTAATGATAAGCAGACCATGTTCATTATTTAATCTATTTAAGTAGCAGAGCATACTTAGAAACAGCATGCGAAATATAGAAGGCATCTTCTCTGCTTTCTTTGGCTCCACTAATCCACAAATTCCTTTGTTTTGAGAGACTTTAATGAAAACAGCCAGACAAGTTATGATTAATCACTATGCACATATGGCATGAATACTTTCAAATACAATTAACATCCTTAGCAACTGCCT